>NC_140579.1:1224681540-1225174410 GCF_964204655.1 Triturus cristatus
GGTTTTGCAAGGGGGGGTCACTTGGGTTTTTGGTTCGGTGCTCGGCGGCCACCTAGGGAAACCTACCAAACCCACACATTTCTGAAAACTAGACAGCCGGGGGATTCCAGGGAGGTATGGCTTGCGTGGATCCCCCAATGTTTCCTTACCCAGAATGCCCTGCAAACCTCAAATTCAGCTGAAAAAATGAAATTTTTCACACATTTTTGTGTGGGAAAGTTGTGGCATCACCAGGCTGACACAAATTTCCTACCACCCAGCGTTCCCCCGGGTATCCCGATAAAAACAGTGCCTCACTCGTGTGGGAGGCCCAAGTACCCGCGACAGGCAAGGACCCAAAACATAGTGAGGCGACATGAAAATTGCTTATCTCCAAACGACCTGGTTTTCCAAGGGGGGTCACTTGGGTTTTTGGCCCGGTGCTCAGCGGCCACCTAGGGAAACCTACCAAACCCACACATTTCTGAAAACTAGACACCCGGGGGATTCCAGGGAGGTATGGCTTACGTGGATCCCCAAATGTTTCCTTACCCAGAATGCCCTGCAAACCTCAAATTTAGCTGAAAAAATCACCTTTTTCACACATTTTTGTGTGGGAAAGTTGTGGCATCACCGGGCTGACACAAATTTCCTACCACCCAGCGTTCCCCCGGGTCTCCCGATAGAAACAGTGCCTCACTCGTGTGGGAGGCCCAAGTACCCGCGACAGGCAAGGGCCCAAAATGTAGTGAGGCGACATGAAAATTGCCTATCTCCAAACGACCTGGTTTTGCAAGGGGGGTCACTTGGGTTTTTGGCCCGGTGCTCGGCGGCCACCTAGGGAAACCTACCAAACTCACACATTTCTGAATACTAGACACCCGGGGGATTCCAGGGAGGTATGGCTTGCGTGGATCCCCCAACGTTTCCTTACCCAGAATGCCCTGCAAACCTCAAATTTAGCTGAAAAAATCACCTTTTTCACACATTTTTGTGTGGGAAAGTTGTGGCATCACCGGGCTGACACAAATTTCCTACCACCCAGCGTTCCCCCGGGTCTCCCGATAAAAACGGTGCCTCACTCGTGTGGGAGGCCCAAGTACCCGCGACAGGCAATGGCCCAAAACGTAGTGAGGCGACATGAAAATTGCCTATCTCCAAACGACCTGGTTTTGCAAGGGGGGTCACTTGGGTTTTTGGCCCGGTGCTCGGCGGCCACCTAGGGAAACCTACCAAACCCACACATTTCTGAAAACTAGACACCCGGGGGATTCCAGGGAGGTATGGCTTGCGTGGATCCCCCAACTTTCCCTTACCCAGAATGCCCTGCAAACCTCAAACTTAGCTGAAAAAAATCACCCTTTTCACACATTTTTGTGTGGGAAAGTTGTGGCATCACCGGGCTGACACAAATTTCCTACCACCCAGCGTTCCCCCGGGTCTCCCGATAAAAACGGTGCCTCACTCGTGTGGGAGGCCCAAGTACCCGCGACAGGCAAGGGCCCAAAACGTAGTGAGTCGACATGAAAATTGCCTATCTCCAAACGACCTGGTTTTGCAAGGGGGGGTCACTTGGGTTTTTGGCCCGGTGCTCGGCGGCCACCTAGGGAAACCTACCAAACCCACACATTTCTGAAAACTAGACCACCGGGGGATTCCAGGGAGGTATAGCTTGCGTGGATCCCCCAACGTTTCCTTACCCAGAATGCCCTGCAAACCTCAAATTTAGCTGAAAAAAATCACCTTTTTCACACATTTTTGTGTGGGAAAGTTGTGGCATCACCGGGCTGATACAAATTTCCTACCACCCAGCGTTCCACCAGGTCTCCCGATAAAAACGGTGCCTCACTCGTGTGGGAGGCCCAAGTACCCGTGACAGGCAAGGGCCCAAAATGTAGTGAGGCGACATGAAAATTGCCTATCTCCAAACGATCTGGTTTTGCAAGGGGGGGTCACTTGGGTTTTTGGCCCGGTGCTCGGCGGCCACCTAGGGAAACCTACCAAACTCACACATTTCTGAAAACTAGACACCCGGGGGATTCCAGAGAGGTATGGCTTGTGTGGATCCCCCAACGTTTCCTTACCCAGAATGCCCTGCAAACCTCACATTTAGCTGAAAAAATCATATTTTTCACACATTTTTGTGTGGGAAAGTTGTGGCATCACGGGGCTGACACAAATTTCCTACCACCCAGCGTTCCCCCGGGTGTCCCGATAAAACGGTGCCTCACTCGTGTGGGAGGCCCAAGTACCCGCGACAGGCAAGGGCCCAAAACTTAGTGAGGCGACATGAAAATTGCCTATCTTCAAACGACATGGTTTTAGAAGGGGGGTCACTTGGGTTTTTGGCCTGGTGCTCGGCGGCCACCTAGGGAAACCTACCAAACCCACACATTTCTGAAAACTAGACACCCGGGGGATTCCAGGGAGGTATGGATTACGTGGATCCCCCAACTTTTCCTTACCCAGAATGCCCTGCAAACCTCAAATTTAGCTGAAAAAATCACCTTTTTCACACATTTTTGTGTGGGAAAGTTGTGGCATCACCGGGCTGACACAAATTTCCTACCACCCAGCGTTCCCCCGGGTCTCCTGATAAAAATGGTGCCTCACTCGTGTGGGAGGCCCAAGTACCCGCGACAGGCAAGGGCCCAAAACATAGAGAGGCGACATGAAAATTGCCTATCTCCAAACGACCTGGTTTTGCAAGGGGGTCACTTGGGTTTTTGGCCCGGTGCTCGGCGGCCACCTAGGGAAACCTACCAAACCCACACATTTCTGAAAACTAGACACCCGGGGGATTCCAGGGAGGTATGGCTTGCGTGGATCCCCCAACGTTTCCTTACCCAGAATGCCCTGCAAACCTCAAATTTAGCTGAAAAAATCACATTTTTCACACATTTTTGTGTGGGAAAGTTCTGGCATCAAAGGGTTGACACAAATTTCCTACCACCCAGCGTTCCCCCGGGTCTCCCGATAAAAACGGTGCCTAACTCGTGTGGGAGGCCCAAGTACCCGCGACAGGCAAGGACCCAAACCATAGTGAGGCGACATGAAAATTGCTTATCTCCAAACGACCTGGTTTTGCAAAGGGGGGTCACTTGGGTTTTTGGCCCGGTGCTCGGCGGCCACCTAGGGAAACCTACCAAACCCACACATTTCTGAAAACTAGACACCCGGGGGATTCCAGGGAGGTATGGCTTGCGTGGATCCCCCAACTTTCCCTTACCCAGAATGCCCTGCAAACCTCAAACTTAGCTGAAAAAAATCACCCTTTTCACACATTTTTGTGTGGGAAAGTTGTGGCATCACTGGGCTGACACAAATTTCCTACCACCCAGCGTTCCCCCGGGTCTCCCGATAAAAACGGTGCCTCACTCGTGTGGGAGGCCCAAGTACCCGCGACAGGCAAGGACCCAAAACATAGTGAGGCGACATGAAAATTGCCTATCTCCAAACGACCTGGTTTTGCAAGGGGGGGGTCACTTGGGTTTTTGGCCCGGTGCTCGGCGGCCACCTAGGGAAACCTACCAAACCCACACATTTCTGAAAACTAGACACCAGGGGGATTCCAGGGAGGTATGGCTTGCGTGGATCCCCCAACGTTTCCTTACCCAGAATGCCCTGCAAACCTCAAATTTAGCTGAAAAAAATCACCTTTTTCACACATTTTTGTGTGGGAAAGTTGTGGCATCACCGGGCTGACACAAATTATCTACCACCCAGCATTCCCCCGGGTCTCCCGATAAAAACGGTTCCTCACTCGTGTGGGAGGCCCAAGTACCCGCGACAGGCAAAGACACAAAACATAGTTAGGCGACATGAAAATTGCCTATCTCCAAACGACCTGGTTTTGCAAGGGGGGGTCACTTGGGTTTTTGGTTCGGTGCTCGGCGGCCACCTAGGGAAACCTACCAAACCCACACATTTCTGAAAACTAGACAGCCGGGGGATTCCAGGGAGGTATGGCTTGCGTGGATCCCCCAATGTTTCCTTACCCAGAATGCCCTGCAAACCTCAAATTCAGCTGAAAAAATCAAATTTTTCACACATTTTTGTGTGGGAAAGTTGTGGCATCACCAGGCTGACACAAATTTCCTACCACCCAGCGTTCCCCCGGGTATCCCGATAAAAACAGTGCCTCACTCGTGTGGGAGGCCCAAGTACCCGCGACAGGCAAGGACCCAAAACATAGTGAGGCGACATGAAAATTGCTTATCTCCAAACGACCTGGTTTTCCAAGGGGGGTCACTTGGGTTTTTGGCCCGGTGCTCAGCGGCCACCTAGGGAAACCTACCAAACCCACACATTTCTGAAAACTAGACACCCGGGGGATTCCAGGGAGGTATGGCTTACGTGGATCCCCAAATGTTTCCTTACCCAGAATGCCCTGCAAACCTCAAATTTAGCTGAAAAAATCACCTTTTTCACACATTTTTGTGTGGGAAAGTTGTGGCATCACCGGGCTGACACAAATTTCCTACCACCCAGCGTTCCCCCGGGTCTCCCGATAAAAACGGTGCCTCACTCGTGTGGGAGGCCCAAGTACCCGCGACAGGCAATGGCCCAAAACGTAGTGAGGCGACATGAAAATTGCCTATCTCCAAACGACCTGGTTTTGCAAGGGGGGTCACTTGGGTTTTTGGCCCGGTGCTCGGCGGCCACCTAGGGAAACCTACCAAACCCACACATTTCTGAAAACTAGACACCCGGGGGATTCCAGGGAGGTATGGCTTGCGTGGATCCCCCAACTTTCCCTTACCCAGAATGCCCTGCAAACCTCAAACTTAGCTGAAAAAAATCACCCTTTTCACACATTTTTGTGTGGGAAAGTTGTGGCATCACCGGGCTGACACAAATTTCCTACCACCCAGCGTTCCCCCGGGTCTCCCGATAAAAACGGTGCCTCACTCGTGTGGGAGGCCCAAGTACCCGCGACAGGCAAGGGCCCAAAACGTAGTGAGTCGACATGAAAATTGCCTATCTCCAAACGACCTGGTTTTGCAAGGGGGGGTCACTTGGGTTTTTGGCCCGGTGCTCGGCGGCCACCTAGGGAAACCTACCAAACCCACACATTTCTGAAAACTAGACCACCGGGGGATTCCAGGGAGGTATAGCTTGCGTGGATCCCCCAACGTTTCCTTACCCAGAATGCCCTGCAAACCTCAAATTTAGCTGAAAAAAATCACCTTTTTCACACATTTTTGTGTGGGAAAGTTGTGGCATCACCGGGCTGATACAAATTTCCTACCACCCAGCGTTCCACCAGGTCTCCCGATAAAAACGGTGCCTCACTCGTGTGGGAGGCCCAAGTACCCGTGACAGGCAAGGGCCCAAAATGTAGTGAGGCGACATGAAAATTGCCTATCTCCAAACGATCTGGTTTTGCAAGGGGGGTCACTTGGGTTTTTGGCCCGGTGCTCGGCGGCCACCTAGGGAAACCTACCAAACTCACACATTTCTGAAAACTAGACACCCGGGGGATTCCAGAGAGGTATGGCTTGTGTGGATCCCCCAACGTTTCCTTACCCAGAATGCCCTGCAAACCTCACATTTAGCTGAAAAAATCATATTTTTCACACATTTTTGTGTGGGAAAGTTGTGGCATCACGGGGCTGACACAAATTTCCTACCACCCAGCGTTCCCCCGGGTGTCCCGATAAAACGGTGCCTCACTCGTGTGGGAGGCCCAAGTACCCGCGACAGGCAAGGGCCCAAAACTTAGTGAGGCGACATGAAAATTGCCTATCTTCAAACGACATGGTTTTAGAAGGGGGGTCACTTGGGTTTTTGGCCTGGTGCTCGGCGGCCACCTAGGGAAACCTACCAAACCCACACATTTCTGAAAACTAGACACCCGGGGGATTCCAGGGAGGTATGGATTACGTGGATCCCCCAACTTTTCCTTACCCAGAATGCCCTGCAAACCTCAAATTTAGCTGAAAAAATCACCTTTTTCACACATTTTTGTGTGGGAAAGTTGTGGCATCACCGGGCTGACACAAATTTCCTACCACCCAGCGTTCCCCCGGGTCTCCTGATAAAAATGGTGCCTCACTCGTGTGGGAGGCCCAAGTACCCGCGACAGGCAAGGGCCCAAAACATAGAGAGGCGACATGAAAATTGCCTATCTCCAAACGACCTGGTTTTGCAAGGGGGTCACTTGGGTTTTTGGCCCGGTGCTCGGCGGCCACCTAGGGAAACCTACCAAACCCACACATTTCTGAAAACTAGACACCCGGGGGATTCCAGGGAGGTATGGCTTGCGTGGATCCCCCAACGTTTCCTTACCCAGAATGCCCTGCAAACCTCAAATTTAGCTGAAAAAATCACATTTTTCACACATTTTTGAGTGGGAAAGTTCTGGCATCAAAGGGTTGACACAAATTTCCTACCACCCAGCGTTCCCCCGGGTCTCCCGATAAAAACGGTGCCTAACTCGTGTGGGAGGCCCAAGTACCCGCGACAGGCAAGGACCCAAACCATAGTGAGGCGACATGAAAATTGCTTATCTCCAAACGACCTGGTTTTGCAAAGGGGGGTCACTTGGGTTTTTGGCCCGGTGCTCGGCGGCCACCTAGGGAAACCTACCAAACCCACACATTTCTGAAAACTAGACATCTGGGGGATTCCAGGGAGGTATGGCTTGCGTGGATCCCCCAATGTTTCCTTACCCAGAATGCCCTGCAAACCTCAAATGTAGCTGAAAAAATCACCTTTTTCACACATTTTTGTGTGGGAAAGTTGTGGCATCACCGGGCTGACACAAATTTCCTACCACCCAGCGTTCCCCCGGGTCTCCCGATAAAAACGGTGCCTCACTCGTGTGGGAGGCCCAAGTACCCGCGACAGGCAAGGGCCCAAAACGTAGTGAGGCGACATGAAAATTGCCTATCTCCAAACGACCTGGTTTTGCAAGGGGGGGTCACTTGGGTTTTTGGCCCGGTGCTCGGCGGCCACCTAGGGAAACCTACCAAACCCACACATTTCTGAAAACTAGACCACCGGGGGATTCCAGGGAGGTATAGCTTGCGTGGATCCCCCAACGTTTCCTTACCCAGAATGCCCTGCAAACCTCAAATTTAGCTGAAAAAAATCACCTTTTTCACACATTTTTGTGTGGGAAAGTTGTGGCATCACGGGGCTGACACAAATTTCCTACCACCCAGCGTTCCCCCGGGTGTCCCGATAAAACGGTGCCTCACTCGTGTGGGAGGCCCAAGTACCCGCGACAGGCAAGGGCCCAAAACTTAGTGAGGCGACATGAAAATTGCCTATCTTCAAACGACATGGTTTTGCAAGGGGGGTCACTTGGGTTTTTGGCCTGGTGCTCGGCGGCCACCTAGGGAAACCTACCAAACCCACACATTTCTGAAAACTAGACACCCGGGGGATTCCAGGGAGGTATGGATTACGTGGATCCCCCAACTTTTCCTTACCCAGAATGCCCTGCAAACCTCAAATTTAGCTGAAAAAATCACCTTTTTCACACATTTTTGTGTGGGAAAGTTGTGGCATCACCGGGCTGACAAAAATTTCCTATCACCCAGCGTTCCCCCGGGTCTCCCGATAAAAACGGTGCCTAACTCGTGTGGGAGGCCCAAGTACCCGCGACAGGCAAGGACCCAAACCATAGTGAGGCGACATGAAAATTGCTTATCTCCAAACGACCTGGTTTTGCAAAGGGGGGTCACTTGGGTTTTTGGCCCGGTGCTCGGCGGCCACCTAGGGAAACCTACCAAACCCACACATTTCTGAAAACTAGACATCTGGGGGATTCCAGGGAGGTATGGCTTGCGTGGATCCCCCAATGTTTCCTTACCCAGAATGCCCTGCAAACCTCAAATGTAGCTGAAAAAATCACCTTTTTCACACATTTTTGTGTGGGAAAGTTGTGGCATCACCGGGCTGACACAAATTTCCTACCACCCAGCGTTCCCCCGGGTCTCCCGATAAAAACGGTGCCTCACTCGTGTGGGAGGCCCAAGTACCCGCGACAGGCAAGGGCCCAAAACGTAGTGAGGCGACATGAAAATTGCCTATCTCCAAACGACCTGGTTTTGCAAGGGGGGTCACTTGGGTTTTTGGCCCGGTGCTCGGCGGCCACCTAGGGAAACCTACCAAACCCACACATTTCTGAAAACTAGACACCCGGGAGATTCCAGGGAGGTATGGCTTGCGTGGATCCCCCAACGTTTCCTTACCCAGAATGCCCTGCAAACCTCAAATTTAGCTGAAAAAATCACCTTTTTCACACATTTTTGTGTGGGAAAGTTGTGGCATCACCGGGTTGACACAAATTTCCTACCACCCAGCGTTCCCCCGGGTCTCCCGATAAAAACGGTGCCTCACTTGTGTGGGAGGCCCAAGTACCCGCGACAGGCAAGGACCCAAACCATAGTGAGGCGACATGAAAATTGCTTATCTCCAAACGACCTGGTTTTGCAAGGGGGGTCACTTGGGTTTTTGGCCCGGTGCTCGGCGGCCACCTAGGGAAACCTACCAAACCCACACATTTCTGAAAACTAGACACCCGGGGGATTCCAGGGAGGTATGGCTTGCGTGGATCCCCCAATGTTTCCTTACCCAGAATGCCCTGCAAACCTCAAATTTAGCTGAAAAAATCACCTTTTTCACACATTTTTGTGTGGGAAAGTTGTGGCATCACAGGGCTGACACAAATTTCCTACCACCCAGCGTTCCCCCGGGTCTCCCGATAAAAACGGTGCCTCACTCGTGTGGGAGGCCCAAGTACCTGCGACAGGCAAGGACCCAAACCATAGTGAGGCGACATGAAAATTGCTTATCTCCAAACGACCTGGTTTTGCAAGGGGGGTCACTTGGGTTTTTGGCCCGGTGCTCGGCGGCCACCTAGGGAAACCTACCAAACCCACACATTTCTGAAAACTAGACACCCGGGGGATTCCAGGGAGGTATGGCTTGCGTGGATCCCCCAACGTTTCCTTACCCAGAATGCCCTGCAAACCTCAAATTTAGCTGAAGAAAATCACCTTTTTCACACATTTTTGTGTGGGAAAGTTGTGGCATCACCGGGCTGACACAAATTTCCTACCACCCAGCGTTCCCCCGTGTCTCCCGATAAAAACGGTGCCTCACTCGTGTGGGAGGCCCAAGTACCCGCGACAGGCAAGGACCCAAAATGTAGTGAGGCGACATGAAAATTGCCTATCTCCAAACGATCTGGTTTTGCAAGGGGGGTCACTTGGGTTTTTGGCCCGGTGCTCGGCGGCCACCTAGGGAAACCTACCAAACTCACACATTTCTGAAAACTAGACACCCGGGGGATTCCAGGGAGGTATGGCTTGTGTGGATCCCCCAACGTTTCCTTACCCAGAATGCCCTGCAAACCTCACATTTAGCTGAAAAAATCATATTTTTCACACATTTTTGTGTGGGAAAGTTGTGGCATCATGGGGCTGACACAAATTTCCTACCACCCAGCGTTCCCCCGGGTGTCCCGATAAAACGGTGCCTCACTCGTGTGGGAGGCCCAAGTACCCGCGACAGGCAAGGGCCCAAAACTTAGTGAGGCGACATGAAAATTGCCTATCTTCAAACGACATGGTTTTAGAAGGGGGGTCACTTGGGTTTTTGGCCTGGTGCTCGGCGGCCACCTAGGGAAACCTACCAAACCCACACATTTCTGAAAACTAGACACCCGGGGGATTCCAGGGAGGTATGGATTACGTGGATCCCCCAACTTTTCCTTACCCAGAATGCCCTGCAAACCTCAAATTTAGCTGAAAAAATCACCTTTTTCACACATTTTTGTGTGGGAAAGTTGTGGCATCACCGGGCTGACACAAATTTCCTACCACCCAGCGTTCCCCCGGGTCTCCCGATAAAAATGGTGCCTCACTCGTGTGGGAGGCCCAAGTACCCGCGACAGGCAAGGGCCCAAAACATAGAGAGGCGACATGAAAATTGCCTATCTCCAAACGACCTGGTTTTGCAAGGGGGTCACTTGGGTTTTTGGCCCGGTGCTCGGCGGCCACCTAGGGAAACCTACCAAACCCACACATTTCTGAAAACTAGACACCCGGGGGATTCCAGGGAGGTATGGCTTGCGTGGATCCCCCAACGTTTCCTTACCCAGAATGCCCTGCAAACCTCAAATTTAGCTGAAAAAATCACATTTTTCACACATTTTTGTGTGGGAAAGTTCTGGCATCACCGGGTTGACACAAATTTCCTACCACCCAGCGTTCCCCCGGGTCTCCCGATAAAAACGGTGCCTAACTCGTGTGGGAGGCCCAAGTACCCGCGACAGGCAAGGACCCAAACCATAGTGAGGCGACATGAAAATTGCTTATCTCCAAACGACCTGGTTTTGCAAAGGGGGGTCACTTGGGTTTTTGGCCCGGTGCTCGGCGGCCACCTAGGGAAACCTACCAAACCCACACATTTCTGAAAACTAGACATCTGGGGGATTCCAGGGAGGTATGGCTTGCGTGGATCCCCCAATGTTTCCTTACCCAGAATGCCCTGCAAACCTCAAATGTAGCTGAAAAAATCACCTTTTTCACACATTTTTGTGTGGGAAAGTTGTGGCATCACCGGGCTGACACAAATTTCCTACCACCCAGCGTTCCCCCGGGTCTCCCGATAAAAACGGTGCCTCACTCGTGTGGGAGGCCCAAGTACCCGCGACAGGCAAGGGCCCAAAACGTAGTGAGGCGACATGAAAATTGCCTATCTCCAAACGACCTGGTTTTGCAAGGGGGGTCACTTGGGTTTTTGGCCCGGTGCTCGGCGGCCACCTAGGGAAACCTACCAAACCCACACATTTCTGAAAACTAGACCACCGGGGGATTCCAGGGAGGTATAGCTTGCGTGGATCCCCCAACGTTTCCTTACCCAGAATGCCCTGCAAACCTCAAATTTAGCTGAAAAAAATCACCTTTTTCACACATTTTTGTGTGGGAAAGTTGTGGCATCACCGGGCTGATACAAATTTCCTACCACCCAGCGTTCCACCGGGTCTCCCGATAAAAACGGTGCCTCACTCGTGTGGGAGGCCCAAGTACCCGTGACAGGCAAGGGCCCAAAATGTAGTGAGGCGACATGAAAATTGCCTATCTCCAAACGATCTGGTTTTGCAAGGGGGGTCACTTGGGTTTTTGGCCCGGTGCTCGGCGGCCACCTAGGGAAACCTACCAAACTCACACATTTCTGAAAACTAGACACCCGGGGGATTCCAGGGAGGTATGGCTTGTGTGGATCCCCCAACGTTTCCTTACCCAGAATGCCCTGCAAACCTCACATTTAGCTGAAAAAATCATATTTTTCACACATTTTTGTGTGGGAAAGTTGTGGCATCACGGGGCTGACACAAATTTCCTACCACCCAGCGTTCCCCCGGGTGTCCCGATAAAATGGTGCCTCACTCGTGTGGGAGGCCCAAGTACCCGCGACAGGCAAGGGCCCAAAACTTAGTGAGGCGACATGAAAATTGCCTATCTTCAAACGACATGGTTTTGCAAGGGGGGTCACTTGGGTTTTTGGCCTGGTGCTCGGCGGCCACCTAGGGAAACCTACCAAACCCACACATTTCTGAAAACTAGACACCCGGGGGATTCCAGGGAGGTATGGATTACGTGGATCCCCCAACTTTTCCTTACCCAGAATGCCCTGCAAACCTCAAATTTAGCTGAAAAAATCACCTTTTTCACACATTTTTGTGTGGGAAAGTTGTGGCATCACCGGGCTGACACAAATTTCCTACCACCCAGCATTCCCCCGGATCTCCCGATAAAAATGGTGCCTCACTCGTGTGGGAGGCCCAAGTACCCGTGACAGGCAAGGGCCCAAAACGTAGAGAGGCGACATGAAAATTGCCTATCTCCAAACGACCTGGTTTTGCAAGGGGGTCACTTGGGGTTTTGGCCCGGTGCTCGGCGGCCACCTAGGGAAACCTACCAAACCCACACATTTCTGAAAACTAGACACCCGGGGGATTCCAGGGAGGTATGGCTTGCGTGGATCCCCCAACGTTTCCTTACCCAGAATGCCCTGCAAACCTCAAATTTAGCTGAAAAAATCACATTTTTCACACATTTTTGTGTGGGAAAGTTCTGGCATCACCGGGTTGACAAAAATTTCCTATCACCCAGCGTTCCCCCGGGTCTCCCGATAAAAACGGTGCCTAACTCGTGTGGGAGGCCCAAGTACCCGCGACAGGCAAGGACCCAAACCATAGTGAGGCGACATGAAAATTGCTTATCTCCAAACGACCTGGTTTTGCAAAGGGGGGTCACTTGGGTTTTTGGCCCGGTGCTCGGCGGCCACCTAGGGAAACCTACCAAACCCACACATTTCTGAAAACTAGACATCTGGGGGATTCCAGGGAGGTATGGCTTGCGTGGATCCCCCAATGTTTCCTTACCCAGAATGCCCTGCAAACCTCAAATGTAGCTGAAAAAATCACCTTTTTCACACATTTTTGTGTGGGAAAGTTGTGGCATCACCGGGCTGACACAAATTTCCTACCACCCAGCGTTCCCCCGGGTCTCCCGATAAAAACGGTGCCTCACTCGTGTGGGAGGCCCAAGTACCCGCGACAGGCAAGGGCCCAAAACGTAGTGAGGCGACATGAAAATTGCCTATCTCCAAACGACCTGGTTTTGCAAGGGGGGTCACTTGGGTTTTTGGCCCGGTGCTCGGCGGCCACCTAGGGAAACCTACCAAACCCACACATTTCTGAAAACTAGACACCCGGGGGATTCCAGGGAGGTATGGCTTGCGTGGATCCCCCAACGTTTCCTTACCCAGAATGCCCTGCAAACCTCAAATTTAGCTGAAAAAATCACCTTTTTCACACATTTTTGTGTGGGAAAGTTGTGGCATCACCGGGTTGACACAAATTTCCTACCACCCAGCGTTCCCCCGGGTCTCCCGATAAAAACGGTGCCTCACTTGTGTGGGAGGCCCAAGTACCCGCGACAGGCAAGGACCCAAACCATAGTGAGGCGACATGAAAATTGCTTATCTCCAAACGACCTGGTTTTGCAAGGGGGGTCACTTGGGTTTTTGGCCCGGTGCTCGGCGGCCACCTAGGGAAACCTACCAAACCCACACATTTCTGAAAACTAGACACCCGGGGGATTCCAGGGAGGTATGGCTTGCGTGGATCCCCCAATGTTTCCTTACCCAGAATGCCCTGCAAACCTCAAATTTAGCTGAAAAAATCACCTTTTTCACACATTTTTGTGTGGGAAAGTTGTGGCATCACAGGGCTGACACAAATTTCCTACCACCCAGCGTTCCCCCGGGTCTCCCGATAAAAACGGTGCCTCACTCGTGTGGGAGGCCCAAGTACCTGCGACAGGCAAGGACCCAAACCATAGTGAGGCGACATGAAAATTGCTTATCTCCAAACGACCTGGTTTTGCAAGGGGGGTCACTTGGGTTTTTGGCCCGGTGCTCGGCGGCCACCTAGGGAAACCTACCAAACCCACACATTTCTGAAAACTAGACACCCGGGGGATTCCAGGGAGGTATGGCTTGCATGGATCCCCCAACGTTTCCTTACCCAGAATGCCCTGCAAACCTCAAATTTAGCTGAAAAAAATAACCTTTTTCACACATTTTTGTGTGGGAAAGTTGTGGCATCACCGGGCTGACACAAATTTCCTACCACCCAGCGTTCCCCCGTGTCTCCCGATAAAAACGGTGCCTCACTCGTGTGGGAGGCCCAAGTACCCGCGACAGGCAAGGACCCAAAACATAGTGAGGCGACATGAAAATTGCTTATCTCCAAACGACCTGGTTTTGCAAGGGGGGTAACTTGGGTTTTTGGCCCGGTGCTCGGCGGCCACCTAGGGAAAACTACCAAACCCACACATTTCTGATAACTAGACACCCGAGGGATTCCAGGGATGTATGGCTTGCGTGGATCCCCCAACGTTTCCTTACCCAGAATGCCCTGCAAACCTCAAATTTAGCTGAAAAAATCACCTTTTTCACACATTTTTGTGTGGGAAAGTTGTGGCATCACCGGGCTGACACAAATTTCCTACCACCCAGCGTTCCCGCGGGTCTCCCGATAAAAACAGTGCCTCACTCGTGTGGGAGGCCCAAGTACCCGCGACAGGCAAGGGCCCAAAACGTAGTGAGGCGACATGAAAATTGTCTATCTCCAAACGACCTGGTTTTGCAAGGGGGGGTCACTTGGGTTTTTGGCCCGGTGCTCGGCGGCCACCTAGGGAAACCTACCAAACCCACACATTTCTGAAAACTAGACACCCGGGGGATTCCAGGGAGGTATGGCTTGCGTGGATCCCCCAACGTTTCCTTACCCAGAATGCCCTGCAAACCTCAAATTTAGCTGAAAAAATCACCTTTTTCACACATTTTTGTGTGGGAAAGTTGTGGCATCACCGGGTTGACACAAATTTCCTACCACCCAGCGTTCCCCCGGGTCTCCCGATAAAAACGGTGCCTCACTTGTGTGGGAGGCCCAAGTACCCGCGACAGGCAAGGACCCAAACCATAGTGAGGCGACATGAAAATTGCTTATCTCCAAACGACCTGGTTTTGCAAGGGGGGTCACTTGGGTTTTTGGCCCGGTGCTCGGCGGCCACCTAGGGAAACCTACCAAACCCACACATTTCTGAAAACTAGACACCCGGGGGATTCCAGGGAGGTATGGCTTGCGTGGATCCCCCAACGTTTCCTTACCCAGAATGCCCTGCAAACCTCAAATTTAGCTGAAAAAATCACCTTTTTCACACATTTTTGTGTGGGAAAGTTGTGGCATCACCGGGCTGACACAAATTTCCTACCACCCAGCGTTCCCCCGGGTCTCCCGATAAAAACGGTTCCTCACTCGTGTGGGAGGCCCAAGTACCCGCGACAGGCAAAGACCCAAAACATAGTTAGTCGACATGAAAATTGCCTATCTCCAAACGACCTGGTTTTGCAAGGGGGGTCACTTGGGTTTTTGGCCCGGTGCTCGGCTGCCACCTAGTGAAACCTACCAAACCCACACATTTCTGAAAACTAGACACCCGGGGGATTCCAGGGAGGTATGGCTTGCGTGGATCCCCCAATGTTTCCTTACCCAGAATGCCCTGCAAACCTCAAATTTAGCTGAAAAAATCAAATTTTTCACACATTTTTGTGTGGGAAAGTTGTGGCATCACCAGGCTGACACAAATTTCCTACCACCCAGCGTTCCCCCGGGTATCCCGATAAAAACGGTGCCTCACTCGTGTGGGAGGCCCAAGTACCCGCGACAGGCAAGGACCCAAAACATAGTGAGGCGACATGAAAATTGCTTATCTCCAAACTACCTGGTTTTCCAAGGGGGGTCACTTGGGTTTTTGGCCCGGTGCTCGGCGGCCACCTAGGGAAACCTACCAAACCCACACATTTCGGAAAAGTAGACACCCGGGGGATTCCAAGGAGGTATGGCTTGCGTGGATCCCCCAATGTTTCCTTACCCAGAATGCCCTGCAAACCTCAAATTTAGCTGAAAAAATCAAATTTTTCACACATTTTTGTATGGGAAAGTTGTGGCATCACCAGGCTGACACAAATTTCCTACCACCCAGCGTTCCCCCGGGTATCCCAATAAAAACGGTGCCTCACTCGTGTGGGAGGCCCAAGTACCCGCGACAGGCAAGGACCCAAAACATAGTGAGGCGACATGAAAATTGCTTATCTCCAAACGACCTGGTTTTCCAAGGGGGGGTCACTTGGGTTTTTGGCCCGGTGCTCGGCGGCCACCTAGGGAAACCTACCAAACCCACACATTTCTGAAAACTAGACACCCGGGGGATTCCAGGGAGGTATGGCTTGCGTGGATCCCCCAACGTTTCCTTACCCAGAATGCCCTGCAAACCTCAAATTTTGCTGAAATAATCACCCTTTTCACACATTTTTGTGTGGGAAAGTTGTGGCATCACCGGGCTGACACAAATTTCCTACCACCCAGCGTTCCCCCGGGTCTCCCGATAAAAACGGTGCCTCACTCGTGTGGGAGGCCCAAGTACCCGCGACAGGCAAGGACCCAAAACATAGTGAGGCGACATGAAAATTGCCTATCTCCAAACGACCTGGTTTTGCAAGGGGGGGGTCACTTGGGTTTTTGGCCCGGTGCTCGGCGGCCACCTAGGGAAACCTACCAAACCCACACATTTCTGAAAACTAGACACCAGGGGGATTCCAGGGAGGTATGGCTTGCGTGGATCCCCCAACGTTTCCTTACCCAGAATGCCCTGCAAACCTCAAATTTAGCTGAAAAAAATCACCTTTTTCACACATTTTTGTGTGGGAAAGTTGTGGCATCACCGGGCTGACACAAATTATCTACCACCCAGCATTCCCCCGGGTCTCCCGATAAAAACGGTTCCTCACTCGTGTGGGAGGCCCAAGTACCCGCGACAGGCAAAGACACAAAACATAGTTAGGCGACATGAAAATTGCCTATCTCCAAACGACCTGGTTTTGCAAGGGGGGGTCACTTGGGTTTTTGGTTCGGTGCTCGGCGGCCACCTAGGGAAACCTACCAAACCCACACATTTCTGAAAACTAGACAGCCGGGGGATTCCAGGGAGGTATGGCTTGCGTGGATCCCCCAATGTTTCCTTACCCAGAATGCCCTGCAAACCTCAAATTCAGCTGAAAAAATCAAATTTTTCACACATTTTTGTGTGGGAAAGTTGTGGCATCACCAGGCTGACACAAATTTCCTACCACCCAGCGTTCCCCCGGGTATCCCGATAAAAACAGTGCCTCACTCGTGTGGGAGGCCCAAGTACCCGCGACAGGCAAGGACCCAAAACATAGTGAGGCGACATGAAAATTGCTTATCTCCAAACGACCTGGTTTTCCAAGGGGGGTCACTTGGGTTTTTGGCCCGGTGCTCAGCGGCCACCTAGGGAAACCTACCAAACCCACACATTTCTGAAAACTAGACACCCGGGGGATTCCAGGGAGGTATGGCTTACGTGGATCCCCAAATGTTTCCTTACCCAGAATGCCCTGCAAACCTCAAATTTAGCTGAAAAAATCACCTTTTTCACACATTTTTGTGTGGGAAAGTTGTGGCATCACCGGGCTGACACAAATTTCCTACCACCCAGCGTTCCCCCGGGTCTCCCGATAGAAACAGTGCCTCACTCGTGTGGGAGGCCCAAGTACCCGCGACAGGCAAGGGCCCAAAATGTAGTGAGGCGACATGAAAATTGCCTATCTCCAAACGACCTGGTTTTGCAAGGGGGGTCACTTGGGTTTTTGGCCCGGTGCTCGGCGGCCACCTAGGGAAACCTACCAAACTCACACATTTCTGAATACTAGACACCCGGGGGATTCCAGGGAGGTATGGCTTGCGTGGATCCCCCAACGTTTCCTTACCCAGAATGCCCTGCAAACCTCAAATTTAGCTGAAAAAATCACCTTTTTCACACATTTTTGTGTGGGAAAGTTGTGGCATCACCGGGCTGACACAAATTTCCTACCACCCAGCGTTCCCCCGGGTCTCCCGATAAAAACGGTGCCTCACTCGTGTGGGAGGCCCAAGTACCCGCGACAGGCAATGGCCCAAAACGTAGTGAGGCGACATGAAAATTGCCTATCTCCAAACGACCTGGTTTTGCAAGGGGGGTCACTTGGGTTTTTGGCCCGGTGCTCGGCGGCCACCTAGGGAAACCTACCAAACCCACACATTTCTGAAAACTAGACACCCGGGGGATTCCAGGGAGGTATGGCTTGCGTGGATCCCCCAACTTTCCCTTACCCAGAATGCCCTGCAAACCTCAAACTTAGCTGAAAAAAATCACCCTTTTCACACATTTTTGTGTGGGAAAGTTGTGGCATCACCGGGCTGACACAAATTTCCTACCACCCAGCGTTCCCCCGGGTCTCCCGATAAAAACGGTGCCTCACTCGTGTGGGAGGCCCAAGTACCCGCGACAGGCAAGGGCCCAAAACGTAGTGAGTCGACATGAAAATTGCCTATCTCCAAACGACCTGGTTTTGCAAGGGGGGGTCACTTGGGTTTTTGGCCCGGTGCTCGGCGGCCACCTAGGGAAACCTACCAAACCCACACATTTCTGAAAACTAGACCACCGGGGGATTCCAGGGAGGTATAGCTTGCGTGGATCCCCCAACGTTTCCTTACCCAGAATGCCCTGCAAACCTCAAATTTAGCTGAAAAAAATCACCTTTTTCACACATTTTTGTGTGGGAAAGTTGTGGCATCACCGGGCTGATACAAATTTCCTACCACCCAGCGTTCCACCAGGTCTCCCGATAAAAACGGTGCCTCACTCGTGTGGGAGGCCCAAGTACCCGTGACAGGCAAGGGCCCAAAATGTAGTGAGGCGACATGAAAATTGCCTATCTCCAAACGATCTGGTTTTGCAAGGGGGGTCACTTGGGTTTTTGGCCCGGTGCTCGGCGGCCACCTAGGGAAACCTACCAAACTCACACATTTCTGAAAACTAGACACCCGGGGGATTCCAGGGAGGTATGGCTTGTGTGGATCCCCCAACGTTTCCTTACCCAGAATGCCCTGCAAACCTCACATTTAGCTGAAAAAATCATATTTTTCACACATTTTTGTGTGGGAAAGTTGTGGCATCACGGGGCTGACACAAATTTCCTACCACCCAGCGTTCCCCCGGGTGTCCCGATAAAACGGTGCCTCACTCGTGTGGGAGGCCCAAGTACCCGCGACAGGCAAGGGCCCAAAACTTAGTGAGGCGACATGAAAATTGCCTATCTTCAAACGACATGGTTTTAGAAGGGGGGTCACTTGGGTTTTTGGCCTGGTGCTCGGCGGCCACCTAGGGAAACCTACCAAACCCACACATTTCTGAAAACTAGACACCCGGGGGATTCCAGGGAGGTATGGATTACGTGGATCCCCCAACTTTTCCTTACCCAGAATGCCCTGCAAACCTCAAATTTAGCTGAAAAAATCACCTTTTTCACACATTTTTGTGTGGGAAAGTTGTGGCATCATCGGGCTGACACAAATTTCCTACCACCCAGCGTTCCCCCGGGTCTCCCGATAAAAATGGTGCCTCACTCGTGTGGGAGGCCCAAGTACCCGCGACAGGCAAGGGCCCAAAACATAGAGAGGCGACATGAAAATTGCCTATCTCCAAACGACCTGGTTTTGCAAGGGGGTCACTTGGGTTTTTGGCCCGGTGCTCGGCGGCCACCTAGGGAAACCTACCAAACCCACACATTTCTGAAAACTAGACACCCGGGGGATTCCAGGGAGGTATGGCTTGCGTGGATCCCCCAACGTTTCCTTACCCAGAATGCCCTGCAAACCTCAAATTTAGCTGAAAAAATCACATTTTTCACACATTTTTGTGTGGGAAAGTTCTGGCATCAAAGGGTTGACACAAATTTCCTACCACCCAGCGTTCCCCCGGGTCTCCCGATAAAAACGGTGCCAAACTCGTGTGGGAGGCCCAAGTACCCGCGACAGGCAAGGACCCAAACCATAGTGAGGCGACATGAAAATTGCTTATCTCCAAACGACCTGGTTTTGCAAAGGGGGGTCACTTGGGATTTTGGCCCGGTGCTCGGCGGCCACCTAGGGAAACCTACCAAACCCACACATTTCTGAAAACTAGACACCCGGGGGATTCCAGGGAGGTATGGCTTGCGTGGATCCCCCAACTTTCCCTTACCCAGAATGCCCTGCAAACCTCAAACTTAGCTGAAAAAAATCACCCTTTTCACACATTTTTGTGTGGGAAAGTTGTGGCATCACCGGGCTGACACAAATTTCCTACCACCCAGCGTTCCCCCGGGTCTCCCGATAAAAACGGTGCCTCACTCGTGTGGGAGGCCCAAGTACCCGCGACAGGCAAGGGCCCAAAACGTAGTGAGTCGACATGAAAATTGCCTATCTCCAAACGACCTGGTTTTGCAAGGGGGGGTCACTTGGGTTTTTGGCCCGGTGCTCGGCGGCCACCTAGGGAAACCTACCAAACCCACACATTTCTGAAAACTAGACCACCGGGGGATTCCAGGGAGGTATAGCTTGCGTGGATCCCCCAACGTTTCCTTACCCAGAATGCCCTGCAAACCTCAAATTTAGCTGAAAAAAATCACCTTTTTCACACATTTTTGTGTGGGAAAGTTGTGGCATCACCGGGCTGATACAAATTTCCTACCACCCAGCGTTCCACCAGGTCTCCCGATAAAAACGGTGCCTCACTCGTGTGGGAGGCCCAAGTACCCGTGACAGGCAAGGGCCCAAAATGTAGTGAGGCGACATGAAAATTGCCTATCTCCAAACGATCTGGTTTTGCAAGGGGGGTCACTTGGGTTTTTGGCCCGGTGCTCGGCGGCCACCTAGGGAAACCTACCAAACTCACACATTTCTGAAAACTAGACACCCGGGGGATTCCAGGGAGGTATGGCTTGTGTGGATCCCCCAACGTTTCCTTACCCAGAAGGCCCTGCAAACCTCACATTTAGCTGAAAAAATCATATTTTTCACACATTTTTGTGTGGGAAAGTTGTGGCATCACGGGGCTGACACAAATTTCCTACCACCCAGCGTTCCCCCGGGTGTCCCGATAAAACGGTGCCTCACTCGTGTGGGAGGCCCAAGTACCCGCGACAGGCAAGGGCCCAAAACTTAGTGAGGCGACATGAAAATTGCCTATCTTCAAACGACATGGTTTTAGAAGGGGGGTCACTTGGGTTTTTGGCCTGGTGCTCGGCGGCCACCTAGGGAAACCTACCAAACCCACACATTTCTGAAAACTAGACACCCGGGGGATTCCAGGGAGGTATGGATTACGTGGATCCCCCAACTTTTCCTTACCCAGAATGCCCTGCAAACCTCAAATTTAGCTGAAAAAATCACCTTTTTCACACATTTTTGTGTGGGAAAGTTGTGGCATCACCGGGCTGACACAAATTTCCTACCACCCAGCGTTCCCCCGGGTCTCCCGATAAAAATGGTGCCTCACTCGTGTGGGAGGCCCAAGTACCCGCGACAGGCAAGGGCCCAAAACATAGAGAGGCGACATGAAAATTGCCTATCTCCAAACGACCTGGTTTTGCAAGGGGGTCACTTGGGTTTTTGGCCCGGTGCTCGGCGGCCACCTAGGGAAACCTACCAAACCCACACATTTCTGAAAACTAGACACCCGGGGGATTCCAGGGAGGTATGGATTGCGTGGATCCCCCAACGTTTCCTTACCCAGAATGCCCTGCAAACCTCAAATTTAGCTGAAAAAATCACATTTTTCACACATTTTTGTGTGGGAAAGTTCTGGCATCACCGGGCTGACACAAATTTCCTACCACCCAGCGTTCCCCCGGGTCTCCCGATAAAAACGGTGCCTCACTCGTGTGGGAGGCCCAAGTACCCGCGACAGGCAAGGGCCCAAAACGTAGTGAGGCGACATGAAAATTGCCTATCTCCAAACGACCTGGTTTTGCAAGGGGGGGTCACTTGGGTTTTTGGCCCGGTGCTCGGCGGCCACCTAGGGAAACCTACCAAACCCACACATTTCTGAAAACTAGACCACCGGGGGATTCCAGGGAGGTATAGCTTGCGTGGATCCCCCAACGTTTCCTTACCCAGAATGCCCTGCAAACCTCAAATTTAGCTGAAAAAAATCACCTTTTTCACACATTTTTGTGTGGGAAAGTTGTGGCATCACCGGGCTGATACAAATTTCCTACCACCCAGCGTTCCACCGGATCTCCCGATAAAAACGGTGCCTCACTCGTGTGGGAGGCCCAAGTACCCGTGACAGGCAAGGGCCCAAAATGTAGTGAGGCGACATGAAAATTGCCTATCTCCAAACGATCTGGTTTTGCAAGGGGGGTCACTTGGGTTTTTGGCCCGGTGCTCGGCGGCCACCTAGGGAAACCTACCAAACTCACACATTTCTGAAAACTAGACACCCGGGGGATTCCAGGGAGGTATGGCTTGTGTGGATCCCCCAACGTTTCCTTACCCAGAATGCCCTGCAAACCTCACATTTAGCTGAAAAAATCATATTTTTCACACATTTTTGTGTGGGAAAGTTGTGGCATCACGGGGCTGACACAAATTTCCTACCACCCAGCGTTCCCCCGGGTGTCCCGATAAAACGGTGCCTCACTCGTGTGGGAGGCCCAAGTACCCGCGACAGGCAAGGGCCCAAAACTTAGTGAGGCGACATGAAAATTGCCTATCTTCAAACGACATGGTTTTGCAAGGGGGGTCACTTGGGTTTTTGGCCTGGTGCTCGGCGGCCACCTAGGGAAACCTACCAAACCCACACATTTCTGAAAACTAGACACCCGGGGGATTCCAGGGAGGTATGGATTACGTGGATCCCCCAACTTTTCCTTACCCAGAATGCCCTGCAAACCTCAAATTTAGCTGAAAAAATCACCTTTTTCACACATTTTTGTGTGGGAAAGTTGTGGCATCACCGGGCTGACAAAAATTTCCTATCACCCAGCGTTCCCCCGGGTCTCCCGATAAAAACGGTGCCTAACTCGTGTGGGAGGCCCAAGTACCCGCGACAGGCAAGGACCCAAACCATAGTGAGGCGACATGAAAATTGCTTATCTCCAAACGACCTGGTTTTGCAAAGGGGGGTCACTTGGGTTTTTGGCCCGGTGCTCGGCGGCCACCTAGGGAAACCTACCAAACCCACACATTTCTGAAAACTAGACATCTGGGGGATTCCAGGGAGGTATGGCTTGCGTGGATCCCCCAATGTTTCCTTACCCAGAATGCCCTGCAAACCTCAAATGTAGCTGAAAAAATCACCTTTTTCACACATTTTTGTGTGGGAAAGTTGTGGCATCACCGGGCTGACACAAATTTCCTACCACCCAGCGTTCCCCCGGGTCTCCCGATAAAAACGGTGCCTCACTCGTGTGGGAGGCCCAAGTACCCGCGACAGGCAAGGGCCCAAAACGTAGTGAGGCGACATGAAAATTGCCTATCTCCAAACGACCTGGTTTTGCAAGGGGGGTCACTTGGGTTTTTGGCCCGGTGCTCGGTGGCCACCTAGGAAAACCTACCAAACCCACACATTTCTGAAAACTAGACACCCGGGGGATTCCAGGGAGGTATGGCTTGCGTGGATCCCCCAACGTTTCCTTACCCAGAATGCCCTGCAAACCTCAAATTTAGCTGAAAAAATCACCTTTTTCACACATTTTTGTGTGGGAAAGTTCTGGCATCACCGGGTTGACAAAAATTTCCTATCACCCAGCGTTCCCCCGGGTCTCCCGATAAAAACGGTGCCTAACTCGTGTGGGAGGCCCAAGTACCCGCGACAGGCAAGGACCCAAACCATAGTGAGGCGACATGAAAATTGCTTATCTCCAAACGACCTGGTTTTGCAAAGGGGGGTCACTTGGGTTTTTGGCCCGGTGCTCGGCGGCCACCTAGGGAAACCTACCAAACCCACACATTTCTGAAAACTAGACATCTGGGGGATTCCAGGGAGGTATGGCTTGCGTGGATCCCCCAATGTTTCCTTACCCAGAATGCCCTGCAAACCTCAAATGTAGCTGAAAAAATCACCTTTTTCACACATTTTTGTGTGGGAAAGTTGTGGCATCACCGGGCTGACACAAATTTCCTACCACCCAGCGTTCCCCCGGGTCTCCCGATAAAAACGGTGCCTCACTCGTGTGGGAGGCCCAAGTACCCGCGACAGGCAAGGGCCCAAAACGTAGTGAGGCGACATGAAAATTGCCTATCTCCAAACGACCTGGTTTTGCAAGGGGGGTCACTTGGGTTTTTGGCCCGGTGCTCGGCGGCCACCTAGGGAAACCTACCAAACCCACACATTTCTGAAAACTAGACACCCAGGGGATTCCAGGGAGGTATGGCTTGCGTGGATCCCCCAACGTTTCCTTACCCAGAATGCCCTGCAAACCTCAAATTTAGCTGAAAAAATCACCTTTTTCACACATTTTTGTGTGGGAAAGTTGTGGCATCACCGGGTTGACACAAATTTCCTACCACCCAGCGTTCCCCCGGGTCTCCCGATAAAAACGGTGCCTCACTTGTGTGGGAGGCCCAAGTACCCGCGACAGGCAAGGACCCAAACCATAGTGAGGCGACATGAAAATTGCTTATCTCCAAACGACCTGGTTTTGCAAGGGGGGTCACTTGGGTTTTTGGCCCGGTGCTCGGCGGCCACCTAGGGAAACCTACCAAACCCACACATTTCTGAAAACTAGACACCCGGGGGATTCCAGGGAGGTATGGCTTGCGTGGATCCCCCAATGTTTCCTTACCCAGAATGCCCTGCAGACCTCAAATTTAGCTGAAAAAATCACCTTTTTCACACATTTTTGTGTGGGAAAGTTGTGGCATCACAGGGCTGACACAAATTTCCTACCACCCAGCGTTCCCCCGGGTCTCCCGATAAAAACGGTGCCTCACTCGTGTGGGAGGCCCAAGTACCTGCGACAGGCAAGGACCCAAACCATAGTGAGGCGACATGAAAATTGCTTATCTCCAAACGACCTGGTTTTGCAAGGGGGGTCACTTGGGTTTTTGGCCCGGTGCTCGGCGGCCACCTAGGGAAACCTACCAAACCCACACATTTCTGAAAACTAGACACCCGGGGGATTCCAGGGAGGTATGGCTTGCATGGATCCCCCAAAGTTTCCTTACCCAGAATGCCCTGCAAACCTCAAATTTAGCTGAAAAAAATAACCTTTTTCACACATTTTTGTGTGGGAAAGTTGTGGCATCACCGGGCTGACACAAATTTCCTACCACCCAGCGTTCCCCCGTGTCTCCCGATAAAAAGGGTGCCTCACTCGTGTGGGAGGCCCAAGTACCCGCGACAGGCAAGGACCCAAAACATAGTGAGGCGACATGAAAATTGCTTATCTCCAAACGACCTGGTTTTGCAAGGGGGGTAACTTGGGTTTTTGGCCCGGTGCTCGGCGGCCACCTAGGGAAAACTACCAAACCCACACATTTCTGATAACTAGACACCCGAGGGATTCCAGGGATGTATGGCTTGCGTGGATCCCCCAACGTTTCCTTACCCGTATGCCCTGCAAACCTCAAATTTAGCTGAAAAAATCACCTTTTTCACACATTTTTGTGTGGGAAAGTTGTGGCATCACCGGGCTGACACAAATTTCCTACCACCCAGCGTTCCCGCGGGTCTCCCGATAAAAACAGTGCCTCACTCGTGTGGGAGGCCCAAGTACCCGCGACAGGCAAGGGCCCAAAACGTAGTGAGGCGACATGAAAATTGTCTATCTCCAAACGACCTGGTTTTGCAAGGGGGGGTCACTTGGGTTTTTGGCCCGGTGCTCGGCGGCCACCTAGGGAAACCTACCAAACCCACACATTTCTGAAAACTAGACACCCGGGGGATTCCAGGGAGGTATGGCTTGCGTGGATCCCCCAACGTTTCCTTACCCAGAATGCCCTGCAAACCTCAAATTTTGCTGAAATAATCACCCTTTTCACACATTTTTGTGTGGGAAAGTTGTGGCATCACCGGGCTGACACAAATTTGCTACCACCCAGCGTTCCCCCGGGTCTCCCGATAAAAACAGTGCCTCACTCGCGTGGGAGGCCCAAGTACCCGCGACAGGCAAGGACCCAAAACATAGTGAGGCGACATGAAAATTGCCCATCTCCAAATGACCTGGTTTTGCAAGGGGGGGTCACTTGGGTTTTCTTGCCCGGTGCTCGGCGGCCACCTAGGGAAACCTACCAAACCCACACATTTCTGAAAACTAGACACCCGGGGGATTCCAGGGAGGTATGGCTTGCGTGGATCCCCCAACGTTTCCTTACCCAGAATGCCCTGCAAACCTCAAATTTAGCTGAAAAAATCACCTTTTTCACACATTTTTGTGTGGGAAAGTTGTGGCATCACCGGGCTGACACAAATTTCCTACCACCCAGCGTTCCCCCGGGTCTCCCGATAAAAACGGTTCCTCACTCGTGTGGGAGGCCCAAGTACCCGCGACAGGCAAAGACCCAAAACATAGTTAGGCGACATGAAAATTGCCTATCTCCAAACGACCTGGTTTTGCAAGGGGGGTCACTTGGGTTTTTGGCCCGGTGCTCGGCTGCCACCTAGTGAAACCTACCAAACCCACACATTTCTGAAAACTAGACACCCGGGGGATTCCAGGGAGGTATGGCTTGCGTGGATCCCCCAATGTTTCCTTACCCAGAATGCCCTGCAAACCTCAAATTTAGCTGAAAAAATCAAATTTTTCACACATTTTTGTGTGGGAAAGTTGTGGCATCACCAGGCTGACACAAATTTCCTACCACCCAGCGTTCCCCCGGGTATCCCGATAAAAACGGTGCCTCACTCGTGTGGGAGGCCCAAGTACCCGCGACAGGCAAGGACCCAAAACATAGTGAGGCGACATGAAAATTGCTTATCTCCAAACTACCTGGTTTTCCAAGGGGGGTCACTTGGGTTTTTGGCCCGGTGCTCGGCGGCCACCTAGGGAAACCTACCAAACCCACACATTTCGGAAAACTAGACACCCGGGGGATTCCAGGGAGGTATGGCTTGCGTGGATCCCCCAATGTTTCCTTACCCAGAATGCCCTGCAAACCTCAAATTTAGCTGAAAAAATCAAATTTTTCACACATTTTTGTATGGGAAAGTTGTGGCATCACCAGGCTGACACAAATTTCCTACCACCCAGCGTTCCCCCGGGTATCCCAATAAAAACGGTGCCTCACTCGTGTGGGAGGCCCAAGTACCCGCGACAGGCAAGGACCCAAAACATAGTGAGGCGACATGAAAATTGCTTATCTCCAAACGACCTGGTTTTCCAAGGGGGGGTCACTTGGGTTTTTGGCCCGGTGCTCGGCGGCCACCTAGGGAAACCTACCAAACCCACACATTTCTGAAAACTAGACACCCGGGGGATTCCAGGGAGGTATGGCTTGCGTGGATCCCCCAACGTTTCCTTACCCAGAATGCCCTGCAAACCTCAAATTTTGCTGAAATAATCACCCTTTTCACACATTTTTGTGTGGGAAAGTTGTGGCATCACCGGGCTGACACAAATTTCCTACCACCCAGCGTTCCCCCGGGTCTCCCGATAAAAACGGTGCCTCACTCGTGTGGGAGGCCCAAGTACCCGCGACAGGCAAGGACCCAAAACATAGTGAGGCGACATGAAAATTGCCTATCTCCAAACGACCTGGTTTTGCAAGGGGGGGGTCACTTGGGTTTTTGGCCCGGTGCTCGGCGGCCACCTAGGGAAACCTACCAAACCCACACATTTCTGAAAACTAGACACCAGGGGGATTCCAGGGAGGTATGGCTTGCGTGGATCCCCCAACGTTTCCTTACCCAGAATGCCCTGCAAACCTCAAATTTAGCTGAAAAAAATCACCTTTTTCACACATTTTTGTGTGGGAAAGTTGTGGCATCACCGGGCTGACACAAATTATCTACCACCCAGCATTCCCCCGGGTCTCCCGATAAAAACGGTTCCTCACTCGTGTGGGAGGCCCAAGTACCCGCGACAGGCAAAGACACAAAACATAGTTAGGCGACATGAAAATTGCCTATCTCCAAACGACCTGGTTTTGCAAGGGGGGGTCACTTGGGTTTTTGGTTCGGTGCTCGGCGGCCACCTAGGGAAACCTACCAAACCCACACATTTCTGAAAACTAGACAGCCGGGGGATTCCAGGGAGGTATGGCTTGCGTGGATCCCCCAATGTTTCCTTACCCAGAATGCCCTGCAAACCTCAAATTCAGCTGAAAAAATCAAATTTTTCACACATTTTTGTGTGGGAAAGTTGTGGCATCACCAGGCTGACACAAATTTCCTACCACCCAGCGTTCCCCCGGGTATCCCGATAAAAACAGTGCCTCACTCGTGTGGGAGGCCCAAGTACCCGCGACAGGCAAGGACCCAAAACATAGTGAGGCGACATGAAAATTGCTTATCTCCAAACGACCTGGTTTTCCAAGGGGGGTCACTTGGGTTTTTGGCCCGGTGCTCAGCGGCCACCTAGGGAAACCTACCAAACCCACACATTTCTGAAAACTAGACACCCGGGGGATTCCAGGGAGGTATGGCTTACGTGGATCCCCAAATGTTTCCTTACCCAGAATGCCCTGCAAACCTCAAATTTAGCTGAAAAAATCACCTTTTTCACACATTTTTGTGTGGGAAAGTTGTGGCATCACCGGGCTGACACAAATTTCCTACCACCCAGCATTCCCCCGGGTCTCCCGATAAAAACAGTGCCTCACTCGTGTGGGAGGCCCAAGTACCCGCGACAGGCAAGGGCCCAAAACGTAGTGAGGCGACATGAAAATTGTCTATCTCCAAACGACCTGGTTTTGCAAGGGGGGGGTCACTTGGGTTTTTGGCCCGGTGCTCGGCGGCCACCTAGGGAAACCTACCAAACCCACACATTTCTGAAAACTAGACACCCGGGGGATTCCAGGGAGGTATGGCTTGCGTGGATACCCCAACGTTTCCTTACCCAGAATGCCCTGCAAACCTCAAATTTTGCTGAAATAATCACCCTTTTCACACATTTTTGTGTGGGAAAGTTGTGGCATCACCGGGCTGACACAAATTTCCTACCACCCAGCGTTCCCCCGGGTCTCCCGATAAAAACGGTGCCTCACTCGTGTGGGAGGCCCAAGTACCCGCGACAGGCAAGGACCCAAAACATAGTGAGGCGACATGAAAATTGCCCATCTCCAAATGACCTGGTTTTGCAAGGGGGGGTCACTTGGGTTTTCTTGCCCGGTGCTCGGCGGCCACCTAGGGAAACCTACCAAACCCACACATTTCTGAAAACTAGACACCAGGGGGATTCCAGGGAGGTATGGCTTGCGTGGATCCCCCAACGTTTCCTTACCCAGAATGCCCTGCAAACCTCAAATTTAGCTGAAAAAAATCACCTTTTTCACACATTTTTGTGTGGGAAAGTTGTGGCATCACCGGGCTGACACAAATTATCTACCACCCAGCATTCCCCCGGGTCTCCCGATAAAAACGGTTCCTCACTCGTGTGTGAGGCCCAAGTACCCGCGACAGGCAAAGACACAAAACATAGTTAGGCGACATGAAAATTGCCTATCTCCAAACGACCTGGTTTTGCAAGGGGGGGTCACTTGGGTTTTTGGTTCGGTGCTCGGCGGCCACCTAGGGAAACCTACCAAACCCACACATTTCTGAAAACTAGACAGCCGGGGGATTCCAGGGAGGTATGGCTTGCGTGGATCCCCCAATGTTTCCTTACCCAGAATGCCCTGCAAACCTCAAATTCAGCTGAAAAAATCAAATTTTTCACACATTTTTGTGTGGGAAAGTTGTGGCATCACCAGGCTGACACAAATTTCCTACCACCCAGCGTTCCCCCGGGTATCCCGATAAAAACAGTGCCTCACTCGTGTGGGAGGCCCAAGTACCCGCGACAGGCAAGGACCCAAAACATAGTGAGGCGACATGAAAATTGCTTATCTCCAAACGACCTGGTTTTCCAAGGGGGGTCACTTGGGTTTTTGGCCCGGTGCTCAGCGGCCACCTAGGGAAACCTACCAAACCCACACATTTCTGAAAACTAGACACCCGGGGGATTCCAGGGAGGTATGGCTTACGTGGATCCCCAAATGTTTCCTTACCCAGAATGCCCTGCAAACCTCAAATTTAGCTGAAAAAATCACCTTTTTCACACATTTTTGTGTGGGAAAGTTGTGGCATCACCGGGCTGACACAAATTTCCTACCACCCAGCATTCCCCCGGGTCTCCCGATAAAAACAGTGCCTCACTCGTGTGGGAGGGCCAAGTACCCGCGACAGGCAAGGGCCCAAAACGTAGTGAGGCGACATGAAAATTGTCTATCTCCAAACGACCTGGTTTTGCAAGGGGGGGTCACTTGGGTTTTTGGCCCGGTGCTCGGCGGCCACCTAGGGAAACCTACCAAACCCACACATTTCTGAAAACTAGACACCCGGGGGATTCCAGGGAGGTATGGCTTGCGTGGATACCCCAACGTTTCCTTACCCAGAATGCCCTGCAAACCTCAAATTTTGCTGAAATAATCACCCTTTTCACACATTTTTGTGTGGGAAAGTTGTGGCATCACCGGGCTGACACAAATTTCCTACCACCCAGCGTTCCCCCGGGTCTCCCGATAAAAACGGTGCCTCACTCGTGTGGGAGGCCCAAGTACCCGCGACAGGCAAGGACCCAAAACATAGTGAGGCGACATGAAAATTGCCCATCTCCAAATGACCTGGTTTTGCAAGGGGGGGTCACTTGGGTTTTCTTGCCCGGTGCTCGGCGGCCACCTAGGGAAACCTACCAAACCCACACATTTCTGAAAACTAGACACCCGGCGGATTCCAGGGAGGTATGGCTTGCGTGGATCCCCCAACGTTTCCTTACCCAGAATGCCCTGCAAACCTCAAATTTAGCTGAAAAAATCACCTTTTTCACACATTTTTGTGTGGGAAAGTTGTGGCATCACCGGGCTGACACAAATTTCCTACCACCCAGCGTTCCCCCGGGTCTCCCGATAAAAACAGTGCCTCACTCGTGTGGGAGGCCCAAGTACCCGCGACAGGCAAGGGCCCAAAACGTAGTGAGGCGACATGAAAATTGTCTATCTCCAAACGACCTGGTTTTGCAAGGGGGGGTCACTTGGGTTTTTGGCCCGGTGCTCGGCGGCCACCTAGGGAAACCTACCAAACCCACACATTTCTGAAAACTAGACACCCGGGGGATTCCAGGGAGGTATGGCTTGCGTGGATACCCCAACGTTTCCTTACCCAGAATGCCCTGCAAACCTCAAATTTTGCTGAAATAATCACCCTTTTCACACATTTTTGTGTGGGAAAGTTGTGGCATCACCGGGCTGACACAAATTTCCTACCACCCAGCGTTCCCCCGGGTCTCCCGATAAAAACGGTGCCTCACTCGTGTGGGAGGCCCAAGTACCCGCGACAGGCAAGGACCCAAAACATAGTGAGGCGACATGAAAATTGCCCATCTCCAAATGACCTGGTTTTGCAAGGGGGGGTCACTTGGGTTTTCTTGCCCGGTGCTCGGCGGCCACCTAGGGAAACCTACCAAACCCACACATTTCTGAAAACTAGACACCCGGCGGATTCCAGGGAGGTATGGCTTGCGTGGATCCCCCAACGTTTCCTTACCCAGAATGCCCTGCAAACCTCAAATTTAGCTGAAAAAATCACCTTTTTCACACATTTTTGTGTGGGAAAGTTGTGGCATCACCGGGCTGACACAAATTTCCTACCACCCAGCGTTCCCCCGGGTCTCCCGATAAAAACAGTGCCTCACTCGTGTGGGAGGCCCAAGTACCCGCGACAGGCAAGGGCCCAAAACGTAGTGAGGCGACATGAAAATTGTCTATCTCCAAACGACCTGGTTTTGCAAGGGGGGGTCACTTGGGTTTTTGGCCCGGTGCTCGGCGGCCACCTAGGGAAACCTACCAAACCCACACATTTCTGAAAACTAGACACCCGGGGGATTCCAGGGAGGTATGGCTTGCGTGGATACCCCAACGTTTCCTTACCCAGAATGCCCTGCAAACCTCAAATTTTGCTGAAATAATCACCCTTTTCACACATTTTTGTGTGGGAAAGTTGTGGCATCACCGGGCTGACACAAATTTCCTACCACCCAGCGTTCCCCCGGGTCTCCCGATAAAAACGGTGCCTCACTCGTGTGGGAGGCCCAAGTACCCGCGACAGGCAAGGACCCAAAACATAGTGAGGCGACATGAAAATTGCCCATCTCCAAATGACCTGGTTTTGCAAGGGGGGGTCACTTGGGTTTTCTTGCCCGGTGCTCGGCGGCCACCTAGGGAAACCTACCAAACCCACACATTTCTGAAAACTAGACACCCGGCGGATTCCAGGGAGGTATGGCTTGCGTGGATCCCCCAACGTTTCCTTACCCAGAATGCCCTGCAAACCTCAAATTTAGCTGAAAAAATCACCTTTTTCACACATTTTTGTGTGGGAAAGTTGTGGCATCACCGGGCTGACACAAATTTCCTACCACCCAGCGTTCCCCCGGGTCTCCCGATAAAAACGGTTCCTCACTCGTGTGGGAGGCCCAAGTACCCGCGACAGGCAAAGACCCAAAACATAGTTAGGCGACATGAAAATTGCCTATCTCCAAACGACCTGGTTTTGCAAGGGGGGTCACTTGGGTTTTTGGCCCGGTGCTCGGCGGCCACCTAGTGAAACCTACCAAACCCACACATTTCTGAAAACTAGACACCCGGGGGATTCCAGGGAGGTATGGCTTGCGTGGATCCCCCAATGTTTCCTTACCCAGAATGCCCTGCAAACCTCAAATTTAGCTGAAAAAATCAAATTTTTCACACATTTTTGTGTGGGAAAGTTGTGGCATCACCAGGCTGACACAAATTTCCTACCACCCAGCGTTCCCCCGGGTATCCCGATAAAAACGGTGCCTCACTCGTGTGGGAGGCCCAAGTACCCGCGACAGGCAAGGACCCAAAACATAGTGAGGCGGCATGAAAATTGCTTATCTCCAAACGACCTGGTTTTCCAAGGGGGGTCACTTGGGTTTTTGGCCCGGTGCTCGGCGGCCACCTAGGGAAACCTACCAAACCCACACATTTCTGAAAACTAGACACCCGGGGGATTCCAGGGAGGTATGGCTTGCGTGGATCCCCCAATGTTTCCTTACCCAGAATGCCCTGCAAACCTCAAATTTAGCTGAAAAAATCAAATTTTTCACACATTTTTGTATGGGAAAGTTGTGGCATCACCAGGCTGACACAAATTTCCTACCACCCAGCGTTCCCCCGGGTATCCCAATAAAAACGGTGCTTCACTCGTGTGGGAGGCCCAAGTACCCGCGACAGGCAAGGACCCAAAACATAGTGAGGCGACATGAAAATTGCTTATCTCCAAACGACCTGGTTTTCCAAGGGGGGGTCACTTGGGTTTTTGGCCCGGTGCTCGGCGGCCACCTAGGGAAACCTGCCAAACCCACACATTTCTGAAAACTAGACACCCGGGGGATTCCAGGGAGGTATGGCTTGCGTGGATCCCCCAATGTTTCCTTACCCAGAATGCCCTGCAAACCTCAAATTTTGCTGAAATAATCACCCTTTTCACACATTTTTGTGTGGGAAAGTTGTGGCATCACCGGGCTGACACAAATTTCCTACCACCCAGCGTTCCCCCGGGTCTCCCGATAAAAACGGTGCCTCACTCGTGTGGGAGGCCCAAGTACCCGCGACAGGCAAGGACCCAAAACATAGTGAGGCGACATGAAAATTGCCTATCTCCAAACGACCTGGTTTTGCAAGGGGGGGGTCACTTGGGTTTTTGGCCCGGTGCTCGGCGGCCACCTAGGGAAACCTACCAAACCCACACATTTCTGAAAACTAGATACCCAGGGGATTCCAGGGAGGTATGGCTTGTGTGGATCCCCCAATGTTTCCTTACCCAGAATGCCCTGCAAACTTAAAATTTAGCTGAAAAAATCAAATTTTTCACACATTTTTGTATGGGAAAGTTGTGGCATCACCAGGCTGACACAAATTTCCTACCACCCAGCGTTCCCCCGGGTATCCCAATAAAAACAGTGCCTCACTCGTGTGGGAGGCCCAAGTACCCGCGACAGGCAAGGACCCAAAACATAGTGAGGCGACATGAAAATTGCTTATCTCCAAACGACCTGGTTTTCCAAGGGGGGGTCACTTGGGTTTTTGGCCCGGTGCTCGGCGGCCACCTAGGGAAACCTACCAAACCCACACATTTCTGAAAACTAGACACCCGGGGGATTCCAGGGAGGTATGGCTTACGTGGATCCCCAAATGTTTCCTTACCCAGAATGCCCTGCAAACCTCAAATTTAGCTGAAAAAATCACCTTTTTCACACATTTTTGTGTGGGAAAGTTGTGGCATCACCGGGCTGACACAAATTTCCTACCACCCAGCGTTCCCCCGGGTCTCCCGATAAAAACAGTGCCTCACTCGTGTGGGAGGCCCAAGTACCCGCGACAGGCAAGGGCCCAAAACGTAGTGAGGCGACATGAAAATTGTCTATCTCCAAACGACCTGGTTTTGCAAGGGGGGGTCACTTGGGTTTTTGGCCCGGTGCTCGGCGGCCACCTAGGGAAACCTACCAAACCCACACATTTCTGAAAACTAGACACCCGGGGGATTCCAGGGAGGTATGGCTTGCGTGGATACCCCAACGTTTCCTTACCCAGAATGCCCTGCAAACCTCAAATTTTGCTGAAATAATCACCCTTTTCACACATTTTTGTGTGGGAAAGTTGTGGCATCACCGGGCTGACACAAATTTCCTACCACCCAGCGTTCCCCCGGGTCTCCCGATAAAAACGGTGCCTCACTCGTGTGGGAGGCCCAAGTACCCGCGACAGGCAAGGACCCAAAACATAGTGAGGCGACATGAAAATTGCCCATCTCCAAATGACCTGGTTTTGCAAGGGGGGGTCACTTGGGTTTTCTTGCCCGGTGCTCGGCGGCCACCTAGGGAAACCTACCAAACCCACACATTTCTGAAAACTAGACACCCGGCGGATTCCAGGGAGGTATGGCTTGCGTGGATCCCCCAACGTTTCCTTACCCAGAATGCCCTGCAAACCTCAAATTTAGCTGAAAAAATCACCTTTTTCACACATTTTTGTGTGGGAAAGTTGTGGCATCACCGGGCTGACACAAATTTCCTACCACCCAGCGTTCCCCCGGGTCTCCCGATAAAAACAGTGCCTCACTCGTGTGGGAGGCCCAAGTACCCGCGACAGGCAAGGGCCCAAAACGTAGTGAGGCGACATGAAAATTGTCTATCTCCAAACGACCTGGTTTTGCAAGGGGGGGTCACTTGGGTTTTTGGCCCGGTGCTCGGCGGCCACCTAGGGAAACCTACCAAACCCACACATTTCTGAAAACTAGACACCCGGGGGATTCCAGGGAGGTATGGCTTGCGTGGATACCCCAACGTTTCCTTACCCAGAATGCCCTGCAAACCTCAAATTTTGCTGAAATAATCACCCTTTTCACACATTTTTGTGTGGGAAAGTTGTGGCATCACCGGGCTGACACAAATTTCCTACCACCCAGCGTTCCCCCGGGTCTCCCGATAAAAACGGTGCCTCACTCGTGTGGGAGGCCCAAGTACCCGCGACAGGCAAGGACCCAAAACATAGTGAGGCGACATGAAAATTGCCCATCTCCAAATGACCTGGTTTTGCAAGGGGGGGTCACTTGGGTTTTCTTGCCCGGTGCTCGGCGGCCACCTAGGGAAACCTACCAAACCCACACATTTCTGAAAACTAGACACCCGGCGGATTCCAGGGAGGTATGGCTTGCGTGGATCCCCCAACGTTTCCTTACCCAGAATGCCCTGCAAACCTCAAATTTAGCTGAAAAAATCACCTTTTTCACACATTTTTGTGTGGGAAAGTTGTGGCATCACCGGGCTGACACAAATTTCCTACCACCCAGCGTTCCCCCGGGTCTCCCGATAAAAACGGTTCCTCACTCGTGTGGGAGGCCCAAGTACCCGCGACAGGCAAAGACCCAAAACATAGTTAGGCGACATGAAAATTGCCTATCTCCAAACGACCTGGTTTTGCAAGGGGGGTCACTTGGGTTTTTGGCCCGGTGCTCGGCGGCCACCTAGTGAAACCTACCAAACCCACACATTTCTGAAAACTAGACACCCGGGGGATTCCAGGGAGGTATGGCTTGCGTGGATCCCCCAATGTTTCCTTACCCAGAATGCCCTGCAAACCTCAAATTTAGCTGAAAAAATCAAATTTTTCACACATTTTTGTGTGGGAAAGTTGTGGCATCACCAGGCTGACACAAATTTCCTACCACCCAGCGTTCCCCCGGGTATCCCGATAAAAACGGTGCTTCACTCGTGTGGGAGGCCCAAGTACCCGCGACAGGCAAGGACCCAAAACATAGTGAGGCGACATGAAAATTGCTTATCTCCAAACGACCTGGTTTTCCAAGGGGGGGTCACTTGGGTTTTTGGCCCGGTGCTCGGCGGCCACCTAGGGAAACCTGCCAAACCCACACATTTCTGAAAACTAGACACCCGGGGGATTCCAGGGAGGTATGGCTTGCGTGGATCCCCCAATGTTTCCTTACCCAGAATGCCCTGCAAACCTCAAATTTTGCTGAAATAATCACCCTTTTCACACATTTTTGTGTGGGAAAGTTGTGGCATCACCGGGCTGACACAAATTTCCTACCACCCAGCGTTCCCCCGGGTCTCCCGATAAAAACGGTGCCTCACTCGTGTGGGAGGCCCAAGTACCCGCGACAGGCAAGGACCCAAAACATAGTGAGGCGACATGAAAATTGCCTATCTCCAAACGACCTGGTTTTGCAAGGGGGGGGTCACTTGGGTTTTTGGCCCGGTGCTCGGCGGCCACCTAGGGAAACCTACCAAACCCACACATTTCTGAAAACTAGATACCCAGGGGATTCCAGGGAGGTATGGCTTGTGTGGATCCCCCAATGTTTCCTTACCCAGAATGCCCTGCAAACTTAAAATTTAGCTGAAAAAATCAAATTTTTCACACATTTTTGTATGGGAAAGTTGTGGCATCACCAGGCTGACACAAATTTCCTACCACCCAGCGTTCCCCCGGGTATCCCAATAAAAACAGTGCCTCACTCGTGTGGGAGGCCCAAGTACCCGCGACAGGCAAGGACCCAAAACATAGTGAGGCGACATGAAAATTGCTTATCTCCAAACGACCTGGTTTTCCAAGGGGGGGTCACTTGGGTTTTTGGCCCGGTGCTCGGCGGCCACCTAGGGAAACCTACCAAACCCACACATTTCTGAAAACTAGACACCCGGGGGATTCCAGGGAGGTATGGCTTGCGTGGATCCCCCAACGTTTCCTTACCCAGAATGCCCTGCAAACCTCAAATTTTGCTGAAATAATCACCCTTTTCACACATTTTTGTGTGGGAAAGTTGTGGCATCACCGGGCTGACACAAATTTCCTACCACCCAGCGTTCCCCCGGGTCTCCCGATAAAAACGGTGCCTCACTCGTGTGGGAGGCCCAAGTACCCGCGACAGGCAAGGACCCAAAACATAGTGAGGCGAAATGAAAATTGCCTATCTCCAAACGACCTGGTTTTGCAAGGGGGGGGTCACTTGGGTTTTTGGCTCGGTGCTCGGCCGCCACCTAGGGAAACCTACCAAACCCACACATTTCTGAAAACTAGACACCAGGGGGATTCCAGGGAGGTATGGCTTGCGTGGATCCCCCAACGTTTCCTTACCCAGAATGCCCTGCAAACCTCAAATTTAGCTGAAAAAAATCACCTTTTTCACACATTTTTGTGTGGGAAAGTTGTGGCATCACCGGGCTGACACAAATTTCCTACCACCCAGCGTTCCCCCGGGTCTCCCGATAAAAACGGTTCCTCACTCGTGTGGGAGGCCCAAGTACCCGCGACAGGCAAAGACCCAAAACATAGTTAGGCGACATGAAAATTGCCTATCTCCAAACGACCTGGTTTTGCAAGGGGGGGTCACTTGGGTTTTTGGCCCGGTGCTCGGCGGCCACCTAGGGAAACCTACCAAACCCACACATTTCTGAAAACTAGACACCCGGGGGATTCCAGGGAGGTATGGCTTGCGTGGATCCCCCAATGTTTCCTTACCCAGAATGCCCTGCAAACCTCAAATTTAGCTGAAAAAATCAAATTTTTCACACATTTTTGTGTGGGAAAGTTGTGGCATCACCAGGCTGACACAAATTTCCTACCACCCAGCGTTCCCCCGGGTATCCCGATAAAAACAGTGCCTCACTCGTGTGGGAGGCCCAAGTACCCGCGACAGGCAAGGACCCAAAACATAGTGAGGCGACATGAAAATTGCTTATCTCCAAACGACCTGGTTTTCCAAGGGGGGTCACTTGGGTTTTTGGCCCGGTGCTCAGCGGCCACCTCGGGAAACCTACCAAACCCACACATTTCTGAAAACTAGACACCCGGGGGATTCCAGGGAGGTATGGCTTACGTGGATCCCCCAATGTTTCCTTACCCAGAATGCCCTGCAAACCCTAAATTTAGCTGAAAAAATCAAATTTTTCACACATTTTTGTGTGGAAAAGTTGTGGCATCACCAGGCTGACACAAATTTCCTACCACCCAGCGTTCCCCCGGGTATCCCAATAAAAACGGTGCCTCACTCGTGTGGGAGGCCCAAGTACCCGCGACAGGCAAGGACCCAAACCATAGTGAGGCGACATGAAAATTGCTTATCTCCAAACGACCTGGTTTTGCAAGGGGGGTCACTTGGGTTTTTGGCCCGGTGCTCGGCGGCCACCGAGGGAAACCTACCAAACCCACACATTTCTGAAAACTAGACACCCGGGGGATTCCAGGGAGGTATGGCTTGCGTGGATCCCCCAAAGTTTCCTTACCCAGAATGCCCTGCAAACCTCACAATTAGCTGAAAAAATCACCTTTTTCAAACATTTTTGTGTGGGAAAGTTGTGGCATCACTGGGCTGACACAAATTTCCTACCACCCAGCGTTCCCCCGGGTCTCCCGATAAAAACGGTGCCTCACTCGTGTGGGAGGCCCAAGTACCCGCGACAGGCAAGGACCCAAACCATAGTGAGGCGACATGAAAATTGCTTATCTCCAAACGACCTGGTTTTGCAAGGGGGGTCACTTGGGTTTTTGGCCCGGTGCTCGGCGGCCACCTAGGGAAACCTACCAAACTCACACATTTCTGAAAACTAGACACCCGGGGGATTCCAGGGAGGTATGGCTTGCGTGGATCCCCCAACGTTTCCTTACCCAGAAGGCCCTGCAAACCTCACATTTAGCTGAAAAAATCATATTTTTCACACATTTTTGTGTGGGAAAGTTGTGGCATCACCGGGCTGACACAAATTTCCTACCAGCCAGCGTTCCCCCGGGTCTCCCGATAAAAACGGTGCCTCACTCGTGTGGGAGGCCCAAGTACCCGCGACAGGCAAGGGCCCAAAACTTAGTGAGGCGACATCAAAATTGCCTATCTTCAAACGACATGGTTTTGCAAGGGGGGTCACTTGGGTTTTTGGCCTGGTGCTCGGCGGCCACCTAGGGAAACCTACCAAACCCACACATTTCTGAAAAACTAGACACCCGGGGGATTCCAGGGAGGTATGGCCTGCGTGGATCCCCCAACGTTTCCTTACCCAGAATGCCCTGCAAACCTCAAATTTAGCTGAAAAAATCACCTTTTTCACACATTTATGTGTGGGAAAGTTGTGGCATCACCGGGCTGACACAAATTTCCTACCACCCAGCGTTCCCCCGGGTCTCCCGATAAAAACGGTGCCTCACTCGTGTGGGAGGCCCAAGTACCCGCAACAGGCAAGGGCCCAAAACGTAGTGAGGCGACATGAAAATTGCCTATCTCCAAACAACCTGGTTTTGCAAGGGGGGTCACTTGGGTTTTTGGCCCGGTGCTCGGCGGCCACCTAGGGAAACCTACCAAACCCACACATTTCTGAAAACTAGACACCCGGGGGATTCCAGGGAGGTATGGCTTGCGTGGATCCCCCAACTTTTCCTTACCCAGAATGCCCTGCAAACCTCAAATTTAGCTGAAAAAAATCACCTTTTTCACACATTTTTGTGTGGGAAAGTTGTGGCATCACCGGGCTGACACAAATTTCCTACCACCCAGCGTTCCCCGGGTCTCCCGATAAAAACGGTGCCTCACTCGTGTGGGAGGCCCAAGTACCCGCGACAGGCAAGGGCCCAAAACGTAGTGAGGCGACATGAAAATTGCCTATCTCCAAACGACCTGGTTTTGCAATGGGGGGTCACTTGGGTTTTTGGCCCGGTGCTCGGCGGCCACCTAGGGAAACCTACCAAACCCACACATTTCTGAAAACTAGACCACCGGGGGATTCCAGGGAGGTATGGCTTGTGTGGATCCCCCAACGTTTCCTTACCCAGAATGCCCTGCAAACCTCAAATTTAGCTGAAAAAATCACCTTTTTCACACATTTTTGTGTGGGAAAGTTGTGGCATCACCGGGCTGACACAAATTTCCTACCACCCAGCGTTCCCCCGGGTCTCCCGATAAAAACGGTGCCTCACTCGTGTGGGAGGCCCAAGTACCCGCGACAGGCAAGGGCCCAAAACGTAGCAAGGGCCCAAAACGTAGTGAGGCGACATGAAAATTGCCTATCTCCAAACGACCTGGTTTTGCAAGGGGGGGTCACTTGGGTTTTTGGCCCGGTGCTCGGCGGCCACCTAGGGAAACCTACCAAACCCACACATTTCTGAAAACTAGACCACCGGGGGATTCCAGGGAGGTATGGCTTGCGTGGATCCCCCAACGTTTCCTTACCCAGAATGCCCTGCAAACCTCAAATTTAGCTGAAAAAATCACCTTTTTCACACATTTTTGTGTGGGAAAGTTGTGGCATCACCGGGCTGACACAAATTTCCTACCACCAAGCGTTCCCCCGGGTCTCCCGATAAAAACAGTGCCTCACTCGTGTGGGAGGCCCAAGTACCCGCGACAGGCAAGGGCCCAAAACGTAGTGAGGCGACATGAAAATTGTCTATCTCCAAACGACCTGGTTTTGCAAGGGGGGGGTCACTTGGGTTTTTGGCCCGGTGCTCGGCGGCCACCTAGGGAAACCTACCAAACCCACACATTTCTGAAAACTAGACACCCGGGGGATTCCAGGGAGGTATGGCTTGCGTGGATCCCCCAACGTTTCCTTACCCAGAATGCCCTGCAAACCTCAAATTTTGCTGAAATAATCACCCTTTTCACACATTTTTGTGTGGGAAAGTTGTGGCATCACCGGGCTGACACAAATTTCCTACCACCCAGCGTTCCCCCGGGTCTCCCGATAAAAACGGTGCCTCACTCGTGTGGGAGGCCCAAGTACCCGCGACAGGCAAGGACCCAAAACATAGTGAGGCGACATGAAAATTGCCCATCTCCAAATGACCTGGTTTTGCAAGGGGGGGTCACTCGGGTTTTCTTGCCCGGTGCTCGGCGGCCACCTAGGGAAACCTACCAAACCCACACATTTCTGAAAACTAGACACCCGGGGGATTCCAGGGAGGTATGGCTTGCGTGGATCCCCCAACGTTTCCTTACCCAGAATGCCCTGCAAACCTCAAATTTAGCTGAAAAAATCACCTTTTTCACACATTTTTGTGTGGGAAAGTTGTGGCATCACCGGGCTGACACAAATTTCCTACCACCCAGCGTTCCCCCGGGTCTCCCGATAAAAACGGTGCCTCACTCGTGTGGGAGGCCCAAGTACCCGCGACAGGCAAGGACCCAAAACATAGTGAGGCGACATGAAAATTGCCTATCTCCAAACGACCTGGTTTTGCAAGGGGGGGGTCACTTGGGTTTTTGGCCCGGTGCTCGGCGGCCACCTAGGGAAACCTACCAAACCCACACATTTCTGAAAACTAGATACCCAGGGGATTCCAGGGAGGTATGGCTTGTGTGGATCCCCCAATGTTTCCTTACCCAGAATGCCCTGCAAACTTAAAATTTAGCTGAAAAAATCAAATTTTTCACACATTTTTGTATGGGAAAGTTGTGGCATCACCAGGCTGACACAAATTTCCTACCACCCAGCGTTCCCCCGGGTATCCCAATAAAAACAGTGCCTCACTCGTGTGGGAGGCCCAAGTACCCGCGACAGGCAAGGACCCAAAACATAGTGAGGCGACATGAAAATTGCTTATCTCCAAACGACCTGGTTTTCCAAGGGGGGGTCACTTGGGTTTTTGGCCCGGTGCTCGGCGGCCACCTAGGGAAACCTACCAAACCCACACATTTCTGAAAACTAGACACCCGGGGGATTCCAGGGAGGTATGGCTTGCGTGGATCCCCCAACGTTTCCTTACCCAGAATGCCCTGCAAACCTCAAATTTTGCTGAAATAATCACCCTTTTCACACATTTTTGTGTGGGAAAGTTGTGGCATCACCGGGCTGACACAAATTTCCTACCACCCAGCGTTCCCCCGGGTCTCCCGATAAAAACGGTGCCTCACTCGTGTGGGAGGCCCAAGTACCCGCGACAGGCAAGGACCCAAAACATAGTGAGGCGAAATGAAAATTGCCTATCTCCAAACGACCTGGTTTTGCAAGGGGGGGGTCACTTGGGTTTTTGGCTCGGTGCTCGGCCGCCACCTAGGGAAACCTACCAAACCCACACATTTCTGAAAACTAGACACCAGGGGGATTCCAGGGAGGTATGGCTTGCGTGGATCCCCCAACGTTTCCTTACCCAGAATGCCCTGCAAACCTCACAATTAGCTGAAAAAAATCACCTTTTTCACACATTTTTGTGTGGGAAAGTTGTGGCATCACCGGGCTGACACAAATTTCCTACCACCCAGCGTTCCCCCGGGTCTCCCGATAAAAACGGTTCCTCACTCGTGTGGGAGGCCCAAGTACCCGCGACAGGCAAAGACCCAAAACATAGTTAGGCGACATGAAAATTGCCTATCTCCAAACGACCTGGTTTTGCAAGGGGGGGTCACTTGGGTTTTTGGCCCGGTGCTCGGCGGCCACCTAGGGAAACCTACCAAACCCACACATTTCTGAAAACTAGACACCCGGGGGATTCCAGGGAGGTATGGCTTGCGTGGATCCCCCAATGTTTCCTTACCCAGAATGCCCTGCAAACCTCAAATTTAGCTGAAAAAATCAAATTTTTCACACATTTTTGTGTGGGAAAGTTGTGGCATCACCGGGCTGACACAAATTTCCTACCACCCAGCGTTCCCCCGGGTCTCCCGATAAAAACGGTGCCTCACTCGTGTGGGAGGCCCAAGTACCCGCGACAGGCAAGGACCCAAAACATAGTGAGGCGAAATGAAAATTGCCTATCTCCAAACGACCTGGTTTTGCAAGGGGGGGGTCACTTGGGTTTTTGGCTCGGTGCTCGGCCGCCACCTAGGGAAACCTACCAAACCCACACATTTCTGAAAACTAGACACCAGGGGGATTCCAGGGAGGTATGGCTTGCGTGGATCCCCCAACGTTTCCTTACCCAGAATGCCCTGCAAACCTCAAAATTAGCTGAAAAAAATCACCTTTTTCACACATTTTTGTGTGGGAAAGTTGTGGCATCACCGGGCTGACACAAATTTCCTACCACCCAGCGTTCCCCCGGGTCTCCCGATAAAAACGGTTCCTCACTCGTGTGGGAGGCCCAAGTACCCGCGACAGGCAAAGACCCAAAACATAGTTAGGCAACATGAAAATTGCCTATCTCCAAACGACCTGGTTTTGCAAGGGGGGGTCACTTGGGTTTTTGGCCCGGTGCTCGGCGGCCACCTAGGGAAACCTACCAAACCCACACATTTCTGAAAACTAGACCACCGGGGGATTCCAGGGAGGTATGGCTTGCGTGGATCCCCCAACGTTTCCTTACCCAGAATGCCCTGCAAACCTCAAATTTAGCTGAAAAAATCACCTTTTTCACACATTTTTGTGTGGGAAAGTTGTGGCATCACCGGGCTGACACAAATTTCCTACCACCAAGCGTTCCCCCGGGTCTCCCGATAAAAACAGTGCCTCACTCGTGTGGGAGGCCCAAGTACCCGCGACAGGCAAGGGCCCAAAACGTAGTGAGGCGACATGAAAATTGTCTATCTCCAAACGACCTGGTTTTGCAAGGGGGGGGTCACTTGGGTTTTTGGCCCGGTGCTCGGCGGCCACCTAGGGAAACCTACCAAACCCACACATTTCTGAAAACTAGACACCCGGGGGATTCCAGGGAGGTATGGCTTGCGTGGATCCCCCAACGTTTCCTTACCCAGAATGCCCTGCAAACCTCAAATTTTGCTGAAATAATCACCCTTTTCACACATTTTTGTGTGGGAAAGTTGTGGCATCACCGGGCTGACACAAATTTCCTACCACCCAGCGTTCCCCCGGGTCTCCCGATAAAAACGGTGCCTCACTCGTGTGGGAGGCCCAAGTACCCGCGACAGGCAAGGACCCAAAACATAGTGAGGCGACATGAAAATTGCCCATCTCCAAATGACCTGGTTTTGCAAGGGGGGGTCACTCGGGTTTTCTTGCCCGGTGCTCGGCGGCCACCTAGGGAAACCTACCAAACCCACACATTTCTGAAAACTAGACACCAGGGGGATTCCAGGGAGGTATGGCTTGCGTGGATCCCCCAACGTTTCCTTACCCAGAATGCCCTGCAAACCTCAAATTTAGCTGAAAAAATCACCTTTTTCACACATTTTTGTGTGGGAAAGTTGTGGCATCACCGGGCTGACACAAATTTCCTACCACCCAGCGTTCCCCCGGGTCTCCCGATAAAAACGGTGCCTCACTCGTGTGGGAGGCCCAAGTACCCGCGACAGGCAAGGACCCAAAACATAGTGAGGCGACATGAAAATTGCCTATCTCCAAACGACCTGGTTTTGCAAGGGGGGGGGTCACTTGGGTTTTTGGCCCGGTGCTCGGCGGCCACCTAGGGAAACCTACCAAACCCACACATTTCTGAAAACTAGATACCCAGGGGATTCCAGGGAGGTATGGCTTGTGTGGATCCCCCAATGTTTCCTTACCCAGAATGCCCTGCAAACTTAAAATTTAGCTGAAAAAATCAAATTTTTCACACATTTTTGTATGGGAAAGTTGTGGCATCACCAGGCTGACACAAATTTCCTACCACCCAGCGTTCCCCCGGGTATCCCAATAAAAACAGTGCCTCACTCGTGTGGGAGGCCCAAGTACCCGCGACAGGCAAGGACCCAAAACATAGTGAGGCGACATGAAAATTGCTTATCTCCAAACGACCTGGTTTTCCAAGGGGGGGTCACTTGGGTTTTTGGCCCGGTGCTCGGCGGCCACCTAGGGAAACCTACCAAACCCACACATTTCTGAAAACTAGACACCCGGGGGATTCCAGGGAGGTATGGCTTGCGTGGATCCCCCAACGTTTCCTTACCCAGAATGCCCTGCAAACCTCAAATTTTGCTGAAATAATCACCCTTTTCACACATTTTTGTGTGGGAAAGTTGTGGCATCACCGGGCTGACACAAATTTCCTACCACCCAGCGTTCCCCCGGGTCTCCCGATAAAAACGGTGCCTCACTCGTGTGGGAGGCCCAAGTACCCGCGACAGGCAAGGACCCAAAACATAGTGAGGCGAAATGAAAATTGCCTATCTCCAAACGACCTGGTTTTGCAAGGGGGGGTCACTTGGGTTTTTGGCTCGGTGCTCGGCCGCCACCTAGGGAAACCTACCAAACCCACACATTTCTGAAAACTAGACACCAGGGGGATTCCAGGGAGGTATGGCTTGCGTGGATCCCCCAACGTTTCCTTACCCAGAATGCCCTGCAAACCTCAAAATTAGCTGAAAAAAATCACCTTTTTCACACATTTTTGTGTGGGAAAGTTGTGGCATCACCGGGCTGACACAAATTTCCTACCACCCAGCGTTCCCCCGGGTCTCCCGATAAAAACGGTTCCTCACTCGTGTGGGAGGCCCAAGTACCCGCGACAGGCAAAGACCCAAAACATAGTTAGGCGACATGAAAATTGCCTATCTCCAAACGACCTGGTTTTGCAAGGGGGGGTCACTTGGGTTTTTGGCCCGGTGCTCGGCGGCCACCTAGGGAAACCTACCAAACCCACACATTTCTGAAAACTAGACACCCGGGGGATTCCAGGGAGGTATGGCTTGCGTGGATCCCCCAATGTTTCCTTACCCAGAATGCCCTGCAAACCTCAAATTTAGCTGAAAAAATCAAATTTTTCACACATTTTTGTGTGGGAAAGTTGTGGCATCACCGGGCTGACACAAATTTCCTACCACCCAGCGTTCCCCCGGGTCTCCCGATAAAAACGGTGCCTCACTCGTGTGGGAGGCCCAAGTACCCGCGACAGGCAAGGACCCAAAACATAGTGAGGCGAAATGAAAATTGCCTATCTCCAAACGACCTGGTTTTGCAAGGGGGGGGTCACTTGGGTTTTTGGCTCGGTGCTCGGCCGCCACCTAGGGAAACCTACCAAACCCACACATTTCTGAAAACTAGACACCAGGGGGATTCCAGGGAGGTATGGCTTGCGTGGATCCCCCAACGTTTCCTTACCCAGAATGCCCTGCAAACCTCAAAATTAGCTGAAAAAAATCACCTTTTTCACACATTTTTGTGTGGGAAAGTTGTGGCATCACCGGGCTGACACAAATTTCCTACCACCCAGCGTTCCCCCGGGTCTCCCGATAAAAACGGTTCCTCACTCGTGTGGGAGGCCCAAGTACCCGCGACAGGCAAAGACCCAAAACATAGTTAGGCGACATGAAAATTGCCTATCTCCAAACGACCTGGTTTTGCAAGGGGGGGTCACTTGGGTTTTTGGCCCGGTGCTCGGCGGCCACCTAGGGAAACCTACCAAACCCACACATTTCTGAAAACTAGACACCCGGGGGATTCCAGGGAGGTATGGCTTGCGTGGATCCCCCAAAGTTTCCTTACCCAGAATGCCCTGCAAACCTCACAATTAGCTGAAAAAATCACCTTTTTCAAACATTTTTGTGTGGGAAAGTTGTGGCATCACTGGGCTGACACAAATTTCCTACCACCCAGCGTTCCCCCGGGTCTCCCGATAAAAACGGTGCCTCACTCGTGTGGGAGGCCCAAGTACCCGCGACAGGCAAGGACCCAAACCATAGTGAGGCGACATGAAAATTGCTTATCTCCAAACGACCTGGTTTTGCAAGGGGGGTCACTTGGGTTTTTGGCCCGGTGCTCGGCGGCCACCTAGGGAAACCTACCAAACTCACACATTTCTGAAAACTAGACACCCGGGGGATTCCAGGGAGGTATGGCTTGCGTGGATCCCCCAACGTTTCCTTACCCAGAAGGCCCTGCAAACCTCACATTTAGCTGAAAAAATCATATTTTTCACACATTTTTGTGTGGGAAAGTTGTGGCATCACCGGGCTGACACAAATTTCCTACCAGCCAGCGTTCCCCCGGGTCTCCCGATAAAAACGGTGCCTCACTCGTGTGGGAGGCCCAAGTACCCGCGACAGGCAAGGGCCCAAAACTTAGTGAGGCGACATCAAAATTGCCTATCTTCAAACGACATGGATTTGCAAGGGGGGTCACTTGGGTTTTTGGCCTGGTGCTCGGCGGCCACCTAGGGAAACCTACCAAACCCACACATTTCTGAAAAACTAGACACCCGGGGGATTCCAGGGAGGTATGGCTTGCGTGGATCCCCAACGTTTCCTTACCCAGAATGCCCTGCAAACCTCAAATTTAGCTGAAAAAATCACCTTTTTCACACATTTATGTGTGGGAAAGTTGTGGCATCACCGGGCTGACACAAATTTCCTACCACCCAGCGTTCCCCCGGGTCTCCCGATAAAAACGGTGCCTCACTCGTGTGGGAGGCCCAAGTACCCGCAACAGGCAAGGGCCCAAAACGTAGTGAGGCGACATGAAAATTGCCTATCTCCAAACAACCTGGTTTTGCAAGGGGGGTCACTTGGGTTTTTGGCCCGGTGCTCGGCGGCCACCTAGGGAAACCTACCAAACCCACACATTTCTGAAAACTAGACACCCGGGGGATTCCAGGGAGGTATGGCTTGCGTGGATCCCCCAACTTTTCCTTACCCAGAATGCCCTGCAAACCTCAAATTTAGCTGAAAAAAATCACCTTTTTCACACATTTTTGTGTGGGAAAGTTGTGGCATCACCGGGCTGACACAAATTTCCTACCACCCAGCGTTCCCCGGGTCTCCCGATAAAAACGGTGCCTCACTCGTGTGGGAGGCCCAAGTACCCGCGACAGGCAAGGGCCCAAAACGTAGTGAGGCGACATGAAAATTGCCTATCTCCAAACGACCTGGTTTTGCAATGGGGGGTCACTTGGGTTTTTGGCCCGGTGCTCGGCGGCCACCTAGGGAAACCTACCAAACCCACACATTTCTGAAAACTAGACCACCGGGGGATTCCAGGGAGGTATGGCTTGTGTGGATCCCCCAACGTTTCCTTACCCAGAATGCCCTGCAAACCTCAAATTTAGCTGAAAAAATCACCTTTTTCACACATTTTTGTGTGGGAAAGTTGTGGCATCACCGGGCTGACACAAATTTCCTACCACCCAGCGTTCCCCCGGGTCTCCCGATAAAAACGGTGCCTCACTCGTGTGGGAGGCCCAAGTACCCGCGACAGGCAAGGGCCCAAAACGTAGCAAGGGCCCAAAACGTAGTGAGGCGACATGAAAATGGCCTATCTCCAAACGACCTGGTTTTGCAAGGGGGGGTCACTTGGGTTTTTGGCCCGGTGCTCGGCGGCCACCTAGGGAAACCTACCAAACCCACACATTTCTGAAAACTAGACCACCGGGGGATTCCAGGGAGGTATGGCTTGCGTGGATCCCCCAACGTTTCCTTACCCAGAATGCCCTGCAAACCTCAAATTTAGCTGAAAAAATCACCTTTTTCACACATTTTTGTGTGGGAAAGTTGTGGCATCACCGGGCTGACACAAATTTCCTACCACCAAGCGTTCCCCCGGGTCTCCCGATAAAAACAGTGCCTCACTCGTGTGGGAGGCCCAAGTACCCGCGACAGGCAAGGGCCCAAAACGTAGTGAGGCGACATGAAAATTGTCTATCTCCAAACGACCTGGTTTTGCAAGGGGGGGGTCACTTGGGTTTTTGGCCCGGTGCTCGGCGGCCATCTAGGGAAACCTACCAAACCCACACATTTCTGAAAACTAGACACCCGGGGGATTCCAGGGAGGTATGGCTTGCGTGGATCCCCCAACGTTTCCTTACCCAGAATGCCCTGCAAACCTCAAATTTTGCTGAAATAATCACCCTTTTCACACATTTTTGTGTGGGAAAGTTGTGGCATCACCGGGCTGACACAAATTTCCTACCACCCAGCGTTCCCCCGGGTCTCCCGATAAAAACGGTGCCTCACTCGTGTGGGAGGCCCAAGTACCCGCGACAGGCAAGGACCCAAAACATAGTGAGGCGACATGAAAATTGCCCATCTCCAAATGACCTGGTTTTGCAAGGGGGGGTCACTCGGGTTTTCTTGCCCGGTGCTCGGCGGCCACCTAGGGAAACCTACCAAACCCACACATTTCTGAAAACTAGACACCCGGGGGATTCCAGGGAGGTATGGCTTGCGTGGATCCCCCAATGTTTCCTTACCCAGAATGCCCTGCAAACCTCAAATTTAGCTGAAAAAATCAAATTTTTCACACATTTTTGTGTGGGAAAGTTGTGGCATCACCAGGCTGACACAAATTTCCTACCACCCAGCGTTCCCCCGGGTCTCCCGATAAAAACGGTGCCTCACTCGTGTGGGAGGCCCAAGTACCCGCGACAGGCAAGGGCCCAAAACGTATAAAGGCGACATGAAAATTGCCTATCTCCAAACGACTTGGTTTTGCAAGGGGGGTCACTTGGGTTTTTGGCCCGGTGCTCGGCGGCCACCTAGTGAAACCTACCAAACCCACACATTTCTGAAAACTAGACACCCGGGGGATTCCAGGGAGGTATGGCTTGCGTGGATCCCCCAATGTTTCCTTACCCAGAATGCCCTGCAAACCTCAAATTTAGCTGAAAAAATCAAATTTTTCACACATTTTTGTGTGGGAAAGTTGTGGCATCACCAGGCTGACACAAATTTCCTACCACCCAGCGTTCCCCCGGGTATCCCGATAAAAACAGTGCCTCACTCGTGTGGGAGGCCCAAGTACCCGCGACAGGCAAGGACCCAAAACATAGTGAGGCGACATGAAAATTGCTTATCTCCAAACGACCTGGTTTTCCAAGGGGGGTCACTTGGGTTTTTGGCCCGGTGCTCAGCGGCCACCTCGGGAAACCTACCAAACCCACACATTTCTGAAAACTAGACACCCGGGGGATTCCAGGGAGGTATGGCTTACGTGGATCCCCCAATGTTTCCTTACCCAGAATGCCCTGCAAACCCTAAATTTAGCTGAAAAAATCAAATTTTTCACACATTTTTGTGTGGAAAAGTTGTGGCATCACCAGGCTGACACAAATTTCCTACCACCCAGCGTTCCCCCGGGTATCCCAATAAAAACGGTGCCTCACTCGTGTGGGAGGCCCAAGTACCCGCGACAGGCAAGGACCCAAACCATAGTGAGGCGACATGAAAATTGCTTATCTCCAAACGACCTGGTTTTGCAAGGGGGGTCACTTGGGTTTTTGGCCCGGTGCTCGGCGGCCACCGAGGGAAACCTACCAAACCCACACATTTCTGAAAACTAGACACCCGGGGGATTCCAGGGAGGTATGGCTTGCGTGGATCCCCCAAAGTTTCCTTACCCAGAATGCCCTGCAAACCTCACAATTAGCTGAAAAAATCACCTTTTTCAAACATTTTTGTGTGGGAAAGTTGTGGCATCACTGGGCTGACACAAATTTCCTACCACCCAGCGTTCCCCCGGGTCTCCCGATAAAAACGGTGCCTCACTCGTGTGGGAGGCCCAAGTACCCGCGACAGGCAAGGACCCAAACCATAGTGAGGCGACATGAAAATTGCTTATCTCCAAACGACCTGGTTTTGCAAGGGGGGTCACTTGGGTTTTTGGCCCGGTGCTCGGCGGCCACCTAGGGAAACCTACCAAACTCACACATTTCTGAAAACTAGACACCCGGGGGATTCCAGGGAGGTATGGCTTGCGTGGATCCCCCAACGTTTCCTTACCCAGAAGGCCCTGCAAACCTCACATTTAGCTGAAAAAATCATATTTTTCACACATTTTTGTGTGGGAAAGTTGTGGCATCACCGGGCTGACACAAATTTCCTACCAGCCAGCGTTCCCCCGGGTCTCCCGATAAAAACGGTGCCTCACTCGTGTGGGAGGCCCAAGTACCCGCGACAGGCAAGGGCCCAAAACTTAGTGAGGCGACATCAAAATTGCCTATCTTCAAACGACATGGTTTTGCAAGGGGGGTCACTTGGGTTTTTGGCCTGGTGCTCGGCGGCCACCTAGGGAAACCTACCAAACCCACACATTTCTGAAAAACTAGACACCCGGGGGATTCCAGGGAGGTATGGCCTGCGTGGATCCCCCAACGTTTCCTTACCCAGAATGCCCTGCAAACCTCAAATTTAGCTGAAAAAATCACCTTTTTCACACATTTATGTGTGGGAAAGTTGTGGCATCACCGGGCTGACACAAATTTCCTACCACCCAGCGTTCCCCCGGGTCTCCCGATAAAAACGGTGCCTCACTCGTGTGGGAGGCCCAAGTACCCGCAACAGGCAAGGGCCCAAAACGTAGTGAGGCGACATGAAAATTGCCTATCTCCAAACAACCTGGTTTTGCAAGGGGGGTCACTTGGGTTTTTGGCCCGGTGCTCGGCGGCCACCTAGGGAAACCTACCAAACCCACACATTTCTGAAAACTAGACACCCGGGGGATTCCAGGGAGGTATGGCTTGCGTGGATCCCCCAACTTTTCCTTACCCAGAATGCCCTGCAAACCTCAAATTTAGCTGAAAAAAATCACCTTTTTCACACATTTTTGTGTGGGAAAGTTGTGGCATCACCGGGCTGACACAAATTTCCTACCACCCAGCGTTCCCCGGGTCTCCCGATAAAAACGGTGCCTCACTCGTGTGGGAGGCCCAAGTACCCGCGACAGGCAAGGGCCCAAAACGTAGTGAGGCGACATGAAAATTGCCTATCTCCAAACGACCTGGTTTTGCAATGGGGGGTCACTTGGGTTTTTGGCCCGGTGCTCGGCGGCCACCTAGGGAAACCTACCAAACCCACACATTTCTGAAAACTAGACCACCGGGGGATTCCAGGGAGGTATGGCTTGTGTGGATCCCCCAACGTTTCCTTACCCAGAATGCCCTGCAAACCTCAAATTTAGCTGAAAAAATCACCTTTTTCACACATTTTTGTGTGGGAAAGTTGTGGCATCACCGGGCTGACACAAATTTCCTACCACCCAGCGTTCCCCCGGGTCTCCCGATAAAAACGGTGCCTCACTCGTGTGGGAGGCCCAAGTACCCGCGACAGGCAAGGGCCCAAAACGTAGCAAGGGCCCAAAACGTAGTGAGGCGACATGAAAATTGCCTATCTCCAAACGACCTGGTTTTGCAAGGGGGGGTCACTTGGGTTTTTGGCCCGGTGCTCGGCGGCCACCTAGGGAAACCTACCAAACCCACACATTTCTGAAAACTAGACCACCGGGGGATTCCAGGGAGGTATGGCTTGCGTGGATCCCCCAACGTTTCCTTACCCAGAATGCCCTGCAAACCTCAAATTTAGCTGAAAAAATCACCTTTTTCACACATTTTTGTGTGGGAAAGTTGTGGCATCACCGGGCTGACACAAATTTCCTACCACCAAGCGTTCCCCCGGGTCTCCCGATAAAAACAGTGCCTCACTCGTGTGGGAGGCCCAAGTACCCGCGACAGGCAAGGGCCCAAAACGTAGCAAGGGCCCAAAACGTAGTGAGGCGACATGAAAATTGCCTATCTCCAAACGACCTGGTTTTGCAAGGGGGGGGTCACTTGGGTTTTTGGCCCGGTGCTCGGCGGCCACCTAGGGAAACCTACCAAACCCACACATTTCTGAAAACTAGACACCCGGGGGATTCCAGGGAGGTATGGCTTGCGTGGATCCCCCAACGTTTCCTTACCCAGAATGCCCTGCAAACCTCAAATTTTGCTGAAATAATCACCCTTTTCACACATTTTTGTGTGGGAAAGTTGTGGCATCACCGGGCTGACACAAATTTCCTACCACCCAGCGTTCCCCCGGGTCTCCCGATAAAAACGGTGCCTCACTCGTGTGGGAGGCCCAAGTACCCGCGACAGGCAAGGACCCAAAACATAGTGAGGCGACATGAAAATTGCCCATCTCCAAATGACCTGGTTTTGCAAGGGGGGGTCACTCGGGTTTTCTTGCCCGGTGCTCGGCGGCCACCTAGGGAAACCTACCAAACCCACACATTTCTGAAAACTAGACACCCGGGGGATTCCAGGGAGGTATGGCTTGCGTGGATCCCCCAACGTTTCCTTACCCAGAATGCCCTGCAAACCTCAAATTTAGCTGAAAAAATCACCTTTTTCACACATTTTTGTGTGGGAAAGTTGTGGCATCACCGGGCTGACACAAATTTCCTACCACCCAGCGTTCCCCCGGGTCTCCCGATAAAAACGGTGCCTCACTCGTGTGGGAGGCCCAAGTACCCGCGACAGGCAAGGACCCAAAACATAGTGAGGCGACATGAAAATTGCCTATCTCCAAACGACCTGGTTTTGCAAGGGGGGGGTCACTTGGGTTTTTGGCCCGGTGCTCGGCGGCCACCTAGGGAAACCTACCAAACCCACACATTTCTGAAAACTAGATACCCAGGGGATTCCAGGGAGGTATGGCTTGTGTGGATCCCCCAATGTTTCCTTACCCAGAATGCCCTGCAAACTTAAAATTTAGCTGAAAAAATCAAATTTTTCACACATTTTTGTATGGGAAAGTTGTGGCATCACCAGGCTGACACAAATTTCCTACCACCCAGCGTTCCCCCGGGTATCCCAATAAAAACAGTGCCTCACTCGTGTGGGAGGCCCAAGTACCCGCGACAGGCAAGGACCCAAAACATAGTGAGGCGACATGAAAATTGCTTATCTCCAAACGACCTGGTTTTCCAAGGGGGGGTCACTTGGGTTTTTGGCCCGGTGCTCGGCGGCCACCTAGGGAAACCTACCAAACCCACACATTTCTGAAAACTAGACACCCGGGGGATTCCAGGGAGGTATGGCTTGCGTGGATCCCCCAACGTTTCCTTACCCAGAATGCCCTGCAAACCTCAAATTTTGCTGAAATAATCACCCTTTTCACACATTTTTGTGTGGGAAAGTTGTGGCATCACCGGGCTGACACAAATTTCCTACCACCCAGCGTTCCCCCGGGTCTCCCGATAAAAACGGTGCCTCACTCGTGTGGGAGGCCCAAGTACCCGCGACAGGCAAGGACCCAAAACATAGTGAGGCGAAATGAAAATTGCCTATCTCCAAACGACCTGGTTTTGCAAGGGGGGGGTCACTTGGGTTTTTGGCTCGGTGCTCGGCCGCCACCTAGGGAAACCTACCAAACCCACACATTTCTGAAAACTAGACACCAGGGGGATTCCAGGGAGGTATGGCTTGCGTGGATCCCCCAACGTTTCCTTACCCAGAATGCCCTGCAAACCTCACAATTAGCTGAAAAAAATCACCTTTTTCACACATTTTTGTGTGGGAAAGTTGTGGCATCACCGGGCTGACACAAATTTCCTACCACCCAGCGTTCCCCCGGGTCTCCCGATAAAAACGGTTCCTCACTCGTGTGGGAGGCCCAAGTACCCGCGACAGGCAAAGACCCAAAACATAGTTAGGCGACATGAAAATTGCCTATCTCCAAACGACCTGGTTTTGCAAGGGGGGGTCACTTGGGTTTTTGGCCCGGTGCTCGGCGGCCACCTAGGGAAACCTACCAAACCCACACATTTCTGAAAACTAGACACCCGGGGGATTCCAGGGAGGTATGGCTTGCGTGGATCCCCCAATGTTTCCTTACCCAGAATGCCCTGCAAACCTCAAATTTAGCTGAAAAAATCAAATTTTTCACACATTTTTGTGTGGGAAAGTTGTGGCATCACCGGGCTGACACAAATTTCCTACCACCCAGCGTTCCCCCGGGTCTCCCGATAAAAACGGTGCCTCACTCGTGTGGGAGGCCCAAGTACCCGCGACAGGCAAGGACCCAAAACATAGTGAGGCGAAATGAAAATTGCCTATCTCCAAACGACCTGGTTTTGCAAGGGGGGGGTCACTTGGGTTTTTGGCTCGGTGCTCGGCCGCCACCTAGGGAAACCTACCAAACCCACACATTTCTGAAAACTAGACACCAGGGGGATTCCAGGGAGGTATGGCTTGCGTGGATCCCCCAACGTTTCCTTACCCAGAATGCCCTGCAAACCTCAAAATTAGCTGAAAAAAATCACCTTTTTCACACATTTTTGTGTGGGAAAGTTGTGGCATCACCGGGCTGACACAAATTTCCTACCACCCAGCGTTCCCCCGGGTCTCCCGATAAAAACGGTTCCTCACTCGTGTGGGAGGCCCAAGTACCCGCGACAGGCAAAGACCCAAAACATAGTTAGGCAACATGAAAATTGCCTATCTCCAAACGACCTGGTTTTGCAAGGGGGGGTCACTTGGGTTTTTGGCCCGGTGCTCGGCGGCCACCTAGGGAAACCTACCAAACCCACACATTTCTGAAAACTAGACCACCGGGGGATTCCAGGGAGGTATGGCTTGCGTGGATCCCCCAACGTTTCCTTACCCAGAATGCCCTGCAAACCTCAAATTTAGCTGAAAAAATCACCTTTTTCACACATTTTTGTGTGGGAAAGTTGTGGCATCACCGGGCTGACACAAATTTCCTACCACCAAGCGTTCCCCCGGGTCTCCCGATAAAAACAGTGCCTCACTCGTGTGGGAGGCCCAAGTACCCGCGACAGGCAAGGGCCCAAAACGTAGTGAGGCGACATGAAAATTGTCTATCTCCAAACGACCTGGTTTTGCAAGGGGGGGGTCACTTGGGTTTTTGGCCCGGTGCTCGGCGGCCACCTAGGGAAACCTACCAAACCCACACATTTCTGAAAACTAGACACCCGGGGGATTCCAGGGAGGTATGGCTTGCGTGGATCCCCCAACGTTTCCTTACCCAGAATGCCCTGCAAACCTCAAATTTTGCTGAAATAATCACCCTTTTCACACATTTTTGTGTGGGAAAGTTGTGGCATCACCGGGCTGACACAAATTTCCTACCACCCAGCGTTCCCCCGGGTCTCCCGATAAAAACGGTGCCTCACTCGTGTGGGAGGCCCAAGTACCCGCGACAGGCAAGGACCCAAAACATAGTGAGGCGACATGAAAATTGCCCATCTCCAAATGACCTGGTTTTGCAAGGGGGGGTCACTCGGGTTTTCTTGCCCGGTGCTCGGCGGCCACCTAGGGAAACCTACCAAACCCACACATTTCTGAAAACTAGACACCCGGGGGATTCCAGGGAGGTATGGCTTGCGTGGATCCCCCAACGTTTCCTTACCCAGAATGCCCTGCAAACCTCAAATTTAGCTGAAAAAATCACCTTTTTCACACATTTTTGTGTGGGAAAGTTGTGGCATCACCGGGCTGACACAAATTTCCTACCACCCAGCGTTCCCCCGGGTCTCCCGATAAAAACGGTGCCTCACTCGTGTGGGAGGCCCAAGTACCCGCGACAGGCAAGGACCCAAAACATAGTGAGGCGACATGAAAATTGCCTATCTCCAAACGACCTGGTTTTGCAAGGGGGGGGGTCACTTGGGTTTTTGGCCCGGTGCTCGGCGGCCACCTAGGGAAACCTACCAAACCCACACATTTCTGAAAACTAGATACCCAGGGGATTCCAGGGAGGTATGGCTTGTGTGGATCCCCCAATGTTTCCTTACCCAGAATGCCCTGCAAACTTAAAATTTAGCTGAAAAAATCAAATTTTTCACACATTTTTGTATGGGAAAGTTGTGGCATCACCAGGCTGACACAAATTTCCTACCACCCAGCGTTCCCCCGGGTATCCCAATAAAAACAGTGCCTCACTCGTGTGGGAGGCCCAAGTACCCGCGACAGGCAAGGACCCAAAACATAGTGAGGCGACATGAAAATTGCTTATCTCCAAACGACCTGGTTTTCCAAGGGGGGGTCACTTGGGTTTTTGGCCCGGTGCTCGGCGGCCACCTAGGGAAACCTACCAAACCCACACATTTCTGAAAACTAGACACCCGGGGGATTCCAGGGAGGTATGGCTTGCGTGGATCCCCCAACGTTTCCTTACCCAGAATGCCCTGCAAACCTCAAATTTTGCTGAAATAATCACCCTTTTCACACATTTTTGTGTGGGAAAGTTGTGGCATCACCGGGCTGACACAAATTTCCTACCACCCAGCGTTCCCCCGGGTCTCCCGATAAAAACGGTGCCTCACTCGTGTGGGAGGCCCAAGTACCCGCGACAGGCAAGGACCCAAAACATAGTGAGGCGAAATGAAAATTGCCTATCTCCAAACGACCTGGTTTTGCAAGGGGGGGTCACTTGGGTTTTTGGCTCGGTGCTCGGCCGCCACCTAGGGAAACCTACCAAACCCACACATTTCTGAAAACTAGACACCAGGGGGATTCCAGGGAGGTATGGCTTGCGTGGATCCCCCAACGTTTCCTTACCCAGAATGCCCTGCAAACCTCAAAATTAGCTGAAAAAAATCACCTTTTTCACACATTTTTGTGTGGGAAAGTTGTGGCATCACCGGGCTGACACAAATTTCCTACCACCCAGCGTTCCCCCGGGTCTCCCGATAAAAACGGTTCCTCACTCGTGTGGGAGGCCCAAGTACCCGCGACAGGCAAAGACCCAAAACATAGTTAGGCGACATGAAAATTGCCTATCTCCAAACGACCTGGTTTTGCAAGGGGGGGTCACTTGGGTTTTTGGCCCGGTGCTCGGCGGCCACCTAGGGAAACCTACCAAACCCACACATTTCTGAAAACTAGACACCCGGGGGATTCCAGGGAGGTATGGCTTGCGTGGATCCCCCAATGTTTCCTTACCCAGAATGCCCTGCAAACCTCAAATTTAGCTGAAAAAATCAAATTTTTCACACATTTTTGTGTGGGAAAGTTGTGGCATCACCGGGCTGACACAAATTTCCTACCACCCAGCGTTCCCCCGGGTCTCCCGATAAAAACGGTGCCTCACTCGTGTGGGAGGCCCAAGTACCCGCGACAGGCAAGGACCCAAAACATAGTGAGGCGAAATGAAAATTGCCTATCTCCAAACGACCTGGTTTTGCAAGGGGGGGGTCACTTGGGTTTTTGGCTCGGTGCTCGGCCGCCACCTAGGGAAACCTACCAAACCCACACATTTCTGAAAACTAGACACCAGGGGGATTCCAGGGAGGTATGGCTTGCGTGGATCCCCCAACGTTTCCTTACCCAGAATGCCCTGCAAACCTCAAAATTAGCTGAAAAAAATCACCTTTTTCACACATTTTTGTGTGGGAAAGTTGTGGCATCACCGGGCTGACACAAATTTCCTACCACCCAGCGTTCCCCCGGGTCTCCCGATAAAAACGGTTCCTCACTCGTGTGGGAGGCCCAAGTACCCGCGACAGGCAAAGACCCAAAACATAGTTAGGCGACATGAAAATTGCCTATCTCCAAACGACCTGGTTTTGCAAGGGGGGGTCACTTGGGTTTTTGGCCCGGTGCTCGGCGGCCACCTAGGGAAACCTACCAAACCCACACATTTCTGAAAACTAGACACCCGGGGGATTCCAGGGAGGTATGGCTTGCGTGGATCCCCCAAAGTTTCCTTACCCAGAATGCCCTGCAAACCTCACAATTAGCTGAAAAAATCACCTTTTTCAAACATTTTTGTGTGGGAAAGTTGTGGCATCACTGGGCTGACACAAATTTCCTACCACCCAGCGTTCCCCCGGGTCTCCCGATAAAAACGGTGCCTCACTCGTGTGGGAGGCCCAAGTACCCGCGACAGGCAAGGACCCAAACCATAGTGAGGCGACATGAAAATTGCTTATCTCCAAACGACCTGGTTTTGCAAGGGGGGTCACTTGGGTTTTTGGCCCGGTGCTCGGCGGCCACCTAGGGAAACCTACCAAACTCACACATTTCTGAAAACTAGACACCCGGGGGATTCCAGGGAGGTATGGCTTGCGTGGATCCCCCAACGTTTCCTTACCCAGAAGGCCCTGCAAACCTCACATTTAGCTGAAAAAATCATATTTTTCACACATTTTTGTGTGGGAAAGTTGTGGCATCACCGGGCTGACACAAATTTCCTACCAGCCAGCGTTCCCCCGGGTCTCCCGATAAAAACGGTGCCTCACTCGTGTGGGAGGCCCAAGTACCCGCGACAGGCAAGGGCCCAAAACTTAGTGAGGCGACATCAAAATTGCCTATCTTCAAACGACATGGATTTGCAAGGGGGGTCACTTGGGTTTTTGGCCTGGTGCTCGGCGGCCACCTAGGGAAACCTACCAAACCCACACATTTCTGAAAAACTAGACACCCGGGGGATTCCAGGGAGGTATGGCTTGCGTGGATCCCCAACGTTTCCTTACCCAGAATGCCCTGCAAACCTCAAATTTAGCTGAAAAAATCACCTTTTTCACACATTTATGTGTGGGAAAGTTGTGGCATCACCGGGCTGACACAAATTTCCTACCACCCAGCGTTCCCCCGGGTCTCCCGATAAAAACGGTGCCTCACTCGTGTGGGAGGCCCAAGTACCCGCAACAGGCAAGGGCCCAAAACGTAGTGAGGCGACATGAAAATTGCCTATCTCCAAACAACCTGGTTTTGCAAGGGGGGTCACTTGGGTTTTTGGCCCGGTGCTCGGCGGCCACCTAGGGAAACCTACCAAACCCACACATTTCTGAAAACTAGACACCCGGGGGATTCCAGGGAGGTATGGCTTGCGTGGATCCCCCAACTTTTCCTTACCCAGAATGCCCTGCAAACCTCAAATTTAGCTGAAAAAAATCACCTTTTTCACACATTTTTGTGTGGGAAAGTTGTGGCATCACCGGGCTGACACAAATTTCCTACCACCCAGCGTTCCCCGGGTCTCCCGATAAAAACGGTGCCTCACTCGTGTGGGAGGCCCAAGTACCCGCGACAGGCAAGGGCCCAAAACGTAGTGAGGCGACATGAAAATTGCCTATCTCCAAACGACCTGGTTTTGCAATGGGGGGTCACTTGGGTTTTTGGCCCGGTGCTCGGCGGCCACCTAGGGAAACCTACCAAACCCACACATTTCTGAAAACTAGACCACCGGGGGATTCCAGGGAGGTATGGCTTGTGTGGATCCCCCAACGTTTCCTTACCCAGAATGCCCTGCAAACCTCAAATTTAGCTGAAAAAATCACCTTTTTCACACATTTTTGTGTGGGAAAGTTGTGGCATCACCGGGCTGACACAAATTTCCTACCACCCAGCGTTCCCCCGGGTCTCCCGATAAAAACGGTGCCTCACTCGTGTGGGAGGCCCAAGTACCCGCGACAGGCAAGGGCCCAAAACGTAGCAAGGGCCCAAAACGTAGTGAGGCGACATGAAAATGGCCTATCTCCAAACGACCTGGTTTTGCAAGGGGGGGTCACTTGGGTTTTTGGCCCGGTGCTCGGCGGCCACCTAGGGAAACCTACCAAACCCACACATTTCTGAAAACTAGACCACCGGGGGATTCCAGGGAGGTATGGCTTGCGTGGATCCCCCAACGTTTCCTTACCCAGAATGCCCTGCAAACCTCAAATTTAGCTGAAAAAATCACCTTTTTCACACATTTTTGTGTGGGAAAGTTGTGGCATCACCGGGCTGACACAAATTTCCTACCACCAAGCGTTCCCCCGGGTCTCCCGATAAAAACAGTGCCTCACTCGTGTGGGAGGCCCAAGTACCCGCGACAGGCAAGGGCCCAAAACGTAGTGAGGCGACATGAAAATTGTCTATCTCCAAACGACCTGGTTTTGCAAGGGGGGGGTCACTTGGGTTTTTGGCCCGGTGCTCGGCGGCCATCTAGGGAAACCTACCAAACCCACACATTTCTGAAAACTAGACACCCGGGGGATTCCAGGGAGGTATGGCTTGCGTGGATCCCCCAACGTTTCCTTACCCAGAATGCCCTGCAAACCTCAAATTTTGCTGAAATAATCACCCTTTTCACACATTTTTGTGTGGGAAAGTTGTGGCATCACCGGGCTGACACAAATTTCCTACCACCCAGCGTTCCCCCGGGTCTCCCGATAAAAACGGTGCCTCACTCGTGTGGGAGGCCCAAGTACCCGCGACAGGCAAGGACCCAAAACATAGTGAGGCGACATGAAAATTGCCCATCTCCAAATGACCTGGTTTTGCAAGGGGGGGTCACTCGGGTTTTCTTGCCCGGTGCTCGGCGGCCACCTAGGGAAACCTACCAAACCCACACATTTCTGAAAACTAGACACCCGGGGGATTCCAGGGAGGTATGGCTTGCGTGGATCCCCCAATGTTTCCTTACCCAGAATGCCCTGCAAACCTCAAATTTAGCTGAAAAAATCAAATTTTTCACACATTTTTGTGTGGGAAAGTTGTGGCATCACCAGGCTGACACAAATTTCCTACCACCCAGCGTTCCCCCGGGTCTCCCGATAAAAACGGTGCCTCACTCGTGTGGGAGGCCCAAGTACCCGCGACAGGCAAGGGCCCAAAACGTATAAAGGCGACATGAAAATTGCCTATCTCCAAACGACTTGGTTTTGCAAGGGGGGTCACTTGGGTTTTTGGCCCGGTGCTCGGCGGCCACCTAGTGAAACCTACCAAACCCACACATTTCTGAAAACTAGACACCCGGGGGATTCCAGGGAGGTATGGCTTGCGTGGATCCCCCAATGTTTCCTTACCCAGAATGCCCTGCAAACCTCAAATTTAGCTGAAAAAATCAAATTTTTCACACATTTTTGTGTGGGAAAGTTGTGGCATCACCAGGCTGACACAAATTTCCTACCACCCAGCGTTCCCCCGGGTATCCCGATAAAAACGGTGCCTCACTCGTGTGGGAGGCCCAAGTACCCGCGACAGGCAAGGACCCAAAACATAGTGAGGCGACATGAAAATTGCTTATCTCCAAACGACCTGGTTTTCCAAGGGGGGTCACTTGGGTTTTTGGCCCGGTGCTCGGCGGCCACCTAGGGAAACCTACCAAACCCACACATTTCTGAAAACTAGACACCCGGGGGATTCCAGGGAGATATGGCTTGCGTGGATCCCCCAATGTTTCCTTACCCAGAATGCCCTGCAAACCTCAAATTTAGCTGAAAAAATCAAATTTTTCACACATTTTTGTATGGGAAAGTTGTGGCATCACCAGGCTGACACAAATTTCCTACCACCCAGCGTTCCCCCGGGTATCCCAATAAAAACGGTGCCTCACTCGTGTGGGAGGCCCAAGTACCCGCGACAGGCAAGGACCCAAAACATAGTGAGGCGACATGAAAATTGCTTATCTCCAAACTACCTGGTTTTCCAAGGGGGGTCACTTGGGTTTTTGGCCCGGTGCTCGGCGGCCACCTAGGGAAACCTACCAAACCCACACATTTCGGAAAACTAGACACCCGGGGGATTCCAGGGAGGTATGGCTTGCGTGGATCCCCCAATGTTTCCTTACCCAGAATGCCCTGCAAACCTCAAATTTAGCTGAAAAAATCAAATATTTCACACATTTTTGTATGGGAAAGTTGTGGCATCACCAGGCTGACACAAATTTCCTACCACCCAGCGTTCCCCCGGGTATCCCAATAAAAACGGTGCCTCACTCGTGTGGGAGGCCCAAGTACCCGCGACAGGCAAGGACCCAAAACATAGTGAGGCGACATGAAAATTGCTTATCTCCAAACGACCTGGTTTTCCAAGGGGGGGTCACTTGGGTTTTTGGCCCGGTGCTCGGCGGCCACCTAGGGAAACCTACCAAACCCACACATTTCTGAAAACTAGACACCCGGGGGATTCCAGGGAGGTATGGCTTGCGTGGATCCCCCAACGTTTCCTTACCCAGAATGCCATGCAAACCTCAAATTTTGCTGAAATAATCACCCTTTTCACACATTTTTGTGTGGGAAAGTTGTGGCATCACCGGGCTGACACAAATTTCCTACCACCCAGCGTTCCCCCGGGTCTCCCGATAAAAACGGTGCCTCACTCGTGTGGGAGGCCCAAGTACCCGCGACAGGCAAGGACCCAAAACATAGTGAGGCGACATGAAAATTGCCTATCTCCAAACGACCTGGTTTTGCAAGGGGGGGGTCACTTGGGTTTTTGGCCCGGTGCTCGGCGGCCACCTAGGGAAACCTACCAAACCCACACATTTCTGAAAACTAGACACCAGGGGGATTCCAGGAAGGTATGGCTTGCGTGGATCCCCCAACGTTTCCTTACCCAGAATGCCCTGCAAACCTCAAATTTAGCTGAAAAAAATCACCTTTTTCACACATTTTTGTGTGGGAAAGTTGTGGCATCACCGGGCTGACACAAATTATCTACCACCCAGCATTCCCCCGGGTCTCCCGATAAAAACGGTTCCTCACTCGTGTGGGAGGCCCAAGTACCCGCGACAGACAAAGACACAAAACATAGTTAGGCGACATGAAAATTGCCTATCTCCAAACGACCTGGTTTTGCAAGGGGGGGTCACTTGGGTTTTTGGTTCGGTGCTCGGCGGCCACCTAGGGAAACCTACCAAACCCACACATTTCTGAAAACTAGACAGCCGGGGGATTCCAGGGAGGTATGGCTTGCGTGGATCCCCCAATGTTTCCTTACCCAGAATGCCCTGCAAACCTCAAATTCAGCTGAAAAAATCAAATTTTTCACACATTTTTGTGTGGGAAAGTTGTGGCATCACCAGGCTGACACAAATTTCCTACCACCCAGCGTTCCCCCGGGTATCCCGATAAAAACAGTGCCTCACTCGTGTGGGAGGCCCAAGTACCCGCGACAGGCAAGGACCCAAAACATAGTGAGGCGACATGAAAATTGCTTATCTCCAAACGACCTGGTTTTCCAAGGGGGGTCACTTGGGTTTTTGGCCCGGTGCTCAGCGGCCACCTAGGGAAACCTACCAAACCCACACATTTCTGAAAACTAGACACCCGGGGGATTCCAGGGAGGTATGGCTTACGTGGATCCCCAAATGTTTCCTTACCCAGAATGCCCTGCAAACCTCAAATTTAGCTGAAAAAATCACCTTTTTCACACATTTTTGTGTGGGAAAGTTGTGGCATCACCGGGCTGACACAAATTTCCTACCACCCAGCGTTCCCCCGGGTCTCCCGATAAAAACAGTGCCTCACTCGTGTGGGAGGCCCAAGTACCCGCGACAGGCAAGGGCCCAAAACGTAGTGAGGCGACATGAAAATTGTCTATCTCCAAACGACCTGGTTTTGCAAGGGGGGGTCACTTGGGTTTTTGGCCCGGTGCTCGGCGGCCACCTAGGGAAACCTACCAAACCCACACATTTCTGAAAACTAGACACCCGGGGGATTCCAGGGAGGTATGGCTTGCGTGGATACCCCAACGTTTCCTTACCCAGAATGCCCTGCAAACCTCAAATTTTGCTGAAATAATCACCCTTTTCACACATTTTTGTGTGGGAAAGTTGTGGCATCACCGGGCTGACACAAATTTCCTACCACCCAGCGTTCCCCCGGGTCTCCCGATAAAAACGGTGCCTCACTCGTGTGGGAGGCCCAAGTACCCGCGACAGGCAAGGACCCAAAACATAGTGAGGCGACATGAAAATTGCCCATCTCCAAATGACCTGGTTTTGCAAGGGGGGGTCACTTGGGTTTTCTTGCCCGGTGCTCGGCGGCCACCTAGGGAAACCTACCAAACCCACACATTTCTGAAAACTAGACACCCGGCGGATTCCAGGGAGGTATGGCTTGCGTGGATCCCCCAACGTTTCCTTACCCAGAATGCCCTGCAAACCTCAAATTTAGCTGAAAAAAATCACCTTTTTCACACATTTTTGTGTGGGAAAGTTGTGGCATCACCGGGCTGACACAAATTTCCTACCACCCAGCGTTCCCCCGGGTCTCCCGATAAAAACGGTTCCTCACTCGTGTGGGAGGCCCAAGTACCCGCGACAGGCAAAGACCCAAAACATAGTTAGGCGACATGAAAATTGCCTATCTCCAAACGACCTGGTTTTGCAAGGGGGGTCACTTGGGTTTTTGGCCCGGTGCTCGGCGGCCACCTAGTGAAACCTACCAAACCCACACATTTCTGAAAACTAGACACCCGGGGGATTCCAGGGAGGTATGGCTTGCGTGGATCCCCCAATGTTTCCTTACCCAGAATGCCCTGCAAACCTCAAATTTAGCTGAAAAAATCAAATTTTTCACACATTTTTGTGTGGGAAAGTTGTGGCATCACCAGGCTGACACAAATTTCCTACCACCCAGCGTTCCCCCGGGTATCCCGATAAAAACGGTGCCTCACTCGTGTGGGAGGCCCAAGTACCCGCAACAGGCAAGGACCCAAAACATAGTGAGGCGGCATGAAAATTGCTTATCTCCAAACGACCTGGTTTTCCAAGGGGGGTCACTTGGGTTTTTGGCCCGGTGCTCGGCGGCCACCTAGGGAAACCTACCAAACCCACACATTTCTGAAAACTAGACACCCGGGGGATTCCAGGGAGGTATGGCTTGCGTGGATCCCCCAATGTTTCCTTACCCAGAATGCCCTGCAAACCTCAAATTTAGCTGAAAAAATCAAATTTTTCACACATTTTTGTATGGGAAAGTTGTGGCATCACCAGGCTGACACAAATTTCCTACCACCCAGCATTCCCCCGGGTATCCCAATAAAAACGGTGCTTCACTCGTGTGGGAGGCCCAAGTACCCGCGACAGGCAAGGACCCAAAACATAGTGAGGCGTCATGAAAATTGCTTATCTCCAAACGACCTGGTATTCCAAGGGGGGGTCACTTGGGTTTTTGGCCCGGTGCTCGGCGGCCACCTAGGGAAACCTACCAAACCCACACATTTCTGAAAACTAGACACCCGGGGGATTCCAGGGAGGTATGGCTTGCGTGGATCCCCCAATGTTTCCTTACCCAGAATGCCCTGCAAACCTCAAATTTTGCTGAAATAATCACCCTTTTCACACATTTTTGTGTGGGAAAGTTGTGGCATCACCGGGCTGACACAAATTTCCTACCACCCAGCGTTCCCCCGGGTTTCCCGATAAAAACGGTGCCTCACTCGTGTGGGAGGCCCAAGTACCCGCGACAGGCAAGGACCCAAAACATAGTGAGGCGACATGAAAATTGCCTATCTCCAAACGACCTGGTTTTGCAAGGGGGGGGTCACTTGGGTTTTTGGCCCGGTGCTCGGCGGCCACCTAGGGAAACCTACCAAACCCACACATTTCTGAAAACTAGATACCCAGGGGATTCCAGGGAGGTATGGCTTGCGTGGATCCCCCAATGTTTCCTTACCCAGAATGCCCTGCAAACCTCAAATTTAGCTGAAAAAATCAAATTTTTCACACATTTTTGTATGGGAAAGTTGTGGCATCACCAGGCTGACACAAATTTCCTACCACCCAGCGTTCCCCCGGGTATCCCAATAAAAACGGTGCTTCACTCGTGTGGGAGGCCCAAGTACCCGCGACAGGCAAGGACCCAAAACATAGTGAGGCGACATGAAAATTGCTTATCTCCAAACGACCTGGTTTTCCAAGGGGGGGTCACTTGGGTTTTTGGCCCGGTGCTCGGCGGCCACCTAGGGAAACCTGCCAAACCCACACATTTCTGAAAACTAGACACCCGGGGGATTCCAGGGAGGTATGGCTTGCGTGGATCCCCCAATGTTTCCTTACCCAGAATGCCCTGCAAACCTCAAATTTTGCTGAAATAATCACCCTTTTCACACATTTTTGTGTGGGAAAGTTGTGGCATCACCGGGCTGACACAAATTTCCTACCACCCAGCGTTCCCCCGGGTCTCCCGATAAAAACGGTGCCTCACTCGTGTGGGAGGCCCAAGTACCCGCGACAGGCAAGGACCCAAAACATAGTGAGGCGACATGAAAATTGCCTATCTCCAAACGACCTGGTTTTGCAAGGGGGGGGTCACTTGGGTTTTTGGCCCGGTGCTCGGCGGCCACCTAGGGAAACCTACCAAACCCACACATTTCTGAAAACTAGATACCCAGGGGATTCCAGGGAGGTATGGCTTGTGTGGATCCCCCAATGTTTCCTTACCCAGAATGCCCTGCAAACTTAAAATTTAGCTGAAAAAATCAAATTTTTCACACATTTTTGTATGGGAAAGTTGTGGCATCACCAGGCTGACACAAATTTCCTACCACCCAGCGTTCCCCCGGGTATCCCAATAAAAACGGTGCCTCACTCGTGTGGGAGGCCCAAGTACCCGCGACAGGCAAGGACCCAAAACATAGTGAGGCGACATGAAAATTGCTTATCTCCAAACGACCTGGTTTTCCAAGGGGGGGTCACTTGGGTTTTTGGCCCGGTGCTCGGCGGCCACCTAGGGAAACCTACCAAACCCACACATTTCTGAAAACTAGACACCCGGGGGATTCCAGGGAGGTATGGCTTGCGTGGATCCCCCAACGTTTCCTTACCCAGAATGCCCTGCAAACCTCAAATTTTGCTGAAATAATCACCCTTTTCACACATTTTTGTGTGGGAAAGTTGTGGCATCACCGGGCTGACACAAATTTCCTACCACCCAGCGTTCCCCCGGGTCTCCCGATAAAAACGGTGCCTCACTCGTGTGGGAGGCCCAAGTACCCGCGACAGGCAAGGACCCAAAACATAGTGAGGCGAAATGAAAATTGCCTATCTCCAAACGACCTGGTTTTGCAAGGGGGGGGTCACTTGGGTTTTTGGCTCGGTGCTCGGCCGCCACCTAGGGAAACCTACCAAACCCACACATTTCTGAAAACTAGACACCAGGGGGATTCCAGGGCGGTATGGCTTGCGTGGATCCCCCAACGTTTCCTTACCCAGAATGCCCTGCAAACCTCAAATTTAGCTGAAAAAAATCACCTTTTTCACACATTTTTGTGTGGGAAAGTTGTGGCATCACCGGGCTGACACAAATTTCCTACCACCCAGCGTTCCCCCGGGTCTCCCGATAAAAACGGTTCCTCACTCGTGTGGGAGGCCCAAGTACCCGCGACAGGCAAAGACCCAAAACATAGTTAGGCGACATGAAAATTGCCTATCTCCAAATGACCTGGTTTTGCAAGGGGGGGTCACTTGGGTTTTTGGCCCGGTGCTCGGCGGCCACCTAGGGAAACCTACCAAACCCACACATTTCTGAAAACTAGACACCCGGGGGATTCCAGGGAGGTATGGCTTGCGTGGATCCCCCAATGTTTCCTTACCCAGAATGCCCTGCAAACCTCAAATTTAGCTGAAAAAATCAAATTTTTCACACATTTTTTGTGGGAAAGTTGTGGCATCACCAGGCTGACACAAATTTCCTACCACCCAGCGTTCCCCCGGGTATCCCGATAAAAACAGTGCCTCACTCGTGTGGGAGGCCCAAGTACCCGCGACAGGCAAGGACCCAAAACATAGTGAGGCGACATGAAAATTGCTTATCTCCAAACGACCTGGTTTTCCAAGGGGGGTCACTTGGGTTTTTGGCCCGGTGCTCAGCGGCCACCTAGGGAAACCTACCAAACCCACACATTTCTGAAAACTAGACACCCGGGGGATTCCAGGGAGGTATGGCTTACGTGGATCCCCCAATGTTTCCTTACCCAGAATGCCCTGCAAACCCCAAATTTAGCTGAAAAAATCAAATTTTTCACACATTTTTGTGTGGAAAAGTTGTGGCATCACCAGGCTGACACAAATTTCCTACCACCCAGCGTTCCCCCGGGTATCCCAATAAAAACGGTGCCTCACTCGTGTGGGAGGCCCAAGTACCCGCGACAGGCAAGGACCCAAACCATAGTGAGGCGACATGAAAATTGCTTATCTCCAAACGACCTGGTTTTGCAAGGGGGGTCACTTGGGTTTTTGGCCCGGTGCTCGGCGGCCACCGAGGGAAACCTACCAAACCCACACATTTCTGAAAACTAGACACCCGGGGGATTCCAGGGAGGTATGGCTTGCGTGGATCCCCCAAAGTTTCCTTACCCAGAATGCCCTGCAAACCTCACAATTAGCTGAAAAAATCACCTTTTTCAAACATTTTTGTGTGGGAAAGTTGTGGCATCACTGGGCTGACACAAATTTCCTACCACCCAGCGTTCCCCCGGGTCTCCCGATAAAAACGGTGCCTCACTCGTGTGGGAGGCCCAAGTACCCGCGACAGGCAAGGACCCAAACCATAGTGAGGCGACATGAAAATTGCTTATCTCCAAACGACCTGGTTTTGCAAGGGGGGTCACTTGGGTTTTTGGCCCGGTGCTCGGCGGCCACCTAGGGAAACCTACCAAACTCACACATTTCTGAAAACTAGACACCCGGGGGATTCCAGGGAGGTATGGCTTGCGTGGATCCCCCAACGTTTCCTTACCCAGAAGGCCCTGCAAACCTCACATTTAGCTGAAAAAATCATATTTTTCACACATTTTTGTGTGGGAAAGTTGTGGCATCACCGGGCTGACACAAATTTCCTACCACCCAGCGTTCCCCCGGGTCTCCCGATAAAAACGGTGCCTCACTCGTGTGGGAGGCCCAAGTACCCGCAACAGGCAAGGGCCCAAAACGTAGTGAGGCGACATGAAAATTGCCTATCTCCAAACAACCTGGTTTTGCAAGGGGGGTCACTTGGGTTTTTGGCCCGGTGCTCGGCGGCCACCTAGGGAAACCTACCAAACCCACACATTTCTGAAAACTAGACACCCGGGGGATTCCAGGGAGGTATGGCTTGCGTGGATCCCCCAACTTTTCCTTACCCAGAATGCCCTGCAAACCTCAAATTTAGCTGAAAAAAATCACCTTTTTCACACATTTTTGTGTGGGAAAGTTGTGGCATCACCGGGCTGACACAAATTTCCTACCACCCAGCGTTCCCCGGGTCTCCCGATAAAAACGGTGCCTCACTCGTGTGGGAGGCCCAAGTACCCGCGACAGGCAAGGGCCCAAAACGTAGTGAGGCGACATGAAAATTGCCTATCTCCAAACGACCTGGTTTTGCAATGGGGGGTCACTTGGGTTTTAGGCCCGGTGCTCGGCGGCCACCTAGGGAAACCTACCAAACCCACACATTTCTGAAAACTAGACCACCGGGGGATTCCAGGGAGGTATGGCTTGTGTGGATCCCCCAACGTTTCCTTACCCAGAATGCCCTGCAAACCTCAAATTTAGCTGAAAAAATCACCTTTTTCACACATTTTTGTGTGGGAAAGTTGTGGCATCACCGGGCTGACACAAATTTCCTACCACCCAGCGTTCCCCCGGGTCTCCCGATAAAAACGGTGCCTCACTCGTGTGGGAGGCCCAAGTACCCGCGACAGGCAAGGGCCCAAAACGTAGCAAGGGCCCAAAACGTAGTGAGGCGACATGAAAATTGCCTATCTCCAAACGACCTGGTTTTGCAAGGGGGGGTCACTTGGGTTTTTGGCCCGGTGCTCGGCGGCCACCTAGGGAAACCTACCAAACCCACACATTTCTGAAAACTAGACCACCGGGGGATTCCAGGGAGGTATGGCTTGCGTGGATCCCCCAACGTTTCCTTACCCAGAATGCCCTGCAAACCTCAAATTTAGCTGAAAAAATCACCTTTTTCACACATTTTTGTGTGGGAAAGTTGTGGCATCACCGGGCTGACACAAATTTCCTACCACCAAGCGTTCCCCCGGGTCTCCCGATAAAAACAGTGCCTCACTCGTGTGGGAGGCCCAAGTACCCGCGACAGGCAAGGGCCCAAAACGTAGTGAGGCGACATGAAAATTGTCTATCTCCAAACGACCTGGTTTTGCAAGGGGGGGGTCACTTGGGTTTTTGGCCCGGTGCTCGGCGGCCACCTAGGGAAACCTACCAAACCCACACATTTCTGAAAACTAGACACCCGGGGGATTCCAGGGAGGTATGGCTTGCGTGGATCCCCCAACGTTTCCTTACCCAGAATGCCCTGCAAACCTCAAATTTTGCTGAAATAATCACCCTTTTCACACATTTTTGTGAGGGAAAGTTGTGGCATCACCGGGCTGACACAAATTTCCTACCACCCAGCGTTCCCCCGGGTCTCCCGATAAAAACGGTGCCTCACTCGTGTGGGAGGCCCAAGTACCCGCGACAGGCAAGGACCCAAAACATAGTGAGGCGACATGAAAATTGCCCATCTCCAAATGACCTGGTTTTGCAAGGGGGGGTCACTCGGGTTTTCTTGCCCGGTGCTCGGCGGCCACCTAGGGAAACCTACCAAACCCACACATTTCTGAAAACTAGACACCCGGGGGATTCCAGGGAGGTATGGCTTGCGTGGATCCCCCAACGTTTCCTTACCCAGAATGCCCTGCAAACCTCAAATTTAGCTGAAAAAATCACCTTTTTCACACATTTTTGTGTGGGAAAGTTGTGGCATCACCGGGCTGACACAAATTTCCTACCACCCAGCGTTCCCCCGGGTATCCCGATAAAAACGGTGCCTCACTCGTGTGGGAGGCCCAAGTACCCGCGACAGGCAAGGACCCAAAACATAGTGAGGCGACATGAAAATTGCTTATCTCCAAACGACCTGGTTTTCCAAGGGGGGTCACTTGGGTTTTTGGCCTGGTGCTCGGCGGCCACCTAGGGAAACCTACCAAACCCACACATTTCTGAAAACTAGACACCCGGGGGATTCCAGGGAGGTATGGCTTGCGTGGATCCCCCAATGTTTCCTTACCCAGAATGCCCTGCAAACCTCAAATTTAGCTGAAAAAATCAAATTTTTCACACATTTTTGTATGGGAAAGTTGTGGCATCACCAGGCTGACACAAATTTCCTACCACCCAGCGTTCCCCCGAGTATCCCAATAAAAACGGTGCCTCACTCGTGTGGGAGGCCCAAGTACCCGCGACAGGCAAGGACCCAAAACATAGTGAGGCGACATGAAAATTGCTTATCTCCAAACTACCTGGTTTTCCAAGGGGGGTCACTTGGGTTTTTGGCCCGGTGCTCGGCGGCCACCTAGGGAAACCTACCAAACCCACACATTTCGGAAAACTAGACACCCGGGGGATTCCAGGGAGGTATGGCTTGCGTGGATCCCCCAATGTTTCCTTACCCAGAATGCCCTGCAAACCTCAAATTTAGCTGAAAAAATCAAATTTTTCACACATTTTTGTATGGGAAAGTTGTGGCATCACCAGGCTGACACAAATTTCCTACCACCCAGCGTTCCCCCGGGTATCCCAATAAAAACGGTGCCTCACTCGTGTGGGAGGCCCAAGTACCCGCGACAGGCAAGGACCCAAAACATAGTGAGGCGACATGAAAATTGCTTATCTCCAAACGACCTGGTTTTCCAAGGGGGGGTCACTTGGGTTTTTGGCCCGGTGCTCGGCGGCCACCTAGGGAAACCTACCAAACCCACACATTTCTGAAAACTAGACACCCGGGGGATTCCAGGGAGGTATGGCTTGCGTGGATCCCCCAACGTTTCCTTACCCAGAATGCCATGCAAACCTCAAATTTTGCTGAAATATTCACCCTTTTCACACATTTTTGTGTGGGAAAGTTGTGGCATCACCGGGCTGACACAAATTTCCTACCACCCAGCGTTCCCCCGGGTCTCCCGATAAAAACGGTGCCTCACTCGTGTGGGAGGCCCAAGTACCCGCGACAGGCAAGGACCCAAAACATAGTGAGGTGACATGAAAATTGCCTATCTCCAAACGACCTGGTTTTGCAAGGGGGGGGTCACTTGGGTTTTTGGCCCGGTGCTCGGCGGCCACCTAGGGAAACCTACCAAACCCACACATTTCTGAAAACTAGACACCAGGGGGATTCCAGGGAGGTATGGCTTGCGTGGATCCCCCAACGTTTCCTTACCCAGAATGCCCTGCAAACCTCAAATTTAGCTGAAAAAAATCACCTTTTTCACACATTTCTGTGTGGGAAAGTTGTGGCATCACCGGGCTGACACAAATTATCTACCACCCAGCATTCCCCCGGGTCTCCCGATAAAAACGGTTCCTCACTCGTGTGGGAGGCCCAAGTACCCGCGACAGACAAAGACACAAAACATAGTTAGGCGACATGAAAATTGCCTATCTCCAAACGACCTGGTTTTGCAAGGGGGGGTCACTTGGGTTTTTGGTTCGGTGCTCGGCGGCCACCTAGGGAAACCTACCAAACCCACACATTTCTGAAAACTAGACAGCCGGGGGATTCCAGGGAGGTATGGCTTGCGTGGATCCCCCAATGTTTCCTTACCCAGAATGCCCTGCAAACCTCAAATTCAGCTGAAAAAATCAAATTTTTCACACATTTTTGTGTGGGAAAGTTGTGGCATCACCGGGCTGACACAAATTTCCTACCACCCAGCGTTCCCCCGGGTCTCCCGATAAAAACAGTGCCTCACTCGTGTGGGAGGCCCAAGTACCCGCGACAGGCAAGGGCCCAAAACGTAGTGAGGCGACATGAAAATTGTCTATCTCCAAACGACCTGGTTTTCCAAGGGGGGTCACTTGGGTTTTTGGCCCGGTGCTCGGCGGCCACCTAGGGAAACCTACCAAACCCACACATTTCTGAAAACTAGACACCCGGGGGATTCCAGGGAGGTATGGCTTGCGTGGATACCCCAACGTTTCCTTACCCAGAATGCCCTGCAAACCTCAAATTTTGCTGAAATAATCACCCTTTTCACACATTTTTGTGTGGGAAAGTTGTGGCATCACCGGGCTGACACAAATTTCCTACCACCCAGCGTTCCCCCGGGTCTCCCAATAAAAACGGTGCCTCACTCGTGTGGGAGGCCCAAGTACCCGCGACAGGCAAGGACCCAAAACATAGTGAGGCGACATGAAAATTGCCCATCTCCAAATGACCTGGTTTTGCAAGGGGGGGTCACTTGGGTTTTCTTGCCCGGTGCTCGGCGGCCACCTAGGGAAACCTACCAAACCCACACATTTCTGAAAACTAGACACCCGGCGGATTCCAGGGAGGTATGGCTTGCGTGGATCCCCCAACGTTTCCTTACCCAGAATGCCCTGCAAACCTCAAATTTAGCTGAAAAAATCACCTTTTTCACACATTTTTGTGTGGGAAAGTTGTGGCATCACCGGGCTGACACAAATTTCCTACCACCCAGCGTTCCCCCGGGTCTCCCGATAAAAACGGTTCCTCACTCGTGTGGGAGGCCCAAGTACCCGCGACAGGCAAAGACCCAAAACATAGTTAGGCAACATGAAAATTGCCTATCTCCAAACGACCTGGTTTTGCAAGGGGGGTCACTTGGGTTTTTGGCCCGGTGCTCGGCGGCCACCTAGTGAAACCTACCAAACCCACACATTTCTGAAAACTAGACACCCGGGGGATTCCAGGGAGGTATGGCTTGCGTGGATCCCCCAATGTTTCCTTACCCAGAATGCCCTGCAAACCTCAAATTTAGCTGAAAAAATCAAATTTTTCACACATTTTTGTGTGGGAAAGTTGTGGCATCACCAGGCTGACACAAATTTCCTACCACCCAGCGTTCCCCCGGGTATCCCGATAAAAACGGTGCCTCACTCGTGTGGGAGGCCCAAGTACCCGCAACAGGCAAGGACCCAAAACATAGTGAGGCGGCATGAAAATTGCTTATCTCCAAACGACCTGGTTTTCCAAGGGGGGTCACTTGGGTTTTTGGCCCGGTGCTCGGCGGCCACCTAGGGAAACCTACCAAACCCACACATTTCTGAAAACTAGACACCCGGGGGATTCCAGGGAGGTATGGCTTGCGTGGATCCCCCAATGTTTCCTTACCCAGAATGCCCTGCAAACCTCAAATTTAGCTGAAAAAATCAAATTTTTCACACATTTTTGTATGGGAAAGTTGTGGCATCACCAGGCTGACACAAATTTCCTACCACCCAGCGTTCCCCCGGGTATCCCAATAAAAACGGTGCTTCACTCGTGTGGGAGGCCCAAGTACCCGCGACAGGCAAGGACCCAAAACATAGTGAGGCGTCATGAAAATTGCTTATCTCCAAACGACCTGGTATTCCAAGGGGGGGTCACTTGGGTTTTTGGCCCGGTGCTCGGCGGCCACCTAGGGAAACCTACCAAACCCACACATTTCTGAAAACTAGACACCCGGGGGATTCCAGGGAGGTATGGCTTGCGTGGATCCCCCAATGTTTCCTTACCCAGAATGCCCTGCAAACCTCAAATTTTGCTGAAATAATCACCCTTTTCACACATTTTTGTGTGGGAAAGTTGTGGCATCACCGGGCTGACACAAATTTCCTACCACCCAGCGTTCCCCCGGGTTTCCCGATAAAAACGGTGCCTCACTCGTGTGGGAGGCCCAAGTACCCGCGACAGGCAAGGACCCAAAACATAGTGAGGCGACATGAAAATTGCCTATCTCCAAACGACCTGGTTTTGCAAGGGGGGGGTCACTTGGGTTTTTAGCCCGGTGCTCGGCGGCCACCTAGGGAAACCTACCAAACCCACACATTTCTGAAAACTAGATACCCAGGGGATTCCAGGGAGGTATGGCTTGCGTGGATCCCCCAATGTTTCCTTACCCAGAATGCCCTGCAAACCTCAAATTTAGCTGAAAAAATCAAATTTTTCACACATTTTTGTATGGGAAAGTTGTGGCATCACCAGGCTGACACAAATTTCCTACCACCCAGCGTTCCCCCGGGTATCCCAATAAAAACGGTGCCTCACTCGTGTGGGAGGCCCAAGTACCCGCGACAGGCAAGGACCCAAAACATAGTGAGGCGACATGAAAATTGCTTATCTCCAAACGACCTGGTTTTCCAAGGGGGTTCACTTGGGTTTTTGGCCCGGTGCTCGGCGGCCACCTAGGGAAACCTACCAAACCCACACATTTCTGAAAACTAGACACCCGGGGGATTCCAGGGAGGTATGGCTTGCGTGGATCCCCCAACGTTTCCTTACCCAGAATGCCCTGCAAACCTCAAATTTTGCTGAAATAATCACCCTTTTCACACATTTTTGTGTGGGAAAGTTGTGGCATCACCGGGCTGACACAAATTTCCTACCACCCAGCGTTCCCCCGGGTCTCCCGATAAAAACGGTGCCTCACTCGTGTGGGAGGCCCAAGTACCCGCGACAGGCAAGGACCCAAAACATAGTGAGGCGAAATGAAAATTGCCTATCTCCAAACGACCTGGTTTTGCAAGGGGGGGGTCACTTGGGTTTTTGGCTCGGTGCTCGGCGGCCACCTAGGGAAACCTACCAAACCCATACATTTCTGAAAACTAGACACCAGGGGGATTCCAGGGAGGTATGGCTTGCGTGGATCCCCCAACGTTTCCTTACCCAGAATGCCCTGCAAACCTCAAATTTAGCTGAAAAAAATCACCTTTTTCACACATTTTTGTGTGGGAAAGTTGTGGCATCACCGGGCTGACACAAATTTCCTACCACCCAGCGTTCCCCCGGGTCTCCCGATAAAAACGGTTCCTCACTCGTGTGGGAGGCCCAAGTACCCGCGACAGGCAAAGACCCAAAACATAGTTAGGCGACATGAAAATTGCCTATCTCCAAACGACCTGGTTTTGCAAGGGGGGGTCACTTGGGTTTTTGGCCCGGTGCTCGGCGGCCACCTAGGGAAACCTACCAAACCCACACATTTCTGAAAACTAGACACCCGGGGGATTCCAGGGAGGTATGGCTTGCGTGGATCCCCCAATGTTTCCTTACCCAGAATGCCCTGCAAACCTCAAATTTAGCTGAAAAAATCAAATTTTTCACACATTTTTGTGTGGGAAAGTTGTGGCATCACCAGGCTGACACAAATTTCCTACCACCCAGCGTTCCCCCGGGTATCCCGATAAAAACAGTGCCTCACTCGTGTGGGAGGCCCAAGTACCCGCGACAGGCAAGGACCCAAAACATAGTGAGGCGACATGAAAATTGCTTATCTCCAAACGACCTGGTTTTCCAAGGGGGGTCACTTGGGTTTTTGGCCCGGTGCTCAGCGGCCACCTAGGGAAACCTACCAAACCCACACATTTCTGAAAACTAGACACCCGGGGGATTCCAGGGAGGTATGGCTTACGTGGATCCCCCAATGTTTCCTTACCCAGAATGCCCTGCAAACCCTAAATTTAGCTGAAAAAATCAAATTTTTCACACATTTTTGTGTGTGGAAAAGTTGTGGCATCACCAGGCTGACACAAATTTCCTACCACCCAGCGTTCCCCCAGGTATCCCAATAAAAACGGTGCCTCACTCGTGTGGGAGGCCCAAGTACCCGCGACAGGCAAGGACCCAAACCATAGTGAGGCGACATGAAAATTGCTTATCTCCAAACGACCTGGTTTTGCAAGGGGGGTCACTTGGGTTTTTGGCCCGGTGCTCGGCGGCCACCTAGGGAAACCTACCAAACCCACACATTTCTGAAAACTAGACACCCGGGGGATTCCAGGGAGGTATGGCTTGTGTGGATCCCCCAAAGTTTCCTTACCCAGAATGCCCTGCAAACCTCACAATTAGCTGAAAAAATCACCTTTTTCAAACATTTTTGTGTGGGAAAGTTGTGGCATCACTGGGCTGACACAAATTTCCTACCACCCAGCGTTCCCCCGGGACTCCCGATAAAAACGGTGCCTCACTCGTGTGGGAGGCCCAAGTACCCGCGACAGGCAAGGACCCAAACCATAGTGAGGCGACATGAAAATTGCTTATCTCCAAACGACCTGGTTTTGCAAGGGGGGTCACTTGGGTTTTTGGCCCGGTGCTCGGCGGCCACCTAGGGAAACCTACCAAACTCACACATTTCTGAAAACTAGACACCCGGGGGATTCCAGGGAGGTATGGCTTGCGTGGATCCCCCAACGTTTCCTTACCCAGAAGGCCCTGCAAACCTCACATTTAGCTGAAAAAATCATATTTTTCACACATTTTTGTGTGGGAAAGTTGTGGCATCACCGGGCTGACACAAATTTCCTACCAGCCAGCGTTCCCCCGGGTCTCCCGATAAAAACGGTGCCTCACTCGTGTGGGAGGCCCAAGTACCCGCGACAGGCAAGGGCCCAAAACTTAGTGAGGCGACATCAAAATTGCCTATCTTCAAACGACATGGTTTTGCAAGGGGGGTCACTTGGGTTTTTGGCCTGGTGCTCGGCGGCCACCTAGGGAAACCTACCAAACCCACACATTTCTGAAAAACTAGACACCCGGGGGATTCCAGGGAGGTATGGCTTGCGTGGATCCCCCAACGTTTCCTTACCCAGAATGCCCTGCAAACCTCAAATTTAGCTGAAAAAATCACCTTTTTCACACATTTATGTGTGGGAAAGTTGTGGCATCACCGGGCTGACACAAATTTCCTACCACCCAGCATTCCCCCGGGTCTCCCGATAAAAACGGTGCCTCACTCGTGTGGGAGGCCCAAGTACCCGCAACAGGCAAGGGCCCAAAACGTAGTGAGGCGACATGAAAATTGCCTATCTCCAAACAACCTGGTTTTGCAAGGGGGGTCACTTGGGTTTTTGGCCCGGTGCTCGGCGGCCACCTAGGGAAACCTACCAAACCCACACATTTCTGAAAACTAGACACCCGGGGGATTCCAGGGAGGTATGGCTTGAGTGGATCCCCCAACTTTTCCTTACCCAGAATGCCCTGCAAACCTCAAATTTAGCTGAAAAAAATCACCTTTTTCACACATTTTTGTGTGGGAAAGTTGTGGCATCACCGGGCTGACACAAATTTCCTACCACCCAGCGTTCCCCGGGTCTCCCGATAAAAACTGTGCCTCACTCGTGTGGGAGGCCCAAGTACCCGCGACAGGCAAGGGCCCAAAACGTAGTGAGGCGACATGAAAATTTCCTATCTCCAAACGACCTGGTTTTGCAATGGGGGGTCACTTGGGTTTTTGGCCCGGTGCTCGGCGGCCACCTAGGGAAACCTACCAAACCCACACATTTCTGAAAACTAGACCACCGGGGGATTCCAGGGAGGTATGGCTTGCGTGGATCCCCCAACGTTTCCTTACCCAGAATGCCCTGCAAACCTCAAATTTAGCTGAAAAAATCACCTTTTTCACACATTTTTGTGTGGGAAAGTTGTGGCATCACCGGGCTGACACAAATTTCCTACCACCCAGCGTTCCCCCGGGTCTCCCGATAAAAACGGTGCCTCACTCGTGTGGGAGGCCCAAGTACCCGCGACAGGCAAGGGCCCAAAACGTAGCAAGGGCCCAAAACGTAGTGAGGCGACATGAAAATTGCCTATCTCCAAACGACCTGGTTTTGCAAGGGGGGGTCACTTGGGTTTTTGGCCCGGTGCTCGGCGGCCACCTAGGGAAACCTACCAAACCCACACATTTCTGAAAACTAGACCACCGGGGGATTCCAGGGAGGTATGGCTTGCGTGGATCCCCCAACGTTTCCTTACCCAGAATGCCCTGCAAACCTCAAATTTAGCTGAAAAAATCACCTTTTTCACACATTTTTGTGTGGGAAAGTTGTGGCATCACCGGGCTGACACAAATTTCCTACCACCAAGCGTTCCCCCGGGTCTCCCGATAAAAACAGTGCCTCACTCGTGTGGGAGGCCCAAGTACCCGCGACAGGCAAGGGCCCAAAACGTAGTGAGGCGACATGAAAATTGTCTATCTCCAAACGACCTGGTTTTGCAAGGGGGGGGTCACTTGGGTTTTTGGCCCGGTGCTCGGCGGCCACCTAGGGAAACCTACCAAACCCACACATTTCTGAAAACTAGACACCCGGGGGATTCCAGGGAGGTATGGCTTGCGTGGATCCCCCAACGTTTCCTTACCCAGAATGCCCTGCAAACCTCAAATTTTGCTGAAATAATCACCCTTTTCACACATTTTTGTGTGGGAAAGTTGTGGCATCACCGGGCTGACACAAATTTCCTACCACCCAGCGTTCCCCCGGGTCTCCCGATAAAAACGGTGCCTCACTCGTGTGGGAGGCCCAAGTACCCGCGACAGGCAAGGACCCAAAACATAGTGAGGCGACATGAAAATTGCCCATCTCCAAATGACCTGGTTTTGCAAGGGGGGGTCACTTGGGTTTTCTTGCCCGGTGCTCGGCGGCCACCTAGGGAAACCTACCAAACCCACACATTTCTGAAAACTAGACACCCGGGGGATTCCAGGGAGGTATGGCTTGCGTGGATCCCCCAACGTTTCCTTACCCAGAATGCCCTTCAAACCTCAAATTTAGCTGAAAAAATCTCCTTTTTCACACATTTTTGTGTGGGAAAGTTGTGGCATCACCGGGCTGATACAAATTTCCTACCACCCAGCGTTCCCCCGGGTCTCCCGATAAAAACGGTTCCTCACTCGTGTGGGAGGCCCAAGTACCCGCGACAGGCAAAGACCCAAAATATAGTTAGGCGACATGAAAATTGCCTATCTCCAAACGACTTGGTTTTGCAAGGGGGGTCACTTGGGTTTTTGGCCCGGTGCTCGGCGGCCACCTAGTGAAACCTACCAAACCCACACATTTCTGAAAACTAGACACCCGGGGGATTCCAGGGAGGTATGGCTTGCGTGGATCCCCCAATGTTTCCTTACCCAGAATGCCCTGCAAACCTCAAATTTAGCTGAAAAAATCAAATTTTTCACACATTTTTGTGTGGGAAAGTTGTGGCATCACCAGGCTGACACAAATTTCCTACCACCCAGCGTTCCCCCGGGTATCCCGATAAAAACGGTGCCTCACTCGTGTGGGAGGCCCAAGTACCCGCGACAGGCAAGGACCCAAAACATAGTGAGGCGACATGAAAATTGCTTATCTCCAAACGACCTGGTTTTCCAAGGGGGGTCACTTGGGTTTTTGGCCCGGTGCTCGGCGGCCACCTAGGGAAACCTACCAAACCCACACATTTCTGAAAACTAGACACCCGGGGGATTCCAGGGAGGTATGGCTTGCAAGGATCCCCCAATGTTTCCTTACCCAGAATGCCCTGCAAACCTCAAATTTAGCTGAAAAAATCAAATTTTTCACACATTTTTGTATGGGAAAGTTGTGGCATCACCAGGCTGACACAAATGTCCTACCACCCAGCGTTCCCCCGGGTATCCCAATAAAAACGGTGCCTCACTCGTGTGGGAGGCCCAAGTACCCGCGACAGGCAAGGACCCAAACCATAGTGAAGCGACATGAAAATTGCTTATCTTCAAACGACATGGTTTTGCAAGGGGGGTCACTTGGGTTTTTGGCCTGGTGCTCGGCGGCCACCTAGGGAAACCTACCAAACCCACATATTTCTGAAAACTAGACACCCGGGGGATTCCAGGGAGGTATGGCTTGCGTGGATCCCCCAACGTTTCCTTACCCAGAATGCCCTGCAAACCTCAAATTTAGCTGAAAAAATCACCTTTTTCTCTCATTTTTGTGTGGGAAAGTTGTGGCATCACCGGGCTGACACAAATTATCTACCACCCAGCATTCCCCCGGGTCTCCCGATAAAAACGGTTCCTCACTCGTGTGGGAGGCCCAAGTACCCGCGACAGACAAAGACACAAAACATAGTTAGGCGACATGAAAATTGCCTATCTCCAAACGACCTGGTTTTGCAAGGGGGGGTCACTTGGGTTTTTGGTTCGGTGCTCGGCGGCCACCTAGGGAAACCTACCAAACCCACACATTTCTGAAAACTAGACAGCCGGGGGATTCCAGGGAGGTATGGCTTGCGTGGATCCCCCAATGTTTCCTTACCCAGAATGCCCTGCAAACCTCAAATTCAGCTGAAAAAATCAAATTTTTCACACATTTTTGTGTGGGAAAGTTGTGGCATCACCAGGCTGACACAAATGTCCTACCACCCAGCGTTCCCCCGGGTATCCCAATAAAAACGGTGCCTCACTCGTGTGGGAGGCCCAAGTACCCGCGACAGGCAAGGACCCAAACCATAGTGAAGCGACATGAAAATTGCTTATCTTCAAACGACATGGTTTTGCAAGGGGGGTCACTTGGGTTTTTGGCCTGGTGCTCGGCGGCCACCTAGGGAAACCTACCAAACCCACATATTTCTGAAAACTAGACACCCGGGGGATTCCAGGGAGGTATGGCTTGCGTGGATCCCCCAACGTTTCCTTACCCAGAATGCCCTGCAAACCTCAAATTTAGCTGAAAAAATCACCTTTTTCTCTCATTTTTGTGTGGGAAAGTTGTGGCATCACCGGGCTGACACAAATTATCTACCACCCAGCATTCCCCCGGGTCTCCCGATAAAAACGGTTCCTCACTCGTGTGGGAGGCCCAAGTACCCGCGACAGACAAAGACACAAAACATAGTTAGGCGACATGAAAATTGCCTATCTCCAAACGACCTGGTTTTGCAAGGGGGGGTCACTTGGGTTTTTGGTTCGGTGCTCGGCGGCCACCTAGGGAAACCTACCAAACCCACACATTTCTGAAAACTAGACAGCCGGGGGATTCCAGGGAGGTATGGCTTGCGTGGATCCCCCAATGTTTCCTTACCCAGAATGCCCTGCAAACCTCAAATTCAGCTGAAAAAATCAAATTTTTCACACATTTTTGTGTGGGAAAGTTGTGGCATCACCAGGCTGACACAAATTTCCTACCACCCAGCGTTCCCCCGGGTATCCCGATAAAAACAGTGCCTCACTCGTGTGGGAGGCCCAAGTACCCGCGACAGGCAAGGACCCAAAACATAGTGAGGCGACATGAAAATTGCTTATCTCCAAACGACCTGGTTTTCCAAGGGGGGTCACTTGGGTTTTTTGCCCGGTGCTCAGCGGCCACCTAGGGAAACCTACCAAACCCACACATTTCTGAAAACTAGACACCCGGGGGATTCCAGGGAGGTATGGCTTACGTGGATCCCCAAATGTTTCCTTACCCAGAATGCCCTGCAAACCTCAAATTTAGCTGAAAAAATCACCTTTTTCACACATTTTTGTGTGGGAAAGTTGTGGCATCACCGGGCTGACACAAATTTCCTACCACCCAGCGTTCCCCCGGGTCTCCCGATAAAAACAGTGCCTCACTCGTGTGGGAGGCCCAAGTACCCGCGACAGGCAAGGGCCCAAAACGTAGTGAGGCGACATGAAAATTGTCTATCTCCAAACGACCTGGTTTTGCAAGGGGGGGTCACTTGGGTTTTTGGCCCGGTGCTCGGCGGCCACCTAGGGAAACCTACCAAACCCACACATTTCTGAAAACTAGACACCCGGGGGATTCCAGGGAGGTATGGCTTGCGTGGATACCCCAACGTTTCCTTACCCAGAATGCCCTGCAAACCTCAAATTTTGCTGAAATAATCACCCTTTTCACACATTTTTGTGTGGGAAAGTTGTGGCATCACCGGGCTGACACAAATTTCCTACCACCCAGCGTTCCCCCGGGTCTCCCAATAAAAACGGTGCCTCACTCGTGTGGGAGGCCCAAGTACCCGCGACAGGCAAGGACCCAAAACATAGTGAGGCGACATGAAAATTGCCCATCTCCAAATGACCTGGTTTTGCAAGGGGGGGTCACTTGGGTTTTCTTGCCCGGTGCTCGGCGGCCACCTAGGGAAACCTACCAAACCCACACATTTCTGAAAACTAGACACCCGGCGGATTCCAGGGAGGTATGGCTTGCGTGGATCCCCCAACGTTTCCTTACCCAGAATGCCCTGCAAACCTCAAATTTAGCTGAAAAAATCACCTTTTTCACACATTTTTGTGTGGGAAAGTTGTGGCATCACCGGGCTGACACAAATTTCCTACCACCCAGCATTCCCCCGGGTCTCCCGATAAAAACGGTTCCTCACTCGTGTGGGAGGCCCAAGTACCCGCGACAGGCAAAGACCCAAAACATAGTTAGGCGACATGAAAATTGCCTATTTCCAAACGACCTGGTTTTGCAAGGGGGGTCACTTGGGTTTTTGGCCCGGTGCTCGGCGGCCACCTAGTGAAACCTACCAAACCCACACATTTCTGAAAACTAGACACCCGGGGGATTCCAGGGAGGTATGGCTTGCGTGGATCCCCCAATGTTTCCTTACCCAGAATGCCCTGCAAACCTCAAATTTAGCTGAAAAAATCAAATTTTTCACACATTTTTGTGTGGGAAAGTTGTGGCATCACCAGGCTGACACAAATTTCCTACCACCCAGCGTTCCCCCGGGTATCCCGATAAAAACGGTGCCTCACTCGTGTGGGAGGCCCAAGTACCCGCAACAGGCAAGGACCCAAAACATAGTGAGGCGGCATGAAAATTGCTTATCTCCAAACGACCTGGTTTTCCAAGGGGGGTCACTTGGGTTTTTGGCCCGGTGCTCGGCGGCCACCTAGGGAAACCTACCAAACCCACACATTTCTGAAAACTAGACACCCGGGGGATTCCAGGGAGGTATGGCTTGCGTGGATCCCCCAATGTTTCCTTACCCAGAATGCCCTGCAAACCTCAAATTTAGCTGAAAAAATCAAATTTTTCACACATTTTTGTATGGGAAAGTTGTGGCATCACCAGGCTGACACAAATTTCCTACCACCCAGCGTTCCCCCGGGTATCCCAATAAAAACGGTGCTTCACTCGTGTGGGAGGCCCAAGTACCCGCGACAGGCAAGGACCCAAAACATAGTGAGGCGTCATGAAAATTGCTTATCTCCAAACGACCTGGTATTCCAAGGGGGGGTCACTTGGGTTTTTGGCCCGGTGCTCGGCGGCCACCTAGGGAAACCTACCAAACCCACACATTTCTGAAAACTAGACACCCGGGGGATTCCAGGGAGGTATGGCTTGCGTGGATCCCCCAATGTTTCCTTACCCAGAATGCCCTGCAAACCTCAAATTTTGCTGAAATAATCACCCTTTTCACACATTTTTGTGTGGGAAAGTTGTGGCATCACCGGGCTGACACAAATTTCCTACCACCCAGCGTTCCCCCGGGTTTCCCGATAAAAACGGTGCCTCACTCGTGTGGGAGGCCCAAGTACCCGCGACAGGCAAGGACCCAAAACATAGTGAGGCGACATGAAAATTGCCTATCTCCAAACGACCTGGTTTTGCAAGGGGGGGGTCACTTGGGTTTTTGGCCCGGTGCTCGGCGGCCACCTAGGGAAACCTACCAAACCCACACATTTCTGAAAACTAGATACCCAGGGGATTCCAGGGAGGTATGGCTTGCGTGGATCCCCCAATGTTTCCTTACCCAGAATGCCCTGCAAACCTCAAATTTAGCTGAAAAAATCAAATTTTTCACACATTTTTGTATGGGAAAGTTGTGGCATCACCAGGCTGACACAAATTTCCTACCACCCAGCGTTCCCCCGGGTATCCCAATAAAAACGGTGCCTCACTCGTGTGGGAGGCCCAAGTACCCGCGACAGGCAAGGACCCAAAACATAGTGAGGCGACATGAAAATTGCTTATCTCCAAACGACCTGGTTTTCCAAGGGGGTTCACTTGGGTTTTTGGCCCGGTGCTCGGCGGCCACCTAGGGAAACCTACCAAACCCACACATTTCTGAAAACTAGACACCCGGGGGATTCCAGGGAGGTATGGCTTGCGTGGATCCCCCAACGTTTCCTTACCCAGAATGCCCTGCAAACCTCAAATTTTGCTGAAATAATCACCCTTTTCACACATTTTTGTGTGGGAAAGTTGTGGCATCACCGGGCTGACACAAATTTCCTACCACCCAGCGTTCCCCCGGGTCTCCCGATAAAAACGGTGCCTCACTCGTGTGGGAGGCCCAAGTACCCGCGACAGGCAAGGGCCCAAAACGTAGCAAGGGCCCAAAACGTAGTGAGGCGACATGAAAATTGCCTATCTCCAAACGACCTGGTTTTGCAAGGGGGGGTCACTTGGGTTTTTGGCCCGGTGCTCGGCGGCCACCTAGGGAAACCTACCAAACCCACACATTTCTGAAAACTAGACCACCGGGGGATTCCAGGGAGGTATGGCTTGCGTGGATCCCCCAACGTTTCCTTACCCAGAATGCCCTGCAAACCTCAAATTTAGCTGAAAAAATCACCTTTTTCACACATTTTTGTGTGGGAAAGTTGTGGCATCACCGGGCTGACACAAATTTCCTACCACCAAGCGTTCCCCCGGGTCTCCCGATAAAAACAGTGCCTCACTCGTGTGGGAGGCCCAAGTACCCGCGACAGGCAAGGGCCCAAAACGTAGTGAGGCGACATGAAAATTGTCTATCTCCAAACGACCTGGTTTTGCAAGGGGGGGGTCACTTGGGTTTTTGGCCCGGTGCTCGGCGGCCACCTAGGGAAACCTACCAAACCCACACATTTCTGAAAACTAGACACCCGGGGGATTCCAGGGAGGTATGGCTTGCGTGGATCCCCCAACGTTTCCTTACCCAGAATGCCCTGCAAACCTCAAATTTTGCTGAAATAATCACCCTTTTCACACATTTTTGTGTGGGAAAGTTGTGGCATCACCGGGCTGACACAAATTTCCTACCACCCAGCGTTCCCCCGGGTCTCCCGATAAAAACGGTGCCTCACTCGTGTGGGAGGCCCAAGTACCCGCGACAGGCAAGGACCCAAAACATAGTGAGGCGACATGAAAATTGGCCATCTCCAAATGACCTGGTTTTGCAAGGGGGGGTCACTTGGGTTTTCTTGCCCGGTGCTCGGCGGCCACCTAGGGAAACCTACCAAACCCACACATTTCTGAAAACTAGACACCCGGGGGATTCCAGGGAGGTATGGCTTGCGTGGATCCCCCAACGTTTCCTTACCCAGAATGCCCTTCAAACCTCAAATTTAGCTGAAAAAATCTCCTTTTTCACACATTTTTGTGTGGGAAAGTTGTGGCATCACCGGGCTGACACAAATTTCCTACCACCCAGCGTTCCCCCGGGTCTCCCGATAAAAACGGTTCCTCACTCGTGTGGGAGGCCCAAGTACCCGCGACAGGCAAAGACCCAAAATATAGTTAGGCGACATGAAAATTGCCTATCTCCAAACGACTTGGTTTTGCAAGGGGGGTCACTTGGGTTTTTGGCCCGGTGCTCGGCGGCCACCTAGTGAAACCTACCAAACCCACACATTTCTGAAAACTAGACACCCGGGGGATTCCAGGGAGGTATGGCTTGCAAGGATCCCCCAATGTTTCCTTACCCAGAATGCCCTGCAAACCTCAAATTTAGCTGAAAAAATCAAATTTTTCACACATTTTTGTGTGGGAAAGTTGTGGCATCACCAGGCTGACACAAATTTCCTACCACCCAGCGTTCCCCCGGGTATCCCGATAAAAACGGTGCCTCACTCGTGTGGGAGGCCCAAGTACCCGCGACAGGCAAGGACCCAAAACATAGTGAGGCGACATGAAAATTGCTTATCTCCAAACGACCTGGTTTTCCAAGGGGGGTCACTTGGGTTTTTGGCCCGGTGCTCGGCGGCCACCTAGGGAAACCTACCAAACCCACACATTTCGGAAAACTAGACACCCGGGGGATTCCAGGGAGGTATGGCTTGCAAGGATCCCCCAATGTTTCCTTACCCAGAATGCCCTGCAAACCTCAAATTTAGCTGAAAAAATCAAATTTTTCACACATTTTTGTATGGGAAAGTTGTGGCATCACCAGGCTGACACAAATGTCCTACCACCCAGCGTTCCCCCGGGTATCCCAATAAAAACGGTGCCTCACTCGTGTGGGAGGCCCAAGTACCCGCGACAGGCAAGGACCCAAACCATAGTGAAGCGACATGAAAATTGCTTATCTTCAAACGACATGGTTTTGCAAGGGGGGTCACTTGGGTTTTTGGCCTGGTGCTCGGCGGCCACCTAGGGAAACCTACCAAACCCACATATTTCTGAAAACTAGACACCCGGGGGATTCCAGGGAGGTATGGCTTGCGTGGATCCCCCAACGTTTCCTTACCCAGAATGCCCTGCAAACCTCAAATTTAGCTGAAAAAATCACCTTTTTCTCTCATTTTTGTGTGGGAAAGTTGTGGCATCACCGGGCTGACACAAATTATCTACCACCCAGCATTCCCCCGGGTCTCCCGATAAAAACGGTTCCTCACTCGTGTGGGAGGCCCAAGTACCCGCGACAGACAAAGACACAAAACATAGTTAGGCGACATGAAAATTGCCTATCTCCAAACGACCTGGTTTTGCAAGGGGGGGTCACTTGGGTTTTTGGTTCGGTGCTCGGCGGCCACCTAGGGAAACCTACCAAACCCACACATTTCTGAAAACTAGACAGCCGGGGGATTCCAGGGAGGTATGGCTTGCGTGGATCCCCCAATGTTTCCTTACCCAGAATGCCCTGCAAACCTCAAATTCAGCTGAAAAAATCAAATTTTTCACACATTTTTGTGTGGGAAAGTTGTGGCATCACCAGGCTGACACAAATTTCCTACCACCCAGCGTTCCCCCGGGTATCCCGATAAAAACAGTGCCTCACTCGTGTGGGAGGCCCAAGTACCCGCGACAGGCAAGGACCCAAAACATAGTGAGGCGACATGAAAATTGCTTATCTCCAAACGACCTGGTTTTCCAAGGGGGGTCACTTGGGTTTTTTGCCCGGTGCTCAGCGGCCACCTAGGGAAACCTACCAAACCCACACATTTCTGAAAACTAGACACCCGGGGGATTCCAGGGAGGTATGGCTTACGTGGATCCCCAAATGTTTCCTTACCCAGAATGCCCTGCAAACCTCAAATTTAGCTGAAAAAATCACCTTTTTCACACATTTTGTGTGGGAAAGTTGTGGCATCACCGGGCTGACACAAATTTCCTACCACCCAGCGTTCCCCCGGGTCTCCCGATAAAAACAGTGCCTCACTCGTGTGGGAGGCCCAAGTACCCGCGACAGGCAAGGGCCCAAAACGTAGTGAGGCGACATGAAAATTGTCTATCTCCAAACGACCTGGTTTTGCAAGGGGGGGTCACTTGGGTTTTTGGCCCGGTGCTCGGCGGCCACCTAGGGAAACCTACCAAACCCACACATTTCTGAAAACTAGACACCCGGGGGATTCCAGGGAGGTATGGCTTGCGTGGATACCCCAACGTTTCCTTACCCAGAATGCCCTGCAAACCTCAAATTTTGCTGAAATAATCACCCTTTTCACACATTTTTGTGTGGGAAAGTTGTGGCATCACCGGGCTGACACAAATTTCCTACCACCCAGCGTTCCCCCGGGTCTCCCAATAAAAACGGTGCCTCACTCGTGTGGGAGGCCCAAGTACCCGCGACAGGCAAGGACCCAAAACATAGTGAGGCGACATGAAAATTGCCCATCTCCAAATGACCTGGTTTTGCAAGGGGGGGTCACTTGGGTTTTCTTGCCCGGTGCTCGGCGGCCACCTAGGGAAACCTACCAAACCCACACATTTCTGAAAACTAGACACCCGGCGGATTCCAGGGAGGTATGGCTTGCGTGGATCCCCCAACGTTTCCTTACCCAGAATGCCCTGCAAACCTCAAATTTAGCTGAAAAAATCACCTTTTTCACACATTTTTGTGTGGGAAAGTTGTGGCATCACCGGGCTGACACAAATTTCCTACCACCCAGCATTCCCCCGGGTCTCCCGATAAAAACGGTTCCTCACTCGTGTGGGAGGCCCAAGTACCCGCGACAGGCAAAGACCCAAAACATAGTTAGGCGACATGAAAATTGCCTATCTCCAAACGACCTGGTTTTGCAAGGGGGGTCACTTGGGTTTTTGGCCCGGTGCTCGGCGGCCACCTAGTGAAACCTACCAAACCCACACATTTCTGAAAACTAGACACCCGGGGGATTCCAGGGAGGTATGGCTTGCGTGGATCCCCCAATGTTTCCTTACCCAGAATGCCCTGCAAACCTCAAATTTAGCTGAAAAAATCAAATTTTTCACACATTTTTGTGTGGGAAAGTTGTGGCATCACCAGGCTGACACAAATTTCCTACCACCCAGCGTTCCCCCGGGTATCCCGATAAAAACGGTGCCTCACTCGTGTGGGAGGCCCAAGTACCCGCAACAGGCAAGGACCCAAAACATAGTGAGGCGGCATGAAAATTGCTTATCTCCAAACAACCTGGTTTTCCAAGGGGGGTCACTTGGGTTTTTGGCCCGGTGCTCGGCGGCCACCTAGGGAAACCTACCAAACCCACACATTTCTGAAAACTAGACACCCGGGGGATTCCAGGGAGGTATGGCTTGCGTGGATCCCCCAATGTTTCCTTACCCAGAATGCCCTGCAAACCTCAAATTTAGCTGAAAAAATCAAATTTTTCACACATTTTTGTATGGGAAAGTTGTGGCATCACCAGGCTGACACAAATTTCCTACCACCCAGCGTTCCCCCGGGTATCCCAATAAAAACGGTGCTTCACTCGTGTGGGAGGCCCAAGTACCCGCGACAGGCAAGGACCCAAAACATAGTGAGGCGTCATGAAAATTGCTTATCTCCAAACGACCTGGTATTCCAAGGGGGGGTCACTTGGGTTTTTGGCCCGGTGCTCGGCGGCCACCTAGGGAAACCTACCAAACCCACACATTTCTGAAAACTAGACACCCGGGGGATTCCAGGGAGGTATGGCTTGCGTGGATCCCCCAATGTTTCCTTACCCAGAATGCCCTGCAAACCTCAAATTTTGCTGAAATAATCACCCTTTTCACACATTTTTGTGTGGGAAAGTTGTGGCATCACCGGGCTGACACAAATTTCCTACCACCCAGCGTTCCCCCGGGTTTCCCGATAAAAACGGTGCCTCACTCGTGTGGGAGGCCCAAGTACCCGCGACAGGCAAGGACCCAAAACATAGTGAGGCGACATGAAAATTGCCTATCTCCAAACGACCTGGTTTTGCAAGGGGGGGGTCACTTGGGTTTTTGGCCCGGTGCTCGGCGGCCACCTAGGGAAACCTACCAAACCCACACATTTCTGAAAACTAGATACCCAGGGGATTCCAGGGAGGTATGGCTTGCGTGGATCCCCCAATGTTTCCTTACCCAGAATGCCCTGCAAACCTCAAATTTAGCTGAAAAAATCAAATTTTTCACACATTTTTGTATGGGAAAGTTGTGGCATCACCAGGCTGACACAAATTTCCTACCACCCAGCGTTCCCCCGGGTATCCCAATAAAAACGGTGCCTCACTCGTGTGGGAGGCCCAAGTACCCGCGACAGGCAAGGACCCAAAACATAGTGAGGCGACATGAAAATTGCTTATCTCCAAACGACCTGGTTTTCCAAGGGGGTTCACTTGGGTTTTTGGCCCGGTGCTCGGCGGCCACCTAGGGAAACCTACCAAACCCACACATTTCTGAAAACTAGACACCCGGGGGATTCCAGGGAGGTATGGCTTGCGTGGATCCCCCAACGTTTCCTTACCCAGAATGCCCTGCAAACCTCAAATTTTGCTGAAATAATCACCCTTTTCACACATTTTTGTGTGGGAAAGTTGTGGCATCACCGGGCTGACACAAATTTCCTACCACCCAGCGTTCCCCCGGGTCTCCCGATAAAAACGGTGCCTCACTCGTGTGGGAGGCCCAAGTACCCGCGACAGGCAAGGACCCAAAACATAGTGAGGCGAAATGAAAATTGCCTATCTCCAAACGACCTGGTTTTGCAAGGGGGGGGTCACTTGGGTTTTTGGCTCGGTGCTCGGCGGCCACCTAGGGAAACCTACCAAACCCATACATTTCTGAAAACTAGACACCAGGGGGATTCCAGGGAGGTATGGCTTGCGTGGATCCCCCAACGTTTCCTTACCCAGAATGCCCTGCAAACCTCAAATTTAGCTGAAAAAAATCACCTTTTTCACACATTTTTGTGTGGGAAAGTTGTGGCATCACCGGGCTGACACAAATTTCCTACCACCCAGCGTTCCCCCGGGTCTCCCGATAAAAACGGTTCCTCACTCGTGTGGGAGGCCCAAGTACCCGCGACAGGCAAAGACCCAAAACATAGTTAGGCGACATGAAAATTGCCTATCTCCAAACGACCTGGTTTTGCAAGGGGGGGTCACTTGGGTTTTTGGCCCGGTGCTCGGCGGCCACCTAGGGAAACCTACCAAACCCACACATTTCTGAAAACTAGACACCCGGGGGATTCCAGGGAGGTATGGCTTGCGTGGATCCCCCAATGTTTCCTTACCCAGAATGCCCTGCAAACCTCAAATTTAGCTGAAAAAATCAAATTTTTCACACATTTTTGTGTGGGAAAGTTGTGGCATCACCAGGCTGACACAAATTTCCTACCACCCAGCGTTCCCCCGGGTATCCCGATAAAAACAGTGCCTCACTCGTGTGGGAGGCCCAAGTACCCGCGACAGGCAAGGACCCAAAACATAGTGAGGCGACATGAAAATTGCTTATCTCCAAACGACCTGGTTTTCCAAGGGGGGTCACTTGGGTTTTTGGCCCGGTGCTCAGCGGCCACCTAGGGAAACCTACCAAACCCACACATTTCTGAAAACTAGACACCCGGGGGATTCCAGGGAGGTATGGCTTACGTGGATCCCCCAATGTTTCCTTACCCAGAATGCCCTGCAAACCCTAAATTTAGCTGAAAAAATCAAATTTTTCACACATTTTTGTGTGTGGAAAAGTTGTGGCATCACCAGGCTGACACAAATTTCCTACCACCCAGCGTTCCCCCAGGTATCCCAATAAAAACGGTGCCTCACTCGTGTGGGAGGCCCAAGTACCCGCGACAGGCAAGGACCCAAACCATAGTGAGGCGACATGAAAATTGCTTATCTCCAAACGACCTGGTTTTGCAAGGGGGGTCACTTGGGTTTTTGGCCCGGTGCTCGGCGGCCACCTAGGGAAACCTACCAAACCCACACATTTCTGAAAACTAGACACCCGGGGGATTCCAGGGAGGTATGGCTTGTGTGGATCCCCCAAAGTTTCCTTACCCAGAATGCCCTGCAAACCTCACAATTAGCTGAAAAAATCACCTTTTTCAAACATTTTTGTGTGGGAAAGTTGTGGCATCACTGGGCTGACACAAATTTCCTACCACCCAGCGTTCCCCCGGGACTCCCGATAAAAACGGTGCCTCACTCGTGTGGGAGGCCCAAGTACCCGCGACAGGCAAGGACCCAAACCATAGTGAGGCGACATGAAAATTGCTTATCTCCAAACGACCTGGTTTTGCAAGGGGGGTCACTTGGGTTTTTGGCCCGGTGCTCGGCGGCCACCTAGGGAAACCTACCAAACTCACACATTTCTGAAAACTAGACACCCGGGGGATTCCAGGGAGGTATGGCTTGCGTGGATCCCCCAACGTTTCCTTACCCAGAAGGCCCTGCAAACCTCACATTTAGCTGAAAAAATCATATTTTTCACACATTTTTGTGTGGGAAAGTTGTGGCATCACCGGGCTGACACAAATTTCCTACCAGCCAGCGTTCCCCCGGGTCTCCCGATAAAAACGGTGCCTCACTCGTGTGGGAGGCCCAAGTACCCGCGACAGGCAAGGGCCCAAAACTTAGTGAGGCGACATCAAAATTGCCTATCTTCAAACGACATGGTTTTGCAAGGGGGGTCACTTGGGTTTTTGGCCTGGTGCTCGGCGGCCACCTAGGGAAACCTACCAAACCCACACATTTCTGAAAAACTAGACACCCGGGGGATTCCAGGGAGGTATGGCTTGCGTGGATCCCCCAACGTTTCCTTACCCAGAATGCCCTGCAAACCTCAAATTTAGCTGAAAAAATCACCTTTTTCACACATTTATGTGTGGGAAAGTTGTGGCATCACCGGGCTGACACAAATTTCCTACCACCCAGCATTCCCCCGGGTCTCCCGATAAAAACGGTGCCTCACTCGTGTGGGAGGCCCAAGTACCCGCAACAGGCAAGGGCCCAAAACGTAGTGAGGCGACATGAAAATTGCCTATCTCCAAACAACCTGGTTTTGCAAGGGGGGTCACTTGGGTTTTTGGCCCGGTGCTCGGCGGCCACCTAGGGAAACCTACCAAACCCACACATTTCTGAAAACTAGACACCCGGGGGATTCCAGGGAGGTATGGCTTGAGTGGATCCCCCAACTTTTCCTTACCCAGAATGCCCTGCAAACCTCAAATTTAGCTGAAAAAAATCACCTTTTTCACACATTTTTGTGTGGGAAAGTTGTGGCATCACCGGGCTGACACAAATTTCCTACCACCCAGCGTTCCCCGGGTCTCCCGATAAAAACTGTGCCTCACTCGTGTGGGAGGCCCAAGTACCCGCGACAGGCAAGGGCCCAAAACGTAGTGAGGCGACATGAAAATTGCCTATCTCCAAACGACCTGGTTTTGCAATGGGGGGTCACTTCGGTTTTTGGCCCGGTGCTCGGCGGCCACCTAGGGAAACCTACCAAACCCACACATTTCTGAAAACTAGACCACCGGGGGATTCCAGGGAGGTATGGCTTGCGTGGATCCCCCAACGTTTCCTTACCCAGAATGCCCTGCAAACCTCAAATTTAGCTGAAAAAATCACCTTTTTCACACATTTTTGTGTGGGAAAGTTGTGGCATCACCGGGCTGACACAAATTTCCTACCACCCAGCGTTCCCCCGGGTCTCCCGATAAAAACGGTGCCTCACTCGTGTGGGAGGCCCAAGTACCCGCGACAGGCAAGGGCCCAAAACGTAGCAAGGGCCCAAAACGTAGTGAGGCGACATGAAAATTGCCTATCTCCAAACGACCTGGTTTTGCAAGGGGGGGTCACTTGGGTTTTTGGCCCGGTGCTCGGCGGCCACCTAGGGAAACCTACCAAACCCACACATTTCTGAAAACTAGACCACCGGGGGATTCCAGGGAGGTATGGCTTGCGTGGATCCCCCAACGTTTCCTTACCCAGAATGCCCTGCAAACCTCAAATTTAGCTGAAAAAATCACCTTTTTCACACATTTTTGTGTGGGAAAGTTGTGGCATCACCGGGCTGACACAAATTTCCTACCACCAAGCGTTCCCCCGGGTCTCCCGATAAAAACAGTGCCTCACTCGTGTGGGAGGCCCAAGTACCCGCGACAGGCAAGGGCCCAAAACGTAGTGAGGCGACATGAAAATTGTCTATCTCCAAACGACCTGGTTTTGCAAGGGGGGGGTCACTTGGGTTTTTGGCCCGGTGCTCGGCGGCCACCTAGGGAAACCTACCAAACCCACACATTTCTGAAAACTAGACACCCGGGGGATTCCAGGGAGGTATGGCTTGCGTGGATCCCCCAACGTTTCCTTACCCAGAATGCCCTGCAAACCTCAAATTTTGCTGAAATAATCACCCTTTTCACACATTTTTGTGTGGGAAAGTTGTGGCATCACCGGGCTGACACAAATTTCCTACCACCCAGCGTTCCCCCGGGTCTCCCGATAAAAACGGTGCCTCACTCGTGTGGGAGGCCCAAGTACCCGCGACAGGCAAGGACCCAAAACATAGTGAGGCGACATGAAAATTGCCCATCTCCAAATGACCTGGTTTTGCAAGGGGGGGTCACTTGGGTTTTCTTGCCCGGTGCTCGGCGGCCACCTAGGGAAACCTACCAAACCCACACATTTCTGAAAACTAGACACCCGGGGGATTCCAGGGAGGTATGGCTTGCGTGGATCCCCCAACGTTTCCTTACCCAGAATGCCCTTCAAACCTCAAATTTAGCTGAAAAAATCACCTTTTTCACACATTTTTGTGTGGGAAAGTTGTGGCATCACCGGGCTGACACAAATTTCCTACCACCCAGCGTTCCCCCGGGTCTCCCGATAAAAACGGTTCCTCACTCGTGTGGGAGGCCCAAGTACCCGCGACAGGCAAAGACCCAAAATATAGTTAGGCGACATGAAAATTGCCTATCTCCAAACGACTTGGTTTTGCAAGGGGGGTCACTTGGGTTTTTGGCCCGGTGCTCGGCGGCCACCTAGTGAAACCTACCAAACCCACACATTTCTGAAAACTAGACACCCGGGGGATTCCAGGGAGGTATGGCTTGCGTGGATCCCCCAATGTTTCCTTACCCAGAATGCCCTGCAAACCTCAAATTTAGCTGAAAAAATCAAATTTTTCACACATTTTTGTGTGGGAAAGTTGTGGCATCACCAGGCTGACACAAATTTCCTACCACCCAGCGTTCCCCCGGGTATCCCGATAAAAACGGTGCCTCACTCGTGTGGGAGGCCCAAGTACCCGCGACAGGCAAGGACCCAAAACATAGTGAGGCGACATGAAAATTGCTTATCTCCAAACGACCTGGTTTTCCAAGGGGGGTCACTTGGGTTTTTGGCCCGGTGCTCGGCGGCCACCTAGGGAAACCTACCAAACCCACACATTTCTGAAAACTAGACACCCGGGGGATTCCATGGAGGTATGGCTTGCAAGGATCCCCCAATGTTTCCTTACCCAGAATGCCCTGCAAACCTCAAATTTAGCTGAAAAAATCAAATTTTTCACACATTTTTGTATGGGAAAGTTGTGGCATCACCAGGCTGACACAAATGTCCTACCACCCAGCGTTCCCCCGGGTATCCCAATAAAAACGGTGCCTCACTCGTGTGGGAGGCCCAAGTACCCGCGACAGGCAAGGACCCAAACCATAGTGAAGCGACATGAAAATTGCTTATCTTCAAACGACATGGTTTTGCAAGGGGGGTCACTTGGGTTTTTGGCCTGGTGCTCGGCGGCCACCTAGGGAAACCTACCAAACCCACATATTTCTGAAAACTAGACACCCGGGGGATTCCAGGGAGGTATGGCTTGCGTGGATCCCCCAACGTTTCCTTACCCAGAATGCCCTGCAAACCTCAAATTTAGCTGAAAAAATCACCTTTTTCTCTCATTTTTGTGTGGGAAAGTTGTGGCATCACCGGGCTGACACAAATTTCCTACCACCCAGCGTTCATCCGGGTCTCCCGATAAAAACGGTGCCTCACTCGTGTGGGAGGCCCAAGTACCCGCGACAGGCAAGGGCCCAAAACGTAGTGAGGCGACATGAAAATTGCCTATCTCCAAACGACCTGGTTTTGCAAGGGGGTCACTTGGGTTTTTGGCCCGGTGCTCGGCGGCCACCTAGGGAAACCTACCAAACCCACACATTTCTGAAAACTAGACACCCGGGGGATTCCAGGGAGGTATGGCTTGCGTGGATCCCCCAACTTTTCCTTACCCAGAATGCCCTGCAAACCTCAAATTTAGCTGAAAAAAATCACCTTTTTCACACATTTTTGTGTGGGAAAGTTGTGGCATCAACGGGCTGACACAAATTTCCTACCACCCAGCGTTCCCCCGGGTCTCCCGATAAAAACGGTGCCTCACTCGTGTGGGAGGCCCAAGTACCCGCGACAGGCAAGGGCCCAAAACGTAGTGAGGCGACATGAAAATTGCCTATCTCCAAACGACCTGGTTATGCAAGGGGGGGTCACTTGGGTTTTTGGCCCGGTGCTCGGCGGCCACCTAGGGAAACCTACCAAACCCACACATTTCTGAAAACTAGACACCCGGGGGATTCCAGGGAGGTATGGCTTGCGTGGATCCCCCAAAGTTTCCTTACCCAGAATGCCCTGCAAACCTCACATTTAGCTGAAAAAAATCACCTTTTTCACACATTTTTGTGTGGGAAAGTTGTGGCATTACTGGGCTGACACAAATTTCCTACCACCCAGCGTTCCCCCGGGTCTCCCAATAAAAACGGTGCCTCACTCGTGTGGGAGGCCCAAGTACCCGCGACAGGCAAGGGCCCAAAATGTAGTGAGGCGACATGAAAATTGCTTATCTCCAAACGACCTGGTTTTGCAAGGGGGGTCACTTGGGTTTTTGGCCCGGTGCTCGGCGGCCACCTAGGGAAACCTACCAAACCCACACATTTCTGAAAACTAGACACCCGGGGGATTCCAGGGAGGTATGGCTTGTGTGGATCCCCCAAAGTTTCCTTACCCAGAATGCCCTGCAAACCTCTCAATTAGCTGAAAAAATCACCTTTTTCAAACATTTTTGTGTGGGAAAGTTGTGGCATCACTGGGCTGACACAAATTTCCTACCACCCAGCGTTCCCCCGGGTCTCCCGATAAAAACGGTGCCTCACTCGTGTGGGAGGCCCAAGTACCCGCGACAGGCAAGGACCCAAACCATAGTGAGGCGACATGAAAATTGCTTATCTCCAAACGACCTGGTTTTGCAAGGGGGGTCACTTGGGTTTTTGGCCCGGTGCTCGGCGGCCACCTAGGGAAACCTACCAAACTCACACATTTCTGAAAACTAGACACCCGGGGGATTCCAGGGAGGTATGGCTTGCGTGGATCCCCCAACGTTTCCTTGCCCAGAAGGCCCTGCAAACCTCACATTTAGCTGAAAAAATCATATTTTTCACACATTTTTGTGTGGGAAAGTTGTGGCATCACCGGGCTGACACAAATTTCCTACCAGCCAGCGTTCCCCCGGGTCTCCCGATAAAAACGGTGCCTCACTCGTGTGGGAGGCCCAAGTACCCGCGACAGGCAAGGGCCCAAAACTTAGTGAGGCGACATCAAAATTGCCTATCTTCAAACGACATGGTTTTGCAAGGGGGGTTACTTGGGTTTTTGGCCTGGTGCTCGGCGGCCACCTAGGGAAACCTACCAAACCCACACATTTCTGAAAAACTAGACACCCGGGGGATTCCAGGGAGGTATGGCTTGCGTGGATCCCCCAACGTTTCCTTACCCAGAATGCCCTGCAAACCTCAAATTTAGCTGAAAAAATCACCTTTTTCACACATTTATGTGTGGGAAAGTTGTGGCATCACCGGGCTGACACAAATTTCCTACCACCCAGCATTCCCCCGGGTCTCCCGATAAAAACGGTGCCTCACTCGTGTGGGAGGCCCAAGTACCCGCAACAGGCAAGGGCCCAAAACGTAGTGAGGCGACATGAAAATTGCCTATCTCCAAACAACCTGGTTTTGCAAGGGGGGTCACTTGGGTTTTTGGCCCGGTGCTCGGCGGCCACCTAGGGAAACCTACCAAACCCACACATTTCTGAAAACTAGACACCCGGGGGATTCCAGGGAGGTATGGCTTGAGTGGATCCCCCAACTTTTCCTTACCCAGAATGCCCTGCAAACCTCAAATTTAGCTGAAAAAAATCACCTTTTTCACACATTTTTGTGTGGGAAAGTTGTGGCATCACCGGGCTGACACAAATTTCCTACCACCCAGCGTTCCCCGGGTCTCCCGATAAAAACTGTGCCTCACTCGTGTGGGAGGCCCAAGTACCCGCGACAGGCAAGGGCCCAAAACGTAGTGAGGCGACATGAAAATTGCCTATCTCCAAACGACCTGGTTTTGCAATGGGGGGTCACTTGGGTTTTTGGCCCGGTGCTCGGCGGCCACCTAGGGAAACCTACCAAACCCACACATTTCTGAAAACTAGACCACCGGGGGATTCCAGGGAGGTATGGCTTGCGTGGATCCCCCAACGTTTCCTTACCCAGAATGCCCTGCAAACCTCAAATTTAGCTGAAAAAATCACCTTTTTCACACATTTTTGTGTGGGAAAGTTGTGGCATCACCGGGCTGACACAAATTTCCTACCACCCAGCGTTCCCCCGGGTCTCCCGATAAAAACGGTGCCTCACTCGTGTGGGAGGCCCAAGTACCCGCGACAGGCAAGGGCCCAAAACGTAGCAAGGGCCCAAAACGTAGTGAGGCGACATGAAAATTGCCTATCTCCAAACGACCTGGTTTTGCAAGGGGGGGTCACTTGGGTTTTTGGCCCGGTGCTCGGCGGCCACCTAGGGAAACCTACCAAACCCACACATTTCTGAAAACTAGACCACCGGGGGATTCCAGGGAGGTATGGCTTGCGTGGATCCCCCAACGTTTCCTTACCCAGAATGCCCTGCAAACCTCAAATTTAGCTGAAAAAATCACCTTTTTCACACATTTTTGTGTGGGAAAGTTGTGGCATCACCGGGCTGACACAAATTTCCTACCACCCAGCATTCCCCCGGGTCTCCCGATAAAAACGGTGCCTCACTCGTGTGGGAGGCCCAAGTACCCGCAACAGGCAAGGGCCCAAAACGTAGTGAGGCGACATGAAAATTGCCTATCTCCAAACAACCTGGTTTTGCAAGGGGGGTCACTTGGGTTTTTGGCCCGGTGCTCGGCGGCCACCTAGGGAAACCTACCAAACCCACACATTTCTGAAAACTAGACACCCGGGGGATTCCAGGGAGGTATGGCTTGAGTGGATCCCCCAACTTTTCCTTACCCAGAATGCCCTGCAAACCTCAAATTTAGCTGAAAAAAATCACCTTTTTCACACATTTTTGTGTGGGAAAGTTGTGGCATCACCGGGCTGACACAAATTTCCTACCACCCAGCGTTCCCCGGGTCTCCCGATAAAAACTGTGCCTCACTCGTGTGGGAGGCCCAAGTACCCGCGACAGGCAAGGGCCCAAAACGTAGTGAGGCGACATGAAAATTGCCTATCTCCAAACGACCTGGTTTTGCAATGGGGGGTCACTTCGGTTTTTGGCCCGGTGCTCGGCGGCCACCTAGGGAAACCTACCAAACCCACACATTTCTGAAAACTAGACCACCGGGGGATTCCAGGGAGGTATGGCTTGCGTGGATCCCCCAACGTTTCCTTACCCAGAATGCCCTGCAAACCTCAAATTTAGCTGAAAAAATCACCTTTTTCACACATTTTTGTGTGGGAAAGTTGTGGCATCACCGGGCTGACACAAATTTCCTACCACCCAGCGTTCCCCCGGGTCTCCCGATAAAAACGGTGCCTCACTCGTGTGGGAGGCCCAAGTACCCGCGACAGGCAAGGGCCCAAAACGTAGCAAGGGCCCAAAACGTAGTGAGGCGACATGAAAATTGCCTATCTCCAAACGACCTGGTTTTGCAAGGGGGGGTCACTTGGGTTTTTGGCCCGGTGCTCGGCGGCCACCTAGGGAAACCTACCAAACCCACACATTTCTGAAAACTAGACCACCGGGGGATTCCAGGGAGGTATGGCTTGCGTGGATCCCCCAACGTTTCCTTACCCAGAATGCCCTGCAAACCTCAAATTTAGCTGAAAAAATCACCTTTTTCACACATTTTTGTGTGGGAAAGTTGTGGCATCACCGGGCTGACACAAATTTCCTACCACCAAGCGTTCCCCCGGGTCTCCCGATAAAAACAGTGCCTCACTCGTGTGGGAGGCCCAAGTACCCGCGACAGGCAAGGGCCCAAAACGTAGTGAGGCGACATGAAAATTGTCTATCTCCAAACGACCTGGTTTTGCAAGGGGGGGGTCACTTGGGTTTTTGGCCCGGTGCTCGGCGGCCACCTAGGGAAACCTACCAAACCCACACATTTCTGAAAACTAGACACCCGGGGGATTCCAGGGAGGTATGGCTTGCGTGGATCCCCCAACGTTTCCTTACCCAGAATGCCCTGCAAACCTCAAATTTTGCTGAAATAATCACCCTTTTCACACATTTTTGTGTGGGAAAGTTGTGGCATCACCGGGCTGACACAAATTTCCTACCACCCAGCGTTCCCCCGGGTCTCCCGATAAAAACGGTGCCTCACTCGTGTGGGAGGCCCAAGTACCCGCGACAGGCAAGGACCCAAAACATAGTGAGGCGACATGAAAATTGCCCATCTCCAAATGACCTGGTTTTGCAAGGGGGGGTCACTTGGGTTTTCTTGCCCGGTGCTCGGCGGCCACCTAGGGAAACCTACCAAACCCACACATTTCTGAAAACTAGACACCCGGGGGATTCCAGGGAGGTATGGCTTGCGTGGATCCCCCAACGTTTCCTTACCCAGAATGCCCTTCAAACCTCAAATTTAGCTGAAAAAATCACCTTTTTCACACATTTTTGTGTGGGAAAGTTGTGGCATCACCGGGCTGACACAAATTTCCTACCACCCAGCGTTCCCCCGGGTCTCCCGATAAAAACGGTTCCTCACTCGTGTGGGAGGCCCAAGTACCCGCGACAGGCAAAGACCCAAAATATAGTTAGGCGACATGAAAATTGCCTATCTCCAAACGACTTGGTTTTGCAAGGGGGGTCACTTGGGTTTTTGGCCCGGTGCTCGGCGGCCACCTAGTGAAACCTACCAAACCCACACATTTCTGAAAACTAGACACCCGGGGGATTCCAGGGAGGTATGGCTTGCGTGGATCCCCCAATGTTTCCTTACCCAGAATGCCCTGCAAACCTCAAATTTAGCTGAAAAAATCAAATTTTTCACACATTTTTGTGTGGGAAAGTTGTGGCATCACCAGGCTGACACAAATTTCCTACCACCCAGCGTTCCCCCGGGTATCCCGATAAAAACGGTGCCTCACTCGTGTGGGAGGCCCAAGTACCCGCGACAGGCAAGGACCCAAAACATAGTGAGGCGACATGAAAATTGCTTATCTCCAAACGACCTGGTTTTCCAAGGGGGGTCACTTGGGTTTTTGGCCCGGTGCTCGGCGGCCACCTAGGGAAACCTACCAAACCCACACATTTCTGAAAACTAGACACCCGGGGGATTCCATGGAGGTATGGCTTGCAAGGATCCCCCAATGTTTCCTTACCCAGAATGCCCTGCAAACCTCAAATTTAGCTGAAAAAATCAAATTTTTCACACATTTTTGTATGGGAAAGTTGTGGCATCACCAGGCTGACACAAATGTCCTACCACCCAGCGTTCCCCCGGGTATCCCAATAAAAACGGTGCCTCACTCGTGTGGGAGGCCCAAGTACCCGCGACAGGCAAGGACCCAAACCATAGTGAAGCGACATGAAAATTGCTTATCTTCAAACGACATGGTTTTGCAAGGGGGGTCACTTGGGTTTTTGGCCTGGTGCTCGGCGGCCACCTAGGGAAACCTACCAAACCCACATATTTCTGAAAACTAGACACCCGGGGGATTCCAGGGAGGTATGGCTTGCGTGGATCCCCCAACGTTTCCTTACCCAGAATGCCCTGCAAACCTCAAATTTAGCTGAAAAAATCACCTTTTTCTCTCATTTTTGTGTGGGAAAGTTGTGGCATCACCGGGCTGACACAAATTTCCTACCACCCAGCGTTCATCCGGGTCTCCCGATAAAAACGGTGCCTCACTCGTGTGGGAGGCCCAAGTACCCGCGACAGGCAAGGGCCCAAAACGTAGTGAGGCGACATGAAAATTGCCTATCTCCAAACGACCTGGTTTTGCAAGGGGGTCACTTGGGTTTTTGGCCCGGTGCTCGGCGGCCACCTAGGGAAACCTACCAAACCCACACATTTCTGAAAACTAGACACCCGGGGGATTCCAGGGAGGTATGGCTTGCGTGGATCCCCCAACTTTTCCTTACCCAGAATGCCCTGCAAACCTCAAATTTAGCTGAAAAAAATCACCTTTTTCACACATTTTTGTGTGGGAAAGTTGTGGCATCAACGGGCTGACACAAATTTCCTACCACCCAGCGTTCCCCCGGGTCTCCCGATAAAAACGGTGCCTCACTCGTGTGGGAGGCCCAAGTACCCGCGACAGGCAAGGGCCCAAAACGTAGTGAGGCGACATGAAAATTGCCTATCTCCAAACGACCTGGTTATGCAAGGGGGGGTCACTTGGGTTTTTGGCCCGGTGCTCGGCGGCCACCTAGGGAAACCTACCAAACCCACACATTTCTGAAAACTAGACACCCGGGGGATTCCAGGGAGGTATGGCTTGCGTGGATCCCCCAAAGTTTCCTTACCCAGAATGCCCTGCAAACCTCACATTTAGCTGAAAAAAATCACCTTTTTCACACATTTTTGTGTGGGAAAGTTGTGGCATTACTGGGCTGACACAAATTTCCTACCACCCAGCGTTCCCCCGGGTCTCCCAATAAAAACGGTGCCTCACTCGTGTGGGAGGCCCAAGTACCCGCGACAGGCAAGGGCCCAAAATGTAGTGAGGCGACATGAAAATTGCTTATCTCCAAACGACCTGGTTTTGCAAGGGGGGTCACTTGGGTTTTTGGCCCGGTGCTCGGCGGCCACCTAGGGAAACCTACCAAACCCACACATTTCTGAAAACTAGACACCCGGGGGATTCCAGGGAGGTATGGCTTGTGTGGATCCCCCAAAGTTTCCTTACCCAGAATGCCCTGCAAACCTCTCAATTAGCTGAAAAAATCACCTTTTTCAAACATTTTTGTGTGGGAAAGTTGTGGCATCACTGGGCTGACACAAATTTCCTACCACCCAGCGTTCCCCCGGGTCTCCCGATAAAAACGGTGCCTCACTCGTGTGGGAGGCCCAAGTACCCGCGACAGGCAAGGACCCAAACCATAGTGAGGCGACATGAAAATTGCTTATCTCCAAACGACCTGGTTTTGCAAGGGGGGTCACTTGGGTTTTTGGCCCGGTGCTCGGCGGCCACCTAGGGAAACCTACCAAACTCACACATTTCTGAAAACTAGACACCCGGGGGATTCCAGGGAGGTATGGCTTGCGTGGATCCCCCAACGTTTCCTTGCCCAGAAGGCCCTGCAAACCTCACATTTAGCTGAAAAAATCATATTTTTCACACATTTTTGTGTGGGAAAGTTGTGGCATCACCGGGCTGACACAAATTTCCTACCAGCCAGCGTTCCCCCGGGTCTCCCGATAAAAACGGTGCCTCACTCGTGTGGGAGGCCCAAGTACCCGCGACAGGCAAGGGCCCAAAACTTAGTGAGGCGACATCAAAATTGCCTATCTTCAAACGACATGGTTTTGCAAGGGGGGTTACTTGGGTTTTTGGCCTGGTGCTCGGCGGCCACCTAGGGAAACCTACCAAACCCACACATTTCTGAAAAACTAGACACCCGGGGGATTCCAGGGAGGTATGGCTTGCGTGGATCCCCCAACGTTTCCTTACCCAGAATGCCCTGCAAACCTCAAATTTAGCTGAAAAAATCACCTTTTTCACACATTTATGTGTGGGAAAGTTGTGGCATCACCGGGCTGACACAAATTTCCTACCACCCAGCATTCCCCCGGGTCTCCCGATAAAAACGGTGCCTCACTCGTGTGGGAGGCCCAAGTACCCGCAACAGGCAAGGGCCCAAAACGTAGTGAGGCGACATGAAAATTGCCTATCTCCAAACAACCTGGTTTTGCAAGGGGGGTCACTTGGGTTTTTGGCCCGGTGCTCGGCGGCCACCTAGGGAAACCTACCAAACCCACACATTTCTGAAAACTAGACACCCGGGGGATTCCAGGGAGGTATGGCTTGAGTGGATCCCCCAACTTTTCCTTACCCAGAATGCCCTGCAAACCTCAAATTTAGCTGAAAAAAATCACCTTTTTCACACATTTTTGTGTGGGAAAGTTGTGGCATCACCGGGCTGACACAAATTTCCTACCACCCAGCGTTCCCCGGGTCTCCCGATAAAAACTGTGCCTCACTCGTGTGGGAGGCCCAAGTACCCGCGACAGGCAAGGGCCCAAAACGTAGTGAGGCGACATGAAAATTGCCTATCTCCAAACGACCTGGTTTTGCAATGGGGGGTCACTTGGGTTTTTGGCCCGGTGCTCGGCGGCCACCTAGGGAAACCTACCAAACCCACACATTTCTGAAAACTAGACCACCGGGGGATTCCAGGGAGGTATGGCTTGCGTGGATCCCCCAACGTTTCCTTACCCAGAATGCCCTGCAAACCTCAAATTTAGCTGAAAAAATCACCTTTTTCACACATTTTTGTGTGGGAAAGTTGTGGCATCACCGGGCTGACACAAATTTCCTACCACCCAGCGTTCCCCCGGGTCTCCCGATAAAAACGGTGCCTCACTCGTGTGGGAGGCCCAAGTACCCGCGACAGGCAAGGGCCCAAAACGTAGCAAGGGCCCAAAACGTAGTGAGGCGACATGAAAATTGCCTATCTCCAAACGACCTGGTTTTGCAAGGGGGGGTCACTTGGGTTTTTGGCCCGGTGCTCGGCGGCCACCTAGGGAAACCTACCAAACCCACACATTTCTGAAAACTAGACCACCGGGGGATTCCAGGGAGGTATGGCTTGCGTGGATCCCCCAACGTTTCCTTACCCAGAATGCCCTGCAAACCTCAAATTTAGCTGAAAAAATCACCTTTTTCACACATTTTTGTGTGGGAAAGTTGTGGCATCACCGGGCTGACACAAATTTCCTACCACCAAGCGTTCCCCCGGGTCTCCCGATAAAAACAGTGCCTCACTCGTGTGGGAGGCCCAAGTACCCGCGACAGGCAAGGGCCCAAAACGTAGTGAGGCGACATGAAAATTGTCTATCTCCAAACGACCTGGTTTTGCAAGGGGGGGGTCACTTGGGTTTTTGGCCCGGTGCTCGGCGGCCACCTAGGGAAACCTACCAAACCCACACATTTCTGAAAACTAGACACCCGGGGGATTCCAGGGAGGTATGGCTTGCGTGGATCCCCCAACGTTTCCTTACCCAGAATGCCCTGCAAACCTCAAATTTTGCTGAAATAATCACCCTTTTCACACATTTTTGTGTGGGAAAGTTGTGGCATCACCGGGCTGACACAAATTTCCTACCACCCAGCGTTCCCCCGGGTCTCCCGATAAAAACGGTGCCTCACTCGTGTGGGAGGCCCAAGTACCCGCGACAGGCAAGGACCCAAAACATAGTGAGGCGACATGAAAATTGCCCATCTCCAAATGACCTGGTTTTGCAAGGGGGGGTCACTTGGGTTTTCTTGCCCGGTGCTCGGCGGCCACCTAGGGAAACCTACCAAACCCACACATTTCTGAAAACTAGACACCCGGGGGATTCCAGGGAGGTATGGCTTGCGTGGATCCCCCAACGTTTCCTTACCCAGAATGCCCTTCAAACCTCAAATTTAGCTGAAAAAATCACCTTTTTCACACATTTTTGTGTGGGAAAGTTGTGGCATCACCGGGCTGACACAAATTTCCTACCACCCAGCGTTCCCCCGGGTCTCCCGATAAAAACGGTTCCTCACTCGTGTGGGAGGCCCAAGTACCCGCGACAGGCAAAGACCCAAAATATAGTTAGGCGACATGAAAATTGCCTATCTCCAAACGACTTGGTTTTGCAAGGGGGGTCACTTGGGTTTTTGGCCCGGTGCTCGGCGGCCACCTAGTGAAACCTACCAAACCCACACATTTCTGAAAACTAGACACCCGGGGGATTCCAGGGAGGTATGGCTTGCATGGATCCCCCAATGTTTCCTTACCCAGAATGCCCTGCAAACCTCAAATTTAGCTGAAAAAATCAAATTTTTCACACATTTTTGTGTGGGAAAGTTGTGGCATCACCAGGCTGACACAAATTTCCTACCACCCAGCGTTCCCCCGGGTATCCCGATAAAAACGGTGCCTCACTCGTGTGGGAGGCCCAAGTACCCGCGACAGGCAAGGACCCAAAACATAGTGAGGCGACATGAAAATTGCTTATCTCCAAACGACCTGGTTTTCCAAGGGGGGTCACTTGGGTTTTTGGCCCGGTGCTCGGCGGCCACCTAGGGAAACCTACCAAACCCACACATTTCTGAAAACTAGACACCCGGGGGATTCCAGGGAGGTATGGCTTGCAAGGATCCCCCAATGTTTCCTTACCCAGAATGCCCTGCAAACCTCAAATTTAGCTGAAAAAATCAAATTTTTCACACATTTTTGTATGGGAAAGTTGTGGCATCACCAGGCTGACACAAATGTCCTACCACCCAGCGTTCCCCCGGGTATCCCAATAAAAACGGTGCCTCACTCGTGTGGGAGGCCCAAGTACCCGCGACAGGCAAGGACCCAAACCATAGTGAAGCGACATGAAAATTGCTTATCTTCAAACGACATGGTTTTGCAAGGGGGGTCACTTGGGTTTTTGGCCTGGTGCTCGGCGGCCACCTAGGGAAACCTACCAAACCCACATATTTCTGAAAACTAGACACCCGGGGGATTCCAGGGAGGTATGGCTTGCGTGGATCCCCCAACGTTTCCTTACCCAGAATGCCCTGCAAACCTCAAATTTAGCTGAAAAAATCACCTTTTTCTCTCATTTTTGTGTGGGAAAGTTGTGGCATCACCGGGCTGACACAAATTTCCTACCACCCAGCGTTCATCCGGGTCTCCCGATAAAAACGGTGCCTCACTCGTGTGGGAGGCCCAAGTACCCGCGACAGGCAAGGGCCCAAAACGTAGTGAGGCGACATGAAAATTGCCTATCTCCAAACGACCTGGTTTTGCAAGGGGGGTCACTTGGGTTTTTGGCCCGGTGCTCGGCGGCCACCTAGGGAAACCTACCAAACCCACACATTTCTGAAAACTAGACACCCGGGGGATTCCAGGGAGGTATGGCTTGCGTGGATCCCCCAACTTTTCCTTACCCAGAATGCCCTGCAAACCTCAAATTTAGCTGAAAAAAATCACCTTTTTCACACATTTTTGTGTGGGAAAGTTGTGGCATCAACGGGCTGACACAAATTTCCTACCACCCAGCGTTCCCCCGGGTCTCCCGATAAAAACGGTGCCTCACTCGTGTGGGAGGCCCAAGTACCCGCGACAGGCAAGGGCCCAAAACGTAGTGAGGCGACATGAAAATTGCCTATCTCCAAACGACCTGGTTATGCAAGGGGGGGTCACTTGGGTTTTTGGCCCGGTGCTCGGCGGCCACCTAGGGAAACCTACCAAACCCACACATTTCTGAAAACTAGACACCCGGGGGATTCCAGGGAGGTATGGCTTGCGTGGATCCCCCAAAGTTTCCTTACCCAGAATGCCCTGCAAACCTCACATTTAGCTGAAAAAAATCACCTTTTTCACACATTTTTGTGTGGGAAAGTTGTGGCATTACTGGGCTGACACAAATTTCCTACCACCCAGCGTTCCCCCGGGTCTCCCAATAAAAACGGTGCCTCACTCGTGTGGGAGGCCCAAGTACCCGCGACAGGCAAGGGCCCAAAATGTAGTGAGGCGACATGAAAATTGCTTATCTCCAAACGACCTGGTTTTGCAAGGGGGGTCACTTGGGTTTTTGGCCCGGTGCTCGGCGGCCACCTAGGGAAACCTACCAAACCCACACATTTCTGAAAACTAGACACCCGGGGGATTCCAGGGAGGTATGGCTTGTGTGGATCCCCCAAAGTTTCCTTACCCAGAATGCCCTGCAAACCTCACAATTAGCTGAAAAAATCACCTTTTTCAAACATTTTTGTGTGGGAAAGTTGTGGCATCACTGGGCTGACACAAATTTCCTACCACCCAGCGTTCCCCCGGGTCTCCCGATAAAAACGGTGCCTCACTCGTGTGGGAGGCCCAAGTACCCGCGACAGGCAAGGACCCAAACCATAGTGAGGCGACATGAAAATTGCTTATCTCCAAACGACCTGGTTTTGCAAGGGGGGTCACTTGGGTTTTTGGCCCGGTGCTCGGCGGCCACCTAGGGAAACCTACCAAACTCACACATTTCTGAAAACTAGACACCCGGGGGATTCCAGGGAGGTATGGCTTGCGTGGATCCCCCAACGTTTCCTTACCCAGAAGGCCCTGCAAACCTCACATTTAGCTGAAAAAATCATATTTTTCACACATTTTTGTGTGGGAAAGTTGTGGCATCACCGGGCTGACACAAATTTCCTACCAGCCAGCGTTCCCCCGGGTCTCCCGATAAAAACGGTGCCTCACTCGTGTGGGAGGCCCAAGTACCCGCGACAGGCAAGGGCCCAAAACTTAGTGAGGCGACATCAAAATTGCCTATCTTCAAACGACATGGTTTTGCAAGGGGGGTCACTTGGGTTTTTGGCCTGGTGCTCGGCGGCCACCTAGGGAAACCTACCAAACCCACACATTTCTGAAAAACTAGACACCCGGGGGATTCCAGGGAGGTATGGCTTGCGTGGATCCCCCAACGTTTCCTTACCCAGAATGCCCTGCAAACCTCAAATTTAGCTGAAAAAATCACCTTTTTCACACATTTATGTGTGGGAAAGTTGTGGCATCACCGGGCTGACACAAATTTCCTACCACCCAGCATTCCCCCGGGTCTCCCGATAAAAACGGTGCCTCACTCGTGTGGGAGGCCCAAGTACCCGCAACAGGCAAGGGCCCAAAACGTAGTGAGGCGACATGAAAATTGCCTATCTCCAAACAACCTGGTTTTGCAAGGGGGGTCACTTGGGTTTTTGGCCCGGTGCTCGGCGGCCACCTAGGGAAACCTACCAAACCCACACATTTCTGAAAACTAGACACCCGGGGGATTCCAGGGAGGTATGGCTTGAGTGGATCCCCCAACTTTTCCTTACCCAGAATGCCCTGCAAACCTCAAATTTAGCTGAAAAAAATCACCTTTTTCACACATTTTTGTGTGGGAAAGTTGTGGCATCACCGGGCTGACACAAATTTCCTACCACCCAGCGTTCCCCGGGTCTCCCGATAAAAACTGTGCCTCACTCGTGTGGGAGGCCCAAGTACCCGCGACAGGCAAGGGCCCAAAACGTAGTGAGGCGACATGAAAATTGCCTATCTCCAAACGACCTGGTTTTGCAATGGGGGGTCACTTGGGTTTTTGGCCCGGTGCTCGGCGGCCACCTAGGGAAACCTACCAAACCCACACATTTCTGAAAACTAGACCACCGGGGGATTCCAGGGAGGTATGGCTTGCGTGGATCCCCCAACGTTTCCTTACCCAGAATGCCCTGCAAACCTCAAATTTAGCTGAAAAAATCACCTTTTTCACACATTTTTGTGTGGGAAAGTTGTGGCATCACCGGGCTGACACAAATTTCCTACCACCCAGCGTTCCCCCGGGTCTCCCGATAAAAACGGTGCCTCACTCGTGTGGGAGGCCCAAGTACCCGCGACAGGCAAGGGCCCAAAACGTAGCAAGGGCCCAAAACGTAGTGAGGCGACATGAAAATTGCCTATCTCCAAACGACCTGGTTTTGCAAGGGGGGGTCACTTGGGTTTTTGGCCCGGTGCTCGGCGGCCACCTAGGGAAACCTACCAAACCCACACATTTCTGAAAACTAGACCACCGGGGGATTCCAGGGAGGTATGGCTTGCGTGGATCCCCCAACGTTTCCTTACCCAGAATGCCCTGCAAACCTCAAATTTAGCTGAAAAAATCACCTTTTTCACACATTTTTGTGTGGGAAAGTTGTGGCATCACCGGGCTGACACAAATTTCCTACCACCAAGCGTTCCCCCGGGTCTCCCGATAAAAACAGTGCCTCACTCCTGTGGGAGGCCCAAGTACCCGCGACAGGCAAGGGCCCAAAACGTAGTGAGGCGACATGAAAATTGTCTATCTCCAAACGACCTGGTTTTGCAAGGGGGGGGTCACTTGGGTTTTTGGCCCGGTGCTCGGCGGCCACCTAGGGAAACCTACCAAACCCACACATTTCTGAAAACTAGACACCCGGGGGATTCCAGGGAGGTATGGCTTGCGTGGATCCCCCAACGTTTCCTTACCCAGAATGCCCTGCAAACCTCAAATTTTGCTGAAATAATCACCCTTTTCACACATTTTTGTGTGGGAAAGTTGTGGCATCACCGGGCTGACACAAATTTCCTACCACCCAGCGTTCCCCCGGGTCTCCCGATAAAAACGGTGCCTCACTCGTGTGGGAGGCCCAAGTACCCGCGACAGGCAAGGACCCAAAACATAGTGAGGCGACATGAAAATTGCCCATCTCCAAATGACCTGGTTTTGCAAGGGGGGGTCACTTGGGTTTTCTTGCCCGGTGCTCGGCGGCCACCTAGGGAAACCTACCAAACCCACACATTTCTGAAAACTAGACACCCGGGGGATTCCAGGGAGGTATGGCTTGCGTGGATCCCCCAACGTTTCCTTACCCAGAATGCCCTTCAAACCTCAAATTTAGCTGAAAAAATCACCTTTTTCACACATTTTTGTGTGGGAAAGTTGTGGCATCACCGGGCTGACACAAATTTCCTACCACCCAGCGTTCCCCCGGGTCTCCCGATAAAAACGGTTCCTCACTCGTGTGGGAGGCCCAAGTACCCGCGACAGGCAAAGACCCAAAATATAGTTAGGCGACATGAAAATTGCCTATCTCCAAACGACTTGGTTTTGCAAGGGGGGTCACTTGGGTTTTTGGCCCGGTGCTCGGCGGCCACCTAGTGAAACCTACCAAACCCACACATTTCTGAAAACTAGACACCCGGGGGATTCCAGGGAGGTATGGCTTGCGTGGATCCCCCAATGTTTCCTTACCCAGAATGCCCTGCAAACCTCAAATTTAGCTGAAAAAATCAAATTTTTCACACATTTTTGTGTGGGAAAGTTGTGGCATCACCAGGCTGACACAAATTTCCTACCACCCAGCGTTCCCCCGGGTATCCCGATAAAAACGGTGCCTCACTCGTGTGGGAGGCCCAAGTACCCGCGACAGGCAAGGACCCAAAACATAGTGAGGCGACATGAAAATTGCTTATCTCCAAACGACCTGGTTTTCCAAGGGGGGTCACTTGGGTTTTTGGCCCGGTGCTCGGCGGCCACCTAGGGAAACCTACCAAACCCACACATTTCTGAAAACTAGACACCCGGGGGATTCCAGGGAGGTATGGCTTGCAAGGATCCCCCAATGTTTCCTTACCCAGAATGCCCTGCAAACCTCAAATTTAGCTGAAAAAATCAAATTTTTCACACATTTTTGTATGGGAAAGTTGTGGCATCACCAGGCTGACACAAATGTCCTACCACCCAGCGTTCCCCCGGGTATCCCAATAAAAACGGTGCCTCACTCGTGTGGGAGGCCCAAGTACCCGCGACAGGCAAGGACCCAAACCATAGTGAAGCGACATGAAAATTGCTTATCTTCAAACGACATGGTTTTGCAAGGGGGGTCACTTGGGTTTTTGGCCTGGTGCTCGGCGGCCACCTAGGGAAACCTACCAAACCCACATATTTCTGAAAACTAGACACCCGGGGGATTCCAGGGAGGTATGGCTTGCGTGGATCCCCCAACGTTTCCTTACCCAGAATGCCCTGCAAACCTCAAATTTAGCTGAAAAAATCACCTTTTTCTCTCATTTTTGTGTGGGAAAGTTGTGGCATCACCGGGCTGACACAAATTTCCTACCACCCAGCGTTCATCCGGGTCTCCCGATAAAAACGGTGCCTCACTCGTGTGGGAGGCCCAAGTACCCGCGACAGGCAAGGGCCCAAAACGTAGTGAGGCGACATGAAAATTGCCTATCTCCAAACGACCTGGTTTTGCAAGGGGGGTCACTTGGGTTTTTGGCCCGGTGCTCGGCGGCCACCTAGGGAAACCTACCAAACCCACACATTTCTGAAAACTAGACACCCGGGGGATTCCAGGGAGGTATGGCTTGCGTGGATCCCCCAACTTTTCCTTACCCAGAATGCCCTGCAAACCTCAAATTTAGCTGAAAAAAATCACCTTTTTCACACATTTTTGTGTGGGAAAGTTGTGGCATCAACGGGCTGACACAAATTTCCTACCACCCAGCGTTCCCCCGGGTCTCCCGATAAAAACGGTGCCTCACTCGTGTGGGAGGCCCAAGTACCCGCGACAGGCAAGGGCCCAAAACGTAGTGAGGCGACATGAAAATTGCCTATCTCCAAACGACCTGGTTATGCAAGGGGGGGTCACTTGGGTTTTTGGCCCGGTGCTCGGCGGCCACCTAGGGAAACCTACCAAACCCACACATTTCTGAAAACTAGACACCCGGGGGATTCCAGGGAGGTATGGCTTGCGTGGATCCCCCAAAGTTTCCTTACCCAGAATGCCCTGCAAACCTCACATTTAGCTGAAAAAAATCACCTTTTTCACACATTTTTGTGTGGGAAAGTTGTGGCATTACTGGGCTGACACAAATTTCCTACCACCCAGCGTTCCCCCGGGTCTCCCAATAAAAACGGTGCCTCACTCGTGTGGGAGGCCCAAGTACCCGCGACAGGCAAGGGCCCAAAATGTAGTGAGGCGACATGAAAATTGCCTATCTCCAAACGACCTGGTTTTGCAATCGGGGGTCACTTGGGTTTTTGGCCCGGTGCTCGGCGGCCACCTAGGGAAACCTACCAAACCCACACATTTCTGAAAACTAGACCACCAGGGGATTCCAGGGAGGTATGGCTTGCGTGGATCCCCCAACGTTTCCTTACCCAGAATGCCCTGCAAACCTCAAATTTAGCTGAAAAAATCACCTTTTTCACACATTTTTGTGTGGGAAAGTTGTGGCATCACCGGGCTGACACAAATTTCCTACCACCCAGCGTTCCCCCAGGTCTCCCTATAAAAACGGTGCCTCACTCGTGTGGGAGGCCCAAGTACCCGCGACAGGCAAGGGCCCAAAACGTAGTGAGGCAACATGAAAATTGCCTATCTCCAAACGACCTGGTTTTGCAAGGGGGGTCACTTGGGTTTTTGGCCCGGTGCTCGGCGGCCACCTAGGGAAACCTACCAAACCCACACATTTCTGAAAACTAGACACCCGGGGGATTCCAGGGAGGTATGGCTTGCGTGGATCCCCCCAACGTTTCCTTACCCAGAATGCCCTGCAAACCTCAAATTTAGCTGAAAAAATCACCTTTTTCACACATTTTTGTGTGGGAAAGTTGTGGCATCACCGGGCTGACACAAATTTCCTACCACCCAGCGTTCCCCCGGGTCTCCCGATAAAAACGGTTCCTCACTCGTGTGGGAGGCCCAAGTACCCGCGACAGGCAAAGACCCAAAACATAGTTAGGCGACATGAAAATTGCCTATCTCCAAACGACCTGGTTTTGCAAGGGGGGGTCACTTGGGTTTTTGGCCCGGTGCTCGGCGGCCACCTAGGGAAACCTACCAAACCCACACATTTCTGAAAACTAGACACCCGGGGGATTCCAGGGAGGTATGGCTTGCGTGGATCCCCCAATGTTTCCTTACCCAGAATGCCCTGCAAACCTCAAATTTAGCTGAAAAAATCAAATTTTTCACACATTTTTGTGTGGGAAAGTTGTGGCATCAACAGGCTGACACAAATTTCCTACCACCCAGCGTTCCCCCGGGTATCCCGATAAAAACAGTGCCTCACTCGTGTGGGAGGCCCAAGTACCCGCGACAGGCAAGGACCCAAAACATAGTGAGGCGACATGAAAATTGCTTATCTCCAAACGACCTGGTTTTCCAAGGGGGGTCACTTGGGTTTTTGGCCCGGTGCTCAGCGGCCACCTAGGGAAACCTACCAAACCCACACATTTCTGAAAACTAGACACCCGGGGGCTTCCAGGGAGGTATGGCTTACGTGGATCCCCCAATGTTTCCTTACCCAGAATGCCCTGCAAACCCTAAATTTAGCTGAAAAAATCAAATTTTTCACACATTTTTGTGTGTGGAAAAGTTGTGGCATCACCAGGCTGACACAAATTTCCTACCACCCAGCGTTCCCCCAGGTATCCCAATAAAAACGGTGCCTCACTCGTGTGGGAGGCCCAAGTACCCGCGACAGGCAAGGACCCAAACCATAGTGAGGCGACATGAAAATTGCTTATCTCCAAACGACCTGGTTTTGCAAGGGGGGTCACTTGGGTTTTTGGCCCGGTGCTCGGCGGCCACCTAGGGAAACCTACCAAACCCACACATTTCTGAAAACTAGACACCCGGGGGATTCCAGGGAGGTATGGCTTGTGTGGATCCCCCAAAGTTTCCTTACCCAGAATGCCCTGCAAACCTCACAATTAGCTGAAAAAATCACCTTTTTCAAACATTTTTGTGTGGGAAAGTTGTGGCATCACTGGGCTGACACAAATTTCCTACCACCCAGCGTTCCCCCGGGTCTCCCGATAAAAACGGTGCCTCACTCGTGTGGGAGGCCCAAGTACCCGCGACAGGCAAGGACCCAAACCATAGTGAGGCGACATGAAAATTGCTTATCTCCAAACGACCTGGTTTTGCAAGGGGGGTCACTTGGGTTTTTGGCCCGGTGCTCGGCGGCCACCTAGGGAAACCTACCAAACTCACACATTTCTGAAAACTAGACACCCGGGGGATTCCAGGGAGGTATGGCTTGCGTGGATCCCCCAACGTTTCCTTACCCAGAAGGCCCTGCAAACCTCACATTTAGCTGAAAAAATCATATTTTTCACACATTTTTGTGTGGGAAAGTTGTGGCATCACCGGGCTGACACAAATTTCCTACCAGCCAGCGTTCCCCCGGGTCTCCCGCTAAAAACGGTGCCTCACTCGTGTGGGAGGCCCAAGTACCCGCGACAGGCAAGGGCCCAAAACTTAGTGAGGCGACATCAAAATTGCCTATCTTCAAACGACATGGTTTTGCAAGGGGGGTCACTTGGGTTTTTGGCCTGGTGCTCGGCGGCCACCTAGGGAAACCTACCAAACCCACACATTTCTGAAAAACTAGACACCCGGGGGATTCCAGGAAGGTATGGCTTGCGTGGATCCCCCAACGTTTCCTTACCCAGAATGCCCTGCAAACCTCAAATTTAGCTGAAAAAATCACCTTTTTCACACATTTATGTGTGGGAAAGTTGTGGCATCACCGGGCTGACACAAATTTCCTACCACCCAGCATTCCCCCGGGTCTCCCGATAAAAACGGTGCCTCACTCGTGTGGGAGGCCCAAGTACCCGCAACAGGCAAGGGCCCAAAACGTAGTGAGGCGACATGAAAATTGCCTATCTCCAAACAACCTGGTTTTGCAAGGGGGGTCACTTGGGTTTTTGGCCCGGTGCTCGGCGGCCACCTAGGGAAACCTACCAAACCCACACATTTCTGAAAACTAGACACCCGGGGGATTCCAGGGAGGTATGGCTTGAGTGGATCCCCCAACTTTTCCTTACCCAGAATGCCCTGCAAACCTCAAATTTAGCTGAAAAAAATCACCTTTTTCACACATTTTTGTGTGGGAAAGTTGTGGCATCACCGGGCTGACACAAATTTCCTACCACCCAGCGTTCCCCGGGTCTCCCGATAAAAACTGTGCCTCACTCGTGTGGGAGGCCCAAGTACCCGCGACAGGCAAGGGCCCAAAACGTAGTGAGGCGACATGAAAATTGCCTATCTCCAAACGACCTGGTTTTGCAATGGGGGGTCACTTGGGTTTTTGGCCCGGTGCTCGGCGGCCACCTAGGGAAACCTACCAAACCCACACATTTCTGAAAACTAGACCACCGGGGGATTCCAGGGAGGTATGGCTTGCGTGGATCCCCCAACGTTTCCTTACCCAGAATGCCCTGCAAACCTCAAATTTAGCTGAAAAAATCACCTTTTTCACACATTTTTGTGTGGGAAAGTTGTGGCATCACCGGGCTGACACAAATTTCCTACCACCCAGCGTTCCCCCAGGTCTCCCGATAAAAACGGTGCCTCACTCGTGTGGGAGGCCCAAGTACCCGCGACAGGCAAGGGCCCAAAACGTAGCAAGGGCCCAAAACGTAGTGAGGCGACATGAAAATTGCCTATCTCCAAACGACCTGGTTTTGCAAGGGGGGGTCACTTGGGTTTTTGGCCCGGTGCTCGGCGGCCACCTAGGGAAACCTACCAAACCCACACATTTCTGAAAACTAGAGCACCGGGGGATTCCAGGGAGGTATGGCTTGCGTGGATCCCCCAACGTTTCCTTACCCAGAATGCCCTGCAAACCTCAAATTTAGCTGAAAAAATCACCTTTTTCACACATTTTTGTGTGGGAAAGTTGTGGCATCACCGGGCTGACACAAATTTCCTACCACCAAGCGTTCCCCCGGGTCTCCCGATAAAAACAGTGCCTCACTCGTGTGGGAGGCCCAAGTACCCGCGACAGGCAAGGGCCCAAAACGTAGTGAGGCGACATGAAAATTGTCTATCTCCAAACGACCTGGTTTTGCAAGGGGGGGGTCACTTGGGTTTTTGGCCCGGTGCTCGGCGGCCACCTAGGGAAACCTACCAAACCCACACATTTCTGAAAACTAGACACCCGGGGGATTCCAGGGAGGTATGGCTTGCGTGGATCCCCCAACGTTTCCTTACCCAGAATGCCCTGCAAACCTCAAATTTTGCTGAAATAATCACCCTTTTCACACATTTTTGTGTGGGAAAGTTGTGGCATCACCGGGCTGACACAAATTTCCTACCACCCAGCGTTCCCCCGGGTCTCCCGATAAAAACGGTGCCTCACTCGTGTGGGAGGCCCAAGTACCCGCGACAGGCAAGGACCCAAAACATAGTGAGGCGACATGAAAATTGCCCATCTCCAAATGACCTGGTTTTGCAAGGGGGGGTCACTTGGGTTTTCTTGCCCGGTGCTCGGCGGCCACCTAGGGAAACCTACCAAACCCACACATTTCTGAAAACTAGACACCCGGGGGATTCCAGGGAGGTATGGCTTGCGTGGATCCCCCAACGTTTCCTTACCCAGAATGCCCTTCAAACCTCAAATTTAGCTGAAAAAATCACCTTTTTCACACATTTTTGTGTGGGAAAGTTGTGGCATCACCGGGCTGACACAAATTTCCTACCACCCAGCGTTCCCCCGGGTCTCCCGATAAAAACGGTTCCTCACTCGTGTGGGAGGCCCAAGTACCCGCGACAGGCAAAGACCCAAAATATAGTTAGGCGACATGAAAATTGCCTATCTCCAAACGACTTGGTTTTGCAAGGGGGGTCACTTGGGTTTTTGGCCCGGTGCTCGGCGGCCACCTAGTGAAACCTACCAAACCCACACATTTCTGAAAACTAGACACCCGGGGGATTCCAGGGAGGTATGGCTTGCGTGGATCCCCCAATGTTTCCTTACCCAGAATGCCCTGCAAACCTCAAATTTAGCTGAAAAAATCAAATTTTTCACACATTTTTGTGTGGGAAAGTTGTGGCATCACCAGGCTGACACAAATTTCCTACCACCCAGCGTTCCCCCGGGTATCCCGATAAAAACGGTGCCTCACTCGTGTGGGAGGCCCAAGTACCCGCGACAGGCAAGGACCCAAAACATAGTGAGGCGACATGAAAATTGCTTATCTCCAAACGACCTGGTTTTCCAAGGGGGGTCACTTGGGTTTTTGGCCCGGTGCTCGGCGGCCACCTAGGGAAACCTACCAAACCCACACATTTCTGAAAACTAGACACCCGGGGGATTCCAGGGAGGTATGGCTTGCGTGGATCCCCCAATGTTTCCTTACCCAGAATGCCCTGCAAACCTCAAATTTAGCTGAAAAAATCAAATTTTTCACACATTTTTGTATGGGAAAGTTGTGGCATCACCAGGCTGACACAAATGTCCTACCACCCAGCGTTCCCCCGGGTATCCCAATAAAAACGGTGCCTCACTCGTGTGGGAGGCCCAAGTACCCGCGACAGGCAAGGACCCAAACCATAGTGAAGCGACATGAAAATTGCTTATCTTCAAACGACATGGTTTTGCAAGGGGGGTCACTTGGGTTTTTGGCCTGGTGCTCGGCGGCCACCTAGGGAAACCTACCAAACCCACATATTTCTGAAAACTAGACACCCGGGGGATTCCAGGGAGGTATGGCTTGCGTGGATCCCCCAACGTTTCCTTACCCAGAATGCCCTGCAAACCTCAAATTTAGCTGAAAAAATCACCTTTTTCTCTCATTTTTGTGTGGGAAAGTTGTGGCATCACCGGGCTGACACAAATTTCCTACCACCCAGCGTTCATCCGGGTCTCCCGATAAAAACGGTGCCTCACTCGTGTGGGAGGCCCAAGTACCCGCGACAGGCAAGGGCCCAAAACGTAGTGAGGCGACATGAAAATTGCCTATCTCCAAACGACCTGGTTTTGCAAGGGGGGTCACTTGGGTTTTTGGCCCGGTGCTCGGCGGCCACCTAGGGAAACCTACCAAACCCACACATTTCTGAAAACTAGACACCCGGGGGATTCCAGGGAGGTATGGCTTGCGTGGATCCCCCAACTTTTCCTTACCCAGAATGCCCTGCAAACCTCAAATTTAGCTGAAAAAAATCACCTTTTTCACACATTTTTGTGTGGGAAAGTTGTGGCATCAACGGGCTGACACAAATTTCCTACCACCCAGCGTTCCCCCGGGTCTCCCGATAAAAACGGTGCCTCACTCGTGTGGGAGGCCCAAGTACCCGCGACAGGCAAGGGCCCAAAACGTAGTGAGGCGACATGAAAATTGCCTATCTCCAAACGACCTGGTTATGCAAGGGGGGGTCACTTGGGTTTTTGGCCCGGTGCTCGGCGGCCACCTAGGGAAACCTACCAAACCCACACATTTCTGAAAACTAGACACCCGGGGGATTCCAGGGAGGTATGGCTTGCGTGGATCCCCCAAAGTTTCCTTACCCAGAATGCCCTGCAAACCTCACATTTAGCTGAAAAAAATCACCTTTTTCACACATTTTTGTGTGGGAAAGTTGTGGCATTACTGGGCTGACACAAATTTCCTACCACCCAGCGTTCCCCCGGGTCTCCCAATAAAAACGGTGCCTCACTCGTGTGGGAGGCCCAAGTACCCGCGACAGGCAAGGGCCCAAAATGTAGTGAGGCGACATGAAAATTGCCTATCTCCAAACGACCTGGTTTTGCAAGGGGGGTCACTTGGGTTTTTGGCCCGGTGCTCGGCGGCCACCTAGGGAAACCTACCAAACTCACACATTTCTGAAAACTAGACACCCGGGGGATTCCAGGGAGGTATGGCTTGCGTGGATCCCCCAACGTTTCCTTACCCAGAATGCCCTGCAAACCTCACATTTAGCTGAAAAAATCATATTTTTCACACATTTTTGTGTGGGAAAGTTGTGGCATCACCGGGCTGACACAAATTTCCTACCAGCCAGCGTTCCCCCGGGTCTCCCGATAAAAACGGTGCCTCACTCGTGTGGAAGGCCCAAGTACCCGCGACAGGCAAGGGCCCAAAACTTAGTGAGGCGACATGAAAATTGCCTATCTCCAAACAACCTGGTTTTGCAAGGGGGGTCACTTGGGTTTTTGGCCCGGTGCTCGGCGGCCACCTAGGGAAACCTACCAAACCCACACATTTCTGAAAACTAGACACCCGGGGGATTCCAGGGAGGTATGGCTTGCGTGGATCCCCCAACTTTTCCTTACCCAGAATGCCCTGCAAACCTCAAATTTAGCTGAAAAAAATCACCTTTTTCACACATTTTTGTGTGGGAAAGTTGTGGCATCACCGGGCTGACACAAATTTCCTACCACCCAGCGTTCCCCGGGTCTCCCGATAAAAACGGTGCCTCACTCGTGTGGGAGGCCCAAGTACCCGCGACAGGCAAGGGCCCAAAACGTAGTGAGGCGACATGAAAATTGCCTATCTCCAAACGACCTTGTTTTGCAATCGGGGGTCACTTGGGTTTTTGGCCCGGTGCTCGGCGGCCACCTAGGGAAACCTACCAAACCCACACATTTCTGACAACTAGACCACCAGGGGATTCCAGGGAGGTATGGCTTGCGTGGATCCCCCAACGTTTCCTTACCCAGAATGCCCTGCAAACCTCAAATTTAGCTGAAAAAATCACCTTTTTCACACATTTTTGTGTGGGAAAGTTGTGGCATCACCGGGCTGACACAAATTTCCTACCACCCAGCGTTCCCCCAGGTCTCCCTATAAAAACGGTGCCTCACTCGTGTGGGAGGCCCAAGTACCCGCGACAGGCAAGGGCCCAAAACGTAGTGAGGCAACATGAAAATTGCCTATCTCCAAACGACCTGGTTTTGCAAGGGGGGTCACTTGGGTTTTTGGCCCGGTGCTCGGCGGCCACCTAGGGAAACCTACCAAACCCACACATTTCTGAAAACTAGACACCCGGGGGATTCCAGGGAGGTATGGCTTGCGTGGATCCCCCCAACGTTTCCTTACCCAGAATGCCCTGCAAACCTCAAATTTAGCTGAAAAAATCACCTTTTTCACACATTTTTGTGTGGGAAAGTTGTGGCATCACCGGGCTGACACAAATTTCCTACCACCCAGCGTTCCCCCGGGTCTCCCGATAAAAACGGTGCCTCACTCGTGTGGGAGGCCCAAGTACCCGCGACAGGCAAGGACCCAAACCATAGTGAGGCGACATGAAAATTGCTTATCTCCAAACGACCTGGTTTTGCAAGGGGGGTCACTTGGATTTTTGGCCCGGTGCTCGGCGGCCACCTAGGGAAACCTACCAAACCCACACATTTCTGAAAACTAGACACCCGGGGGATTCCAGGGAGGTATGGCTTGCGTGGATCCCCCAATGTTTCCTTACCCAGAATGCCCTGCAAACCTCAAATTTAGCTGAAAAAATCACCTTTTTCACACATTTTTGTGTGGGAAAGTTGTGGCATCACCGGGCTGACACAAATTTCCTACCACCCAGCGTTCCCCCGGGTCTCCCGATAAAAACAGTGCCTCACTCGTGTGGGAGGCCCAAGTACCCGCGACAGGCAAGGGCCCAAAATGTAGTGAGGCGACATGAAAATTGCCTATCTCCAAACGACCTGGTTTTGCAAGGGGGGGTCACTTGGGTTTTTGGCCCGGTGCTCGGCGGCCACCTAGGGAAACCTACCAAACCCACACATTTCTGAAAACTAGACCACCGGGGGATTCCAGGGAGGTATGGCTTGCGTGGATCCCCCAACGTTTCCTTGCCCAGAATGCCCTGCAAACCTCAAATTTAGCTGAAAAAATCACCTTTTTCACACATTTTTGTGTGGGAAAGTTGTGGCATCACCGGGCTGACACAAATTTCCTACCACCAAGCGTTCCCCCGGGTCTCCCGATAAAAACAGTGCCTCACTTGTGTGGGAGGCCCAAGTACCCGCGACAGGCAAGGGCCCAAAACGTAGTGAGGCGACATGAAAATTGTCTATCTCCAAACGACCTGGTTTTGCAAGGGGGGGATCACTTGGGTTTTTGGCCCGGTGCTCGGCGGCCACCTAGGGAAACCTACCAAACCCACACATTTCTGAAAACTAGACACCCGGTTGTTGGACCTGGCCCTTTTTGAAGGGTCATCCCTAAACTTTTTGCCTTCCTCCTGTATTTTTTCTGACCTGGTGTTGGCTGATTTATGACTCTGGGCACCTTACCACTGCTGACCAGTGCTAAGGTGCATATGCTCTCCCTATGGTAAAATGTATACATTGATTGGTGTCCATGATTGGTTTATTTGGTTTACTGTCAGCCCCTAGTAAAGTGCACCAGGAGTGCCAGGGCTTGTAAATACAAATGCTGCTGGTGGGCTTGCAGCACTGGTTGTGCCACCCACAGAAGCGGCCTAGTAAAATGTGTCTAGGATCTGCCACTGCAGAACCTGCGCGCAGTCTGATACTGTCGCGCTGACTGCGCAAGTGCACCCACTTGCCAGTCCCTAAACCTTCCCTTAACTACATATTAGTCACCCCTCTGGTAGGCCCAAGGGCAGGGGGCATTGTAGGCATAAGGTAGGACATGCCCTGATGTGTGTGGCATGTCTTAATAGTGAATTACAGCCATTTTCGTTTTTCACTATTGAAGGCTACCTGCTCTCCATAGGCCAGAATGGGCTACTGGAATTACTACACCCTGTAATCCCAGTGGACTCATAGAGCATGGTAGAAAATTATGTTTAGTATGCCTGAACTCAGAATAATAAAATACTTCTTTTAGTAAAGTTTATTTTAATATCCTGTGTTTGTAAATACTACTTTTAGAAAGTTAGTATTTACTGATCTGGCCATTCAGTCCGCCTCTGCGCTGTGTGTGTGTGTGTTCTGCCTAGCAACAGTAAGGAGCAGGGCTGGGGAATTCCAGGAGACAGGCTGGCTGCCAGGTGGTGGGTAGAGAGATTACACCAGGATGGGTGGGAGGAGTACACCCCGACTCTTGAATAGACCTGTGCTCTGCCAGCACAAAGCCGGCGCCGCCCCCTGTGGAGCGGCTGATGTCTCTGCCCTGCTGCTGAAAGGAAAGCGCAGAGTCACCACAACAAAGTGCTCCAAAAACTGGACTGAGCCAGGCCCAGGCCCCCTGGCGCTAAAGAACAAAAGAATTGGTGTATAAAAGTAGGAGCCTGGCTCCTAAGAAATCAGATCCTGTTTACGCAACGACGAACCTCTGCCTGAAGGAGAAGGACCTGGAGAAGCTGAAGGAGGAATACTGTCTCTCTGCCTGAGAGACTGGCCTGCAGTGGGTGCCTGTCTGCTGGAAGGAGAGGAAAAGACTGAAGGAAAAGACTTTGAATCAACTTGTGCTGAACAATCTCCAAGGGCTTGCTTGTGAACTTGCCCCCTGATCTGCGCCCCAGGAACAGTGGGCGCAACCTACCCCCAGAAGAGAAGTAGCTGGACGCAATTCCGTGACGCTGATCCCCAGAGAACCTGTTTGCCTCTCCCCCTTTCTCCACACCGCGACATCTGCCACCTGGGACTACCACGAGCACCGCAAGGACCTGCCTCCCTGGTCCAAGCACCGCAAGTACCAGCCCCTCCGAGCCATAGCTCGCAACGCGGAGAAAGGCACCTGAAGGCCTGCGCACCGAGCCCTGACGACCCTGTGCCGTCAAGATCACCGCGAGGCCCTGTGCACACTTGTGATCCCCTGAAAAGCTGATCGCGCTGCAACAGCGCTGTGGATTGCCCTGGAGCTGCTTCCTCCTCCTCTGCCCTTGGTCGTGTGGCTGGGACCTTCTTCGGGTGCCCCACGAAGCACCGCCGCCCTCTGACTGCGAGGGACGACACCGCGACGTGAGACACCGTGCCGTGGAAACCCGAGGCCGCCGCCGTGACCAACCCCGTGAAAAGAAGGTATTTGTGACCATCGCGCGAAAAGTACGGCTGTAACTGCCTACGTACGGTCCGTACTTCCATCTGAACTCATTGCGCTTTGAAAACGTACTGCCTTGCCTGGTAGTTCGAGTCGTACTGTTCGTACTTCCATCTGAATTCATGGCGCTTGGAAAACGTACTGCCTTGCCCCGTAGTTCGAGCCGTACTGTGGGTACGTCCATCTGAAATAATTGTGCGTAAATACGGCCCGTACTTGCCTTTGTACGGACCGTACTGACCCCTGAAGTATCCTGTTTTGAACCTTAGCAACCTTGGTTCGACTCGTACCAGTCTTGGTCTGAACCGTACTGGCCTCGGGAGCAGCATAGTTCGAATCGTACCTGCTTTGAGCCGAACTACATTGAAAAGCATTACCGGTGCTCACTCGAGAAGAGTGAGATTCGGCAAGCGTACTCGTGCTCACGCGAGAGGCGTGAGAAACGGCAAGGCCCTTTAAAAACCTTGCCCAAAGCCTAACAACGGTACTACGAAGTGCGCAGAACCCCTAAGAAGCTTATTTTAATCAGAACTTTGCCATTATTAAGACCTGTGGACTACCTTTGAGCATTTAAAGAGTAACTGGATTATTTCCCCAAGAGAACTGTATTTATGCAACCTGCCTGAAAGAAAACCTTTTATATAAAGAAATATATTTTACTATAAATACAGCCTTATGTCTTTGTGTGGTGGGGAGGTGATTATTGTGTGGGACAACTTGAACGCTTAACCTTATGCCCTCTGGAAATTTAGCCTGACTGCTCGCGCCACGTTACCTAGAGGGTGAGCAGGGGTTATTTTTAAAGAGGTGATCCTTTGCCCTGACTTAGAGGAAAGGGTCCCTGCTTGTCGCAAGTGCATACCTGCGCCAACCAGAGACCCCGGATTCTAACATTGGTGGCAGCGGTGAGGATTTACGGATTTGCGTTCTTGGTGTCTGCACAGTGATTACTAACCATTGCACAGTAGACAGTCCAGTAGCTTGAGCCACAGAACTTTTTATTTTTGCTTGCCAAGAGAAGACGATCCCTTGTGTTTGGAGTCATGCCGGGCCCAAACAGCATAGAGAAAACCGCGCTGAAAGCCTGGATTGAATCAAGGGGTGCAACCAAGGAAGTTACACCATTGAAACCAGCGGGAAGTGTTCGCAGTTTTGGTAGAGGCCTGTCGCCAGAGGAGCTGGCAGACAGACAGGCCACCAGGGATCACGAAGTATTGTTGGCAAAGCTGGAAGTAAATGCCCAACTGGAGCTAGAGAGCAAGAAGCTGGCTCTGGAAGAAAAGAAAATGCAAATGGAGCATGACTTCCTAATGAAGAAATATGATATGGAGCTCGAGAGGCTTGAGGCCATGAGTGTCTCAGCCCAGCAACAAGAAAGGTGCGTAGCTCAGAGATTGAGCTTTTCTGAGTGGGAGGAGGAATCCAGCTCAGATGGTGGCAGCAGTATTGAATTCTCTAGTGTTGAAAGAGTAGTACGCACACCCAGAGATGTGGCGCCTGACTTGAAGGAGGGGGTTAACACACACCAGGAGGTTCAAGGGCATGAGGTAGCTCCAGTAGTGCGCAGTATCCCTGAAGGGAATAGGGTAACTGGCGCAGGGGCTCATAGTCCTAGTGGCGGGAGGGACACTCTACTGGCTCTAGATGAGAGGCGCAGGGAGAGGGGTTCCCCCAACATTGAAGTCCTGGTAGGTGAGTGTGAAGACCGCCCAGAAGAGTGTGGGTTGTGTGACAGAGACAGTCATATACTGTCTTGCCAGTCTCAGGAGAGTGGTGTGGAGTACGTGTGTGAGGCACTGGATGGTAAGGTGATGGCTAGTTTGGTTAAAACTGCTAGGGGGCTGTGTGATCCAATGGTGGGAGAGCATATTTTAAGTCCCTGTTTTCCAGAGCTACGTCAACACCTGCTGGAGAGTGAGTTCTCTGACCGCAGAGAACTCACATTGGAGGCAGACCTTTTGGTGGATTCCAGAGGGTCTGGAGAGGCATTGGGGAGTGACCCTGTGGGGAGTGGCTCAGGTATCTTCCAACCCAGAGTGGTGGAAGTGGTGCAGAGTAGCCCAGCTAGGTCCCATGGTAGTGGGAGGGGTGTAGGGGCTCACGTCCTGTCTCAGTGGAGAAGGAGTGAGTGTGGGGCTGCGTGCCCCCAGGTGCCCGAAACCCAGTCTCAGAGCCTGGATGGTTCTTTAAGGGAACACCAGGCGGGGAGCCTAGGCTGTCCTGATGGGCCGCCCGTTGAGGGGGATCCCCTAGTGTCTGGTGAGCTGGGAGTGTCTGTAAGCAGGCCTCCATCAGTTCTGGTGTCTGGCAGTACCGCTCCAGTTGGGAGGGTGCAGAGGTCCAGATTGAGGGGTGAGAGGGGGAAAGAGTCCCCAGTGGAAGAACCAGTGGGTCAGGAGCCAGCCAGAAGGGCTGCGTCCCCCGTGAGTGACCATGGTGACACCACTTCTGTCCTGGGGGATCTTCAGGCACTGTCAGATGGACAGGGGTCGGGAGATCAGCGCCAGGCAGACTGTCACACGACACATGAGTTATGTGTCACCCTCAGGGGGGGCATGCGTGCTCCCCGGGAAGTCCTGGTGCGCCAGGCGAGCGTTCAACCGCATGGGTTGGACCCAGGGTTGGGAAGCCAGGTTCAGGTGTTGTCTGACCTGGAGGGTGGGACCACTGTAATCAGTGTCCTGACCCATGTTGCTTCTAGGGGTACCACGCCAGTTGGGAGTGGGCAGTACTCTGGAAGGGGGTGCAGAGGGAGGGAGTCCTCGCCTCTGACCCCGGCTCAACTAAAGGGTTTAGACCCTAGGTTGAAGGGCCAGGTTCAGGGTGTCCCCCCTGACCTGGGCACCCAGTTGCAGGATAGAACCCCTGAACTGGTGGGCGAATTGCGCAGGACACCTGCCACAGGTGCCGTGGCAATTCTGGAAGGGGGTGCCACTCCAGGTGGGAGGGTACAGAGCCCCAAGGAGGAGGACCGGGAGTGGGAGAGGCCACCCCAGTCTTTGGTCCAGCCGCTGGGTACAGTCCCGGGGCTGGTGGGTCAGTGCCAGGATGTCATACCTGACCTGACAAGGGGGAGAATGGACAAAGGGTGCCAAGCACCTGGGGCTACTGCCCCCCGCTCCCTGGCGCCACAGAGGATTGAGAGCCCTGAGAGGCATACGGCCTGGGTCTCATCCCTGACTACTGTCAGTGGCCACTGTAGCATTTTGCTGTCTCTCTGGTTGGACACACCTGTGGGCCAGTTAAGGTTAGGTGCTGCACAGGTGGTGTCCACAGGCGAGGAGAAGGGTTCCCCATGGATTGGCTTGGTGGGCCCTGAGAGTATGGACAGAGGGAGTCCGATAGGTTCAGATTGGCGTAGAAATGGAGTCTGCCCCTGCAGTTGCGGGCCAGGTCCTTGTTCTATCGCCCCAAGCAGGGAAGACCATCACGGTGGTGATTGGTCTACCCTGCGTTTTGGCTGGAAGGGGGTTGTGTTGGACCTGGCCCTTTTTGAAGGGTCATCCCTAAACTTTTTGCCTTCCTCCTGTATTTTTTCTGACCTGGTGTTGGCTGATTTATGACTCTGGGCACCTTACCACTGCTGACCAGTGCTAAGGTGCATATGCTCTCCCTATGGTAAAATGTATACATTGATTGGTGTCCATGATTGGTTTATTTGGTTTACTGTCAGCCCCTAGTAAAGTGCACCAGGAGTGCCAGGGCTTGTAAATACAAATGCTGCTGGTGGGCTTGCAGCACTGGTTGTGCCACCCACAGAAGCGGCCTAGTAAAATGTGTCTAGGATCTGCCACTGCAGAACCTGCGCGCAGTCTGATACTGTCGCGCTGACTGCGCAAGTGCACCCACTTGCCAGTCCCTAAACCTTCCCTTAACTACATATTAGTCACCCCTCTGGTAGGCCCAAGGGCAGGGGGCATTGTAGGCATAAGGTAGGACATGCCCTGATGTGTGTGGCATGTCTTAATAGTGAATTACAGCCATTTTCGTTTTTCACTATTGAAGGCTACCTGCTCTCCATAGGCCAGAATGGGCTACTGGAATTACTACACCCTGTAATCCCAGTGGACTCATAGAGCATGGTAGAAAATTATGTTTAGTATGCCTGAACTCAGAATAATAAAATACTTCTTTTAGTAAAGTTTATTTTAATATCCTGTGTTTGTAAATACTACTTTTAGAAAGTTAGTATTTACTGATCTGGCCATTCAGTCCGCCTCTGCGCTGTGTGTGTGTGTGTTCTGCCTAGCAACAGTAAGGAGCAGGGCTGGGGAATTCCAGGAGACAGGCTGGCTGCCAGGTGGTGGGTAGAGAGATTACACCAGGATGGGTGGGAGGAGTACACCCCGACTCTTGAATAGACCTGTGCTCTGCCAGCACAAAGCCGGCGCCGCCCCCTGTGGAGCGGCTGATGTCTCTGCCCTGCTGCTGAAAGGAAAGCGCAGAGTCACCACAACAAAGTGCTCCAAAAACTGGACTGAGCCAGGCCCAGGCCCCCTGGCGCTAAAGAACAAAAGAATTGGTGTATAAAAGTAGGAGCCTGGCTCCTAAGAAATCAGATCCTGTTTACGCAACGACGAACCTCTGCCTGAAGGAGAAGGACCTGGAGAAGCTGAAGGAGGAATACTGTCTCTCTGCCTGAGAGACTGGCCTGCAGTGGGTGCCTGTCTGCTGGAAGGAGAGGAAAAGACTGAAGGAAAAGACTTTGAATCAACTTGTGCTGAACAATCTCCAAGGGCTTGCTTGTGAACTTGCCCCCTGATCTGCGCCCCAGGAACAGTGGGCGCAACCTACCCCCAGAAGAGAAGTAGCTGGACGCAATTCCGTGACGCTGATCCCCAGAGAACCTGTTTGCCTCTCCCCCTTTCTCCACACCGCGACATCTGCCACCTGGGACTACCACGAGCACCGCAAGGACCTGCCTCCCTGGTCCAAGCACCGCAAGTACCAGCCCCTCCGAGCCATAGCTCGCAACGCGGAGAAAGGCACCTGAAGGCCTGCGCACCGAGCCCTGGCGACCCTGTGCCGTCAAGATCACCGCGAGGCCCTGTGCACACTTGTGATCCCCTGAAAAGCTGATCGCGCTGCAACAGCGCTGTGGATTGCCCTGGAGCTGCTTCCTCCTCCTCTGCCCTTGGTCGTGTGGCTGGGACCTTCTTCGGGTGCCCCACGAAGCACCGCCGCCCTCTGACTGCGAGGGACGACACCGCGACGTGAGACACCGTGCCGTGGAAACCCGAGGCCGCCGCCGTGACCAACCCCGTGAAAAGAAGGTATTTGTGACCATCGCGCGAAAAGTACGGCTGTAACTGCCTACGTACGGTCCGTACTTCCATCTGAACTCATTGCGCTTTGAAAACGTACTGCCTTGCCTGGTAGTTCGAGTCGTACTGTTCGTACTTCCATCTGAATTCATGGCGCTTGGAAAACGTACTGCCTTGCCCCGTAGTTCGAGCCGTACTGTGGGTACGTCCATCTGAAATAATTGTGCGTAAATACGGCCCGTACTTGCCTTTGTACGGACCGTACTGACCCCTGAAGTATCCTGTTTTGAACCTTAGCAACCTTGGTTCGACTCGTACCAGCCTTGGTCTGAACCGTACTGGCCTCGGGAGCAGCATAGTTCGAATCGTACCTGCTTTGAGCCGAACTACATTGAAAAGCATTACCGGTGCTCACTCGAGAAGAGTGAGATTCGGCAAGCGTACTCGTGCTCACGCGAGAGGCGTGAGAAACGGCAAGGCCCTTTAAAAACCTTGCCCAAAGCCTAACAACGGTACTACGAAGTGCGCAGAACCCCTAAGAAGCTTATTTTAATCAGAACTTTGCCATTATTAAGACCTGTGGACTACCTTTGAGCATTTAAAGAGTAACTGGATTATTTCCCCAAGAGAACTGTATTTATGCAACCTGCCTGAAAGAAAACCTTTTATATAAAGAAATATATTTTACTATAAATACAGCCTTATGTCTTTGTGTGGTGGGGAGGTGATTATTGTGTGGGACAACTTGAACGCTTAACCTTATGCCCTCTGTAAATTTAGCCTGACTGCTCGCGCCACGTTACCTAGAGGGTGAGCAGGGGTTATTTTTAAAGAGGTGATCCTTTGCCCTGACTTAGAGGAAAGGGTCCCTGCTTGTCGCAAGTGCATACCTGCGCCAACCAGAGACCCCGGATTCTAACACCGGGGGATTCCAGGGAGGTATGGCTTGCGTGGATCCCCCAACGTTTCCTCACCCAGAATGCCCTGCAAACCTCAAATTTTGCTGAAATAATCACCCTTTTCACACATTTTTGTGTGGGAAAGTTGTGGCATCACTGGGATGACACAAATTTCCTACCACCCAGCGTTCCCCCGGGTCTCCCGATAAAAACGGTGCCTCACTCGTGTGGGAGGCCCAAGTACCCGCGACAGGCAAGGACCCAAAACATAGTGAGGCGACATGAAAATTGCCCATCTCCAAATGACCTGGTTTTGCAAGGGGGGGTCACTTGGGTTTTCTTGCCCGGTGCTCGGCGGCCACCTAGGGAAACCTACCAAACCCACACATTTCTGAAAACTAGACACCCGGGGGATTCCAGGGAGGTATGGCTTGCGTTGATCCCCCAATGTTTCCTTACCCAGAATGCCCTGCAAACCTCAAATTTAGCTGAAAAAATGAAATTTTTCACACATTTTTGTGTGGGAAAGTTGTGGCATCACCAGGCTGACACAAATTTCCTACCACCCAGCGTTCCCCCGGGTATCCCGATACAAACGGTGCCTCACTCGTGTGGGAGGCCCAAGTACCCGCGACAGGCAAGGACCCAAAACATAGTGAGGCGACATGAAAATTGCTTATCTCCAAACGACCTGGTTTTCCAAGGGGGGTCACTTGGGTTTTTGGCCCGGTGCTCGGCGGCCACCTAGGGAAACCTACCAAACCCACACATTTCTGAAAACTAGACACCCGGGGGATTCCAGGGAGGTATGGCTTGCGTGGATCCCCCAATGTTTCCTTACCCAGAATGCCCTGCAAACCTCAAATTTAGCTGAAAAAATCAAATTTTTCACACATTTTTGTATGGGAAAGTTGTGGCATCACCAGGCTGACACAAATTTCCTACCACCCAGCGTTCCCCCGGGTATCCCAATAAAAACGGTGCCTCACTCGTGTGGGAGGCCCAAGTACCCGCGACAGGCAAGGACCCAAACCATAGTGAGGCGACATGAAAATTGCTTATCTTCAAACGACATGGTTTTGCAAGGGGGGTCACTTGGGTTTTTGGCCTGGTGCTCGGCGGCCACCTAGGGAAACCTACCAAACCCACACATTTCTGAAAACTAGACACCCGGGGGATTCCAGGGAGGTATGGCTTCCGTGGATCCCCCAACGTTTCCTTACCCAGAATGCCCTGCAAACCTCAAATTTAGCTGAAAAAATCACCTTTTTCACACATTTTTGTGTGGGAAAGTTGTGGCATCACCGGGCTGACACAAATTTCCTACCACCCAGCGTTCATCCGGGTCTCCCGATAAAAACGGTGCCTCACTCGTGTGGGAGGCCCAAGTACCCGCGACAGGCAAGGGCCCAAAACGTAGTGAGGCGACATGAAAATTGCCTATCTCCAAACGACCTGGTTTTGCAAGGGGGGTCACTTGGGTTTTTGGCCAGGTGCTCGGCGGCCACCTAGGGAAACCTACCAAACCCACACATTTCTGAAAACTAGACACCCGGGGGATTCCAGGGAGGTATGGCTTGCGTGGATCCCCCAACTTTTCCTTACCCAGAATGCCCTGCAAACCTCAAATTTAGCTGAAAAAAATCACCTTTTTCACACATTTTTGTGTGGGAAAGTTGTGGCATCAACGGGCTGACACAAATTTCCTACCACCCAGCGTTCCCCCGGGTCTCCCGATAAAAACGGTGCCTCACTCGTGTGGGAGGCCCAAGTACCCGCGACAGGCAAGGGCCCAAAACTTAGTGAGGCGACATGAAAATTGCCTATCTTCAAACGACATGGTTTTGCAAGGGGGGTCACTTGGGTTTTTGGCCTGGTGCTCGGCGGCCACCTAGGGAAACCTACCAAACCCACACATTTCTGAAAACTAGACACCCGGGGGATTCCAGGGAGGTATGGCTTGCGTGGATCCCCCAACGTTTCCTTACCCAGAATGCCCTGCAAACCTCAAATTTAGCTGAAAAAATCACCGTTTTCACACATTTTTGTGTGGGAAAGTTGTGGCATCACCGGGCTGACACAAATTTCCTACCACCCAGCGTTCCCCCGGGTCTCCTGATAAAAACGGTGCCTCACTCGTGTGGGAGGCCCAAGTACCCGCGACAGGCAAGGGCCCAAAACGTAGTGAGGCGACATGAAAATTGCCTATCTCCAAACGACCTGGTTTTGCAAGGGGGGTCACTTGGGTTTTTGGCCCGGTGCTCGGCGGCCACCTAGGGAAACCTACCAAACCCACACATTTCTGAAAACTAGACACCCGGGGGATTCCAGGGAGGTATGGCTTGCGTGGATCCCCCAACTTTCCCTTATCCAGAATGCCCTGCAAACCTCAAATTTAGCTGAAAAAAATCACCTTTTTCACACATTTTTGTGTGGGAAAGTTGTGGCATCACCGGGCTGACACAAATTTCCTACCACCCAGCATTCCCCCGGGTCTCCCGATAAAAACGGTGCCTCACTCGTGTGGGAGGCCCAAGTACCCGCGACGGGCAAGGGCCCAAAATGTAGTGAGGCGACATGAAAATTGCCTATCTCCAAACGACCTGGTTTTGCAAGGGGGGGTCACTTGGGTTTTTGGCCCGGTGCTCGGCGGCCACCTAGGGAAACCTACCAAACTCACACATTTCTGAAAACTAGACACCCGGGGGATTCCAGGGAGGTATGGCTTGCGTGGATCCCCCAACGTTTCCTTACCCAGAATGCCCTGCAAACCTCACATTTAGCTGAAAAAATCATATTTTTCACACATTTTTGTGTGGGAAAGTTGTGGCATCACCGGGCTGACACAAATTTCCTACCGGCCAGCATTCCCCCGGGTCTCCCGATAAAAACGGTGCCTCACTCGTGTGGGAGGCCCAAGTACCCGCGACAGGCAAGGGCCCAAAACTTAGTGAGGCGACATGAAAATTGCCTATCTTCAAACGACATGGTTTTGCAAGGGGGGTCACTTGGGTTTTTGGCCTGGTGCTCGGCGGCCACCTAGGGAAACCTACCAAACCCACACATTTCTGAAAACTAGACACCCGGGGGATTCCAGGGAGGTATGGCTTGCGTGGATCCCCCAACGTTTCCTTACCCAGAATGCCCTGCAAACCTCAAATTTAGCTGAAAAAATCACCGTTTTCACACATTTTTGTGTGGGAAAGTTGTGGCATCACCGGGCTGACACAAATTTCCTACCACCCAGCGTTCCCCGGGTCTCCCGATAAAAACGGTGCCTCACTCGTGTGGGAGGCCCAAGTACCCGCGACAGGCAAGGGCCCAAAACGTAGTGAGGCGACATGAAAATTGCCTATCTCCAAACGACCTGGTTTTGCAATCGGGGGTCACTTGGGTTTTTGGCCCGGTGCTCGGCGGCCACCTAGGGAAACCTACCAAACCCACACATTTCTGAAAACTAGACCACCAGGGGATTCCAGGGAGGTATGGCTTGCGTGGATCCCCCAACGTTTCCTTACCCAGAATGCCCTGCAAACCTCAAATTTAGCTGAAAAAATCACCTTTTTCACACATTTTTGTGTGGGAAAGTTGTGGCATCACCGGGCTGACACAAATTTCCTACCACCCAGCGTTCCCCCAGGTCTCCCTATAAAAACGGTGCCTCACTCGTGTGGGAGGCCCAAGTACCCGCGACAGGCAAGGGCCCAAAACGTAGTGAGGCAACATGAAAATTGCCTATCTCCAAACGACCTGGTTTTGCAAGGGGGGTCACTTGGGTTTTTGGCCCGGTGCTCGGCGGCCACCTAGGGAAACCTACCAAACCCACACATTTCTGAAAACTAGACATCCGGGGGATTCCAGGGAGGTATGGCTTGCGTGGATCCCCCCAACGTTTCCTTACCCAGAATGCCCTGCAAACCTCAAATTTAGCTGAAAAAATCACCTTTTTCACACATTTTTGTGTGGGAAAGTTGTGGCATCACCGGGCTGACACAAATTTCCTACCACCCAGCGTTCCCCCGGGTCTCCCGATAAAAACGGTGCCTCACTCGTGTGGGAGGCCCAAGTACCCGCAACAGGCAAGGACCCAAACCATAGTGAGGCGACATGAAAATTGCTTATCTCCAAACGACCTGGTTTTGCAAGGGGGGTCACTTGGATTTTTGGCCCGGTGCTCGGCGGCCACCTAGGGAAACCTACCAAACCCACACATTTCTGAAAACTAGACACCCGGGGGATTCCAGGGAGGTATGGCTTGCGTGGATCCCCCAATGTTTCCTTACCCAGAATGCCCTGCAAACCTCAAATTTAGCTGAAAAAATCACCTTTTTCACACATTTTTGTGTGGGAAAGTTGTGGCATCACCGGGCTGACACAAATTTCCTACCACCCAGCGTTCCCCCGGGTCTCCCGATAAAAACAGTGCCTCACTCGTGTGGGAGGCCCAAGTACCCGCGACAGGCAAGGGCCCAAAATGTAGTGAGGCGACATGAAAATTGCCTATCTCCAAACGACCTGGTTTTGCAAGGGGGGGTCACTTGGGTTTTTGGCCCGGTGCTCGGCGGCCACCTAGGGAAACCTACCAAACCCACACATTTCTGAAAACTAGACCACCGGGGGATTCCAGGGAGGTATGGCTTGCGTGGATCCCCCAACGTTTCCTTGCCCAGAATGCCCTGCAAACCTCAAATTTAGCTGAAAAAATCACCTTTTTCACACATTTTTGTGTGGGAAAGTTGTGGCATCACCGGGCTGACACAAATTTCCTACCACCAAGCGTTCCCCCGGGTCTCCCGATAAAAACAGTGCCTCACTTGTGTGGGAGGCCCAAGTACCCGCGACAGGCAAGGGCCCAAAACGTAGTGAGGCGACATGAAAATTGTCTATCTCCAAACGACCTGGTTTTGCAAGGGGGGGATCACTTGGGTTTTTGGCCCGGTGCTCGGCGGCCACCTAGGGAAACCTACCAAACCCACACATTTCTGAAAACTAGACACCCGGTTGTTGGACCTGGCCCTTTTTGAAGGGTCATCCCTAAACTTTTTGCCTTCCTCCTGTATTTTTTCTGACCTGGTGTTGGCTGATTTATGACTCTGGGCACCTTACCACTGCTGACCAGTGCTAAGGTGCATATGCTCTCCCTATGGTAAAATGTATACATTGATTGGTGTCCATGATTGGTTTATTTGGTTTACTGTCAGCCCCTAGTAAAGTGCACCAGGAGTGCCAGGGCTTGTAAATACAAATGCTGCTGGTGGGCTTGCAGCACTGGTTGTGCCACCCACAGAAGCGGCCTAGTAAAATGTGTCTAGGATCTGCCACTGCAGAACCTGCGCGCAGTCTGATACTGTCGCGCTGACTGCGCAAGTGCACCCACTTGCCAGTCCCTAAACCTTCCCTTAACTACATATTAGTCACCCCTCTGGTAGGCCCAAGGGCAGGGGGCATTGTAGGCATAAGGTAGGACATGCCCTGATGTGTGTGGCATGTCTTAATAGTGAATTACAGCCATTTTCGTTTTTCACTATTGAAGGCTACCTGCTCTCCATAGGCCAGAATGGGCTACTGGAATTACTACACCCTGTAATCCCAGTGGACTCATAGAGCATGGTAGAAAATTATGTTTAGTATGCCTGAACTCAGAATAATAAAATACTTCTTTTAGTAAAGTTTATTTTAATATCCTGTGTTTGTAAATACTACTTTTAGAAAGTTAGTATTTACTGATCTGGCCATTCAGTCCGCCTCTGCGCTGTGTGTGTGTGTGTTCTGCCTAGCAACAGTAAGGAGCAGGGCTGGGGAATTCCAGGAGACAGGCTGGCTGCCAGGTGGTGGGTAGAGAGATTACACCAGGATGGGTGGGAGGAGTACACCCCGACTCTTGAATAGACCTGTGCTCTGCCAGCACAAAGCCGGCGCCGCCCCCTGTGGAGCGGCTGATGTCTCTGCCCTGCTGCTGAAAGGAAAGCGCAGAGTCACCACAACAAAGTGCTCCAAAAACTGGACTGAGCCAGGCCCAGGCCCCCTGGCGCTAAAGAACAAAAGAATTGGTGTATAAAAGTAGGAGCCTGGCTCCTAAGAAATCAGATCCTGTTTACGCAACGACGAACCTCTGCCTGAAGGAGAAGGACCTGGAGAAGCTGAAGGAGGAATACTGTCTCTCTGCCTGAGAGACTGGCCTGCAGTGGGTGCCTGTCTGCTGGAAGGAGAGGAAAAGACTGAAGGAAAAGACTTTGAATCAACTTGTGCTGAACAATCTCCAAGGGCTTGCTTGTGAACTTGCCCCCTGATCTGCGCCCCAGGAACAGTGGGCGCAACCTACCCCCAGAAGAGAAGTAGCTGGACGCAATTCCGTGACGCTGATCCCCAGAGAACCTGTTTGCCTCTCCCCCTTTCTCCACACCGCGACATCTGCCACCTGGGACTACCACGAGCACCGCAAGGACCTGCCTCCCTGGTCCAAGCACCGCAAGTACCAGCCCCTCCGAGCCATAGCTCGCAACGCGGAGAAAGGCACCTGAAGGCCTGCGCACCGAGCCCTGACGACCCTGTGCCGTCAAGATCACCGCGAGGCCCTGTGCACACTTGTGATCCCCTGAAAAGCTGATCGCGCTGCAACAGCGCTGTGGATTGCCCTGGAGCTGCTTCCTCCTCCTCTGCCCTTGGTCGTGTGGCTGGGACCTTCTTCGGGTGCCCCACGAAGCACCGCCGCCCTCTGACTGCGAGGGACGACACCGCGACGTGAGACACCGTGCCGTGGAAACCCGAGGCCGCCGCCGTGACCAACCCCGTGAAAAGAAGGTATTTGTGACCATCGCGCGAAAAGTACGGCTGTAACTGCCTACGTACGGTCCGTACTTCCATCTGAACTCATTGCGCTTTGAAAACGTACTGCCTTGCCTGGTAGTTCGAGTCGTACTGTTCGTACTTCCATCTGAATTCATGGCGCTTGGAAAACGTACTGCCTTGCCCCGTAGTTCGAGCCGTACTGTGGGTACGTCCATCTGAAATAATTGTGCGTAAATACGGCCCGTACTTGCCTTTGTACGGACCGTACTGACCCCTGAAGTATCCTGTTTTGAACCTTAGCAACCTTGGTTCGACTCGTACCAGTCTTGGTCTGAACCGTACTGGCCTCGGGAGCAGCATAGTTCGAATCGTACCTGCTTTGAGCCGAACTACATTGAAAAGCATTACCGGTGCTCACTCGAGAAGAGTGAGATTCGGCAAGCGTACTCGTGCTCACGCGAGAGGCGTGAGAAACGGCAAGGCCCTTTAAAAACCTTGCCCAAAGCCTAACAACGGTACTACGAAGTGCGCAGAACCCCTAAGAAGCTTATTTTAATCAGAACTTTGCCATTATTAAGACCTGTGGACTACCTTTGAGCATTTAAAGAGTAACTGGATTATTTCCCCAAGAGAACTGTATTTATGCAACCTGCCTGAAAGAAAACCTTTTATATAAAGAAATATATTTTACTATAAATACAGCCTTATGTCTTTGTGTGGTGGGGAGGTGATTATTGTGTGGGACAACTTGAACGCTTAACCTTATGCCCTCTGGAAATTTAGCCTGACTGCTCGCGCCACGTTACCTAGAGGGTGAGCAGGGGTTATTTTTAAAGAGGTGATCCTTTGCCCTGACTTAGAGGAAAGGGTCCCTGCTTGTCGCAAGTGCATACCTGCGCCAACCAGAGACCCCGGATTCTAACATTGGTGGCAGCGGTGAGGATTTACGGATTTGCGTTCTTGGTGTCTGCACAGTGATTACTAACCATTGCACAGTAGACAGTCCAGTAGCTTGAGCCACAGAACTTTTTATTTTTGCTTGCCAAGAGAAGACGATCCCTTGTGTTTGGAGTCATGCCGGGCCCAAACAGCATAGAGAAAACCGCGCTGAAAGCCTGGATTGAATCAAGGGGTGCAACCAAGGAAGTTACACCATTGAAACCAGCGGGAAGTGTTCGCAGTTTTGGTAGAGGCCTGTCGCCAGAGGAGCTGGCAGACAGACAGGCCACCAGGGATCACGAAGTATTGTTGGCAAAGCTGGAAGTAAATGCCCAACTGGAGCTAGAGAGCAAGAAGCTGGCTCTGGAAGAAAAGAAAATGCAAATGGAGCATGACTTCCTAATGAAGAAATATGATATGGAGCTCGAGAGGCTTGAGGCCATGAGTGTCTCAGCCCAGCAACAAGAAAGGTGCGTAGCTCAGAGATTGAGCTTTTCTGAGTGGGAGGAGGAATCCAGCTCAGATGGTGGCAGCAGTATTGAATTCTCTAGTGTTGAAAGAGTAGTACGCACACCCAGAGATGTGGCGCCTGACTTGAAGGAGGGGGTTAACACACACCAGGAGGTTCAAGGGCATGAGGTAGCTCCAGTAGTGCGCAGTATCCCTGAAGGGAATAGGGTAACTGGCGCAGGGGTTCATAGTCCTAGTGGCGGGAGGGACACTCTACTGGCTCTAGATGAGAGGCGCAGGGAGAGGGGTTCCCCCAACATTGAAGTCCTGGTAGGTGAGTGTGAAGACCGCCCAGAAGAGTGTGGGTTGTGTGACAGAGACAGTCATATACTGTCTTGCCAGTCTCAGGAGAGTGGTGTGGAGTACGTGTGTGAGGCACTGGATGGTAAGGTGATGGCTAGTTTGGTTAAAACTGCTAGGGGGCTGTGTGATCCAATGGTGGGAGAGCATATTTTAAGTCCCTGTTTTCCAGAGCTACGTCAACACCTGCTGGAGAGTGAGTTCTCTGACCGCAGAGAACTCACATTGGAGGCAGACCTTTTGGTGGATTCCAGAGGGTCTGGAGAGGCATTGGGGAGTGACCCTGTGGGGAGTGGCTCAGGTATCTTCCAACCCAGAGTGGTGGAAGTGGTGCAGAGTAGCCCAGCTAGGTCCCATGGTAGTGGGAGGGGTGTAGGGGCTCACGTCCTGTCTCAGTGGAGAAGGAGTGAGTGTGGGGCTGCGTGCCCCCAGGTGCCCGAAACCCAGTCTCAGAGCCTGGATGGTTCTTTAAGGGAACACCAGGCGGGGAGCCTAGGCTGTCCTGATGGGCCGCCCGTTGAGGGGGATCCCCTAGTGTCTGGTGAGCTGGGAGTGTCTGTAAGCAGGCCTCCATCAGTTCTGGTGTCTGGCAGTACCGCTCCAGTTGGGAGGGTGCAGAGGTCCAGATTGAGGGGTGAGAGGGGGAAAGAGTCCCCAGTGGAAGAACCAGTGGGTCAGGAGCCAGCCAGAAGGGCTGCGTCCTCCGTGAGTGACCATGGTGACACCACTTCTGTCCTGGGGGATCTTCAGGCACTGTCAGATGGACAGGGGTCGGGAGATCAGCGCCAGGCAGACTGTCACACGACACATGAGTTATGTGTCACCCTCAGGGGGGGCATGCGTGCTCCCCGGGAAGTCCTGGTGCGCCAGGCGAGCGTTCAACCGCATGGGTTGGACCCAGGGTTGGGAAGCCAGGTTCAGGTGTTGTCTGACCTGGAGGGTGGGACCACTGTAATCAGTGTCCTGACCCATGTTGCTTCTAGGGGTACCACGCCAGTTGGGAGTGGGCAGTACTCTGGAAGGGGGTGCAGAGGGAGGGAGTCCTCGCCTCTGACCCCGGCTCAACTAAAGGGTTTAGACCCTAGGTTGAAGGGCCAGGTTCAGGGTGTCCCCCCTGACCTGGGCACCCAGTTGCAGGATAGAACCCCTGAACTGGTGGGCGAATTGCGCAGGACACCTGCCACAGGTGCCGTGGCAATTCTGGAAGGGGGTGCCACTCCAGGTGGGAGGGTACAGAGCCCCAAGGAGGAGGACCGGGAGTGGGAGAGGCCACCCCAGTCTTTGGTCCAGCCGCTGGGTACAGTCCCGGGGCTGGTGGGTCAGTGCCAGGATGTCATACCTGACCTGACAAGGGGGAGAATGGACAAAGGGTGCCAAGCACCTGGGGCTACTGCCCCCCGCTCCCTGGCGCCACAGAGGATTGAGAGCCCTGAGAGGCATACGGCCTGGGTCTCATCCCTGACTACTGTCAGTGGCCACTGTAGCATTTTGCTGTCTCTCTGGTTGGACACACCTGTGGGCCAGTTAAGGTTAGGTGCTGCACAGGTGGTGTCCACAGGCGAGGAGAAGGGTTCCCCATGGATTGGCTTGGTGGGCCCTGAGAGTATGGACAGAGGGAGTCCGATAGGTTCAGATTGGCGTAGAAATGGAGTCTGCCCCTGCAGTTGCGGGCCAGGTCCTTGTTCTATCGCCCCAAGCAGGGAAGACCATCACGGTGGTGATTGGTCTACCCTGCGTTTTGGCTGGAAGGGGGTTGTGTTGGACCTGGCCCTTTTTGAAGGGTCATCCCTAAACTTTTTGCCTTCCTCCTGTATTTTTTCTGACCTGGTGTTGGCTGATTTATGACTCTGGGCACCTTACCACTGCTGACCAGTGCTAAGGTGCATATGCTCTCCCTATGGTAAAATGTATACATTGATTGGTGTCCATGATTGGTTTATTTGGTTTACTGTCAGCCCCTAGTAAAGTGCACCAGGAGTGCCAGGGCTTGTAAATACAAATGCTGCTGGTGGGCTTGCAGCACTGGTTGTGCCACCCACAGAAGCGGCCTAGTAAAATGTGTCTAGGATCTGCCACTGCAGAACCTGCGCGCAGTCTGATACTGTCGTGCTGACTGCGCAAGTGCACCCACTTGCCAGTCCCTAAACCTTCCCTTAACTACATATTAGTCACCCCTCTGGTAGGCCCAAGGGCAGGGGGCATTGTAGGCATAAGGTAGGACATGCCCTGATGTGTGTGGCATGTCTTAATAGTGAATTACAGCCATTTTCGTTTTTCACTATTGAAGGCTACCTGCTCTCCATAGGCCAGAATGGGCTACTGGAATTACTACACCCTGTAATCCCAGTGGACTCATAGAGCATGGTAGAAAATTATGTTTAGTATGCCTGAACTCAGAATAATAAAATACTTCTTTTAGTAAAGTTTATTTTAATATCCTGTGTTTGTAAATACTACTTTTAGAAAGTTAGTATTTACTGATCTGGCCATTCAGTCCGCCTCTGCGCTGTGTGTGTGTGTGTTCTGCCTAGCAACAGTAAGGAGCAGGGCTGGGGAATTCCAGGAGACAGGCTGGCTGCCAGGTGGTGGGTAGAGAGATTACACCAGGATGGGTGGGAGGAGTACACCCCGACTCTTGAATAGACCTGTGCTCTGCCAGCACAAAGCCGGCGCCGCCCCCTGTGGAGCGGCTGATGTCTCTGCCCTGCTGCTGAAAGGAAAGCGCAGAGTCACCACAACAAAGTGCTCCAAAAACTGGACTGAGCCAGGCCCAGGCCCCCTGGCGCTAAAGAACAAAAGAATTGGTGTATAAAAGTAGGAGCCTGGCTCCTAAGAAATCAGATCCTGTTTACGCAACGACGAACCTCTGCCTGAAGGAGAAGGACCTGGAGAAGCTGAAGGAGGAATACTGTCTCTCTGCCTGAGAGACTGGCCTGCAGTGGGTGCCTGTCTGCTGGAAGGAGAGGAAAAGACTGAAGGAAAAGACTTTGAATCAACTTGTGCTGAACAATCTCCAAGGGCTTGCTTGTGAACTTGCCCCCTGATCTGCGCCCCAGGAACAGTGGGCGCAACCTACCCCCAGAAGAGAAGTAGCTGGACGCAATTCCGTGACGCTGATCCCCAGAGAACCTGTTTGCCTCTCCCCCTTTCTCCACACCGCGACATCTGCCACCTGGGACTACCACGAGCACCGCAAGGACCTGCCTCCCTGGTCCAAGCACCGCAAGTACCAGCCCCTCCGAGCCATAGCTCGCAACGCGGAGAAAGGCACCTGAAGGCCTGCGCACCGAGCCCTGGCGACCCTGTGCCGTCAAGATCACCGCGAGGCCCTGTGCACACTTGTGATCCCCTGAAAAGCTGATCGCGCTGCAACAGCGCTGTGGATTGCCCTGGAGCTGCTTCCTCCTCCTCTGCCCTTGGTCGTGTGGCTGGGACCTTCTTCGGGTGCCCCACGAAGCACCGCCGCCCTCTGACTGCGAGGGACGACACCGCGACGTGAGACACCGTGCCGTGGAAACCCGAGGCCGCCGCCGTGACCAACCCCGTGAAAAGAAGGTATTTGTGACCATCGCGCGAAAAGTACGGCTGTAACTGCCTACGTACGGTCCGTACTTCCATCTGAACTCATTGCGCTTTGAAAACGTACTGCCTTGCCTGGTAGTTCGAGTCGTACTGTTCGTACTTCCATCTGAATTCATGGCGCTTGGAAAACGTACTGCCTTGCCCCGTAGTTCGAGCCGTACTGTGGGTACGTCCATCTGAAATAATTGTGCGTAAATACGGCCCGTACTTGCCTTTGTACGGACCGTACTGACCCCTGAAGTATCCTGTTTTGAACCTTAGCAACCTTGGTTCGACTCGTACCAGCCTTGGTCTGAACCGTACTGGCCTCGGGAGCAGCATAGTTCGAATCGTACCTGCTTTGAGCCGAACTACATTGAAAAGCATTACCGGTGCTCACTCGAGAAGAGTGAGATTCGGCAAGCGTACTCGTGCTCACGCGAGAGGCGTGAGAAACGGCAAGGCCCTTTAAAAACCTTGCCCAAAGCCTAACAACGGTACTACGAAGTGCGCAGAACCCCTAAGAAGCTTATTTTAATCAGAACTTTGCCATTATTAAGACCTGTGGACTACCTTTGAGCATTTAAAGAGTAACTGGATTATTTCCCCAAGAGAACTGTATTTATGCAACCTGCCTGAAAGAAAACCTTTTATATAAAGAAATATATTTTACTATAAATACAGCCTTATGTCTTTGTGTGGTGGGGAGGTGATTATTGTGTGGGACAACTTGAACGCTTAACCTTATGCCCTCTGGAAATTTAGCCTGACTGCTCGCGCCACGTTACCTAGAGGGTGAGCAGGGGTTATTTTTAAAGAGGTGATCCTTTGCCCTGACTTAGAGGAAAGGGTCCCTGCTTGTCGCAAGTGCATACCTGCGCCAACCAGAGACCCCGGATTCTAACATTGGTGGCAGCGGTGAGGATTTACGGATTTGCGTTCTTGGTGTCTGCACAGTGATTACTAACCATTGCACAGTAGACAGTCCAGTAGCTTGAGCCACAGAACTTTTTATTTTTGCTTGCCAAGAGAAGACGATCCCTTGTGTTTGGAGTCATGCCGGGCCCAAACAGCATAGAGAAAACCGCGCTGAAAGCCTGGATTGAATCAAGGGGTGCAACCAAGGAAGTTACACCATTGAAACCAGCGGGAAGTGTTCGCAGTTTTGGTAGAGGCCTGTCGCCAGAGGAGCTGGCAGACAGACAGGCCACCAGGGATCACGAAGTATTGTTGGCAAAGCTGGAAGTAAATGCCCAACTGGAGCTAGAGAGCAAGAAGCTGGCTCTGGAAGAAAAGAAAATGCAAATGGAGCATGACTTCCTAATGAAGAAATATGATATGGAGCTCGAGAGGCTTGAGGCCATGAGTGTCTCAGCCCAGCAACAAGAAAGGTGCGTAGCTCAGAGATTGAGCTTTTCTGAGTGGGAGGAGGAATCCAGCTCAGATGGTGGCAGCAGTATTGAATTCTCTAGTGTTGAAAGAGTAGTACGCACACCCAGAGATGTGGCGCCTGACTTGAAGGAGGGGGTTAACACACACCAGGAGGTTCAAGGGCATGAGGTAGCTCCAGTAGTGCGCAGTATCCCTGAAGGGAATAGGGTAACTGGCGCAGGGGTTCATAGTCCTAGTGGCGGGAGGGACACTCTACTGGCTCTAGATGAGAGGCGCAGGGAGAGGGGTTCCCCCAACATTGAAGTCCTGGTAGGTGAGTGTGAAGACCGCCCAGAAGAGTGTGGGTTGTGTGACAGAGACAGTCATATACTGTCTTGCCAGTCTCAGGAGAGTGGTGTGGAGTACGTGTGTGAGGCACTGGATGGTAAGGTGATGGCTAGTTTGGTTAAAACTGCTAGGGGGCTGTGTGATCCAATGGTGGGAGAGCATATTTTAAGTCCCTGTTTTCCAGAGCTACGTCAACACCTGCTGGAGAGTGAGTTCTCTGACCGCAGAGAACTCACATTGGAGGCAGACCTTTTGGTGGATTCCAGAGGGTCTGGAGAGGCATTGGGGAGTGACCCTGTGGGGAGTGGCTCAGGTATCTTCCAACCCAGAGTGGTGGAAGTGGTGCAGAGTAGCCCAGCTAGGTCCCATGGTAGTGGGAGGGGTGTAGGGGCTCACGTCCTGTCTCAGTGGAGAAGGAGTGAGTGTGGGGCTGCGTGCCCCCAGGTGCCCGAAACCCAGTCTCAGAGCCTGGATGGTTCTTTAAGGGAACACCAGGCGGGGAGCCTAGGCTGTCCTGATGGGCCGCCCGTTGAGGGGGATCCCCTAGTGTCTGGTGAGCTGGGAGTGTCTGTAAGCAGGCCTCCATCAGTTCTGGTGTCTGGCAGTACCGCTCCAGTTGGGAGGGTGCAGAGGTCCAGATTGAGGGGTGAGAGGGGGAAAGAGTCCCCAGTGGAAGAACCAGTGGGTCAGGAGCCAGCCAGAAGGGCTGCGTCCCCCGTGAGTGACCATGGTGACACCACTTCTGTCCTGGGGGATCTTCAGGCACTGTCAGATGGACAGGGGTCGGGAGATCAGCGCCAGGCAGACTGTCACACGACACATGAGTTATGTGTCACCCTCAGGGGGGGCATGCGTGCTCCCCGGGAAGTCCTGGTGCGCCAGGCGAGCGTTCAACCGCATGGGTTGGACCCAGGGTTGGGAAGCCAGGTTCAGGTGTTGTCTGACCTGGAGGGTGGGACCACTGTAATCAGTGTCCTGACCCATGTTGCTTCTAGGGGTACCACGCCAGTTGGGAGTGGGCAGTACTCTGGAAGGGGGTGCAGAGGGAGGGAGTCCTCGCCTCTGACCCCGGCTCAACTAAAGGGTTTAGACCCTAGGTTGAAGGGCCAGGTTCAGGGTGTCCCCCCTGACCTGGGCACCCAGTTGCAGGATAGAACCCCTGAACTGGTGGGCGAATTGCGCAGGACACCTGCCACAGGTGCCGTGGCAATTCTGGAAGGGGGTGCCACTCCAGGTGGGAGGGTACAGAGCCCCAAGGAGGAGGACCGGGAGTGGGAGAGGCCACCCCAGTCTTTGGTCCAGCCGCTGGGTACAGTCCCGGGGCTGGTGGGTCAGTGCCAGGATGTCATACCTGACCTGACAAGGGGGAGAATGGACAAAGGGTGCCAAGCACCTGGGGCTACTGCCCCCCGCTCCCTGGCGCCACAGAGGATTGAGAGCCCTGAGAGGCATACGGCCTGGGTCTCATCCCTGACTACTGTCAGTGGCCACTGTAGCATTTTGCTGTCTCTCTGGTTGGACACACCTGTGGGCCAGTTAAGGTTAGGTGCTGCACAGGTGGTGTCCACAGGCGAGGAGAAGGGTTCCCCATGGATTGGCTTGGTGGGCCCTGAGAGTATGGACAGAGGGAGTCCGATAGGTTCAGATTGGCGTAGAAATGGAGTCTGCCCCTGCAGTTGCGGGCCAGGTCCTTGTTCTATCGCCCCAAGCAGGGAAGACCATCACGGTGGTGATTGGTCTACCCTGCGTTTTGGCTGGAAGGGGGTTGTGTTGGACCTGGCCCTTTTTGAAGGGTCATCCCTAAACTTTTTGCCTTCCTCCTGTATTTTTTCTGACCTGGTGTTGGCTGATTTATGACTCTGGGCACCTTGCCACTGCTGACCAGTGCTAAGGTGCATATGCTCTCCCTATGGTAAAATGTATACATTGATTGGTGTCCATGATTGGTTTATTTGGTTTACTGTCAGCCCCTAGTAAAGTGCACCAGGAGTGCCAGGGCTTGTAAATACAAATGCTGCTGGTGGGCTTGCAGCACTGGTTGTGCCACCCACAGAAGCGGCCTAGTAAAATGTGTCTAGGATCTGCCACTGCAGAACCTGCGCGCAGTCTGATACTGTCGCGCTGACTGCGCAAGTGCACCCACTTGCCAGTCCCTAAACCTTCCCTTAACTACATATTAGTCACCCCTCTGGTAGGCCCAAGGGCAGGGGGCATTGTAGGCATAAGGTAGGACATGCCCTGATGTGTGTGGCATGTCTTAATAGTGAATTACAGCCATTTTCGTTTTTCACTATTGAAGGCTACCTGCTCTCCATAGGCCAGAATGGGCTACTGGAATTACTACACCCTGTAATCCCAGTGGACTCATAGAGCATGGTAGAAAATTATGTTTAGTATGCCTGAACTCAGAATAATAAAATACTTCTTTTAGTAAAGTTTATTTTAATATCCTGTGTTTGTAAATACTACTTTTAGAAAGTTAGTATTTACTGATCTGGCCATTCAGTCCGCCTCTGCGCTGTGTGTGTGTGTGTTCTGCCTAGCAACAGTAAGGAGCAGGGCTGGGGAATTCCAGGAGACAGGCTGGCTGCCAGGTGGTGGGTAGAGAGATTACACCAGGATGGGTGGGAGGAGTACACCCCGACTCTTGAATAGACCTGTGCTCTGCCAGCACAAAGCCGGCGCCGCCCCCTGTGGAGCGGCTGATGTCTCTGCCCTGCTGCTGAAAGGAAAGCGCAGAGTCACCACAACAAAGTGCTCCAAAAACTGGACTGAGCCAGGCCCAGGCCCCCTGGCGCTAAAGAACAAAAGAATTGGTGTATAAAAGTAGGAGCCTGGCTCCTAAGAAATCAGATCCTGTTTACGCAACGACGAACCTCTGCCTGAAGGAGAAGGACCTGGAGAAGCTGAAGGAGGAATACTGTCTCTCTGCCTGAGAGACTGGCCTGCAGTGGGTGCCTGTCTGCTGGAAGGAGAGGAAAAGACTGAAGGAAAAGACTTTGAATCAACTTGTGCTGAACAATCTCCAAGGGCTTGCTTGTGAACTTGCCCCCTGATCTGCGCCCCAGGAACAGTGGGCGCAACCTACCCCCAGAAGAGAAGTAGCTGGACGCAATTCCGTGACGCTGATCCCCAGAGAACCTGTTTGCCTCTCCCCCTTTCTCCACACCGCGACATCTGCCACCTGGGACTACCACGAGCACCGCAAGGACCTGCCTCCCTGGTCCAAGCACCGCAAGTACCAGCCCCTCCGAGCCATAGCTCGCAACGCGGAGAAAGGCACCTGAAGGCCTGCGCACCGAGCCCTGGCGACCCTGTGCCGTCAAGATCACCGCGAGGCCCTGTGCACACTTGTGATCCCCTGAAAAGCTGATCGCGCTGCAACAGCGCTGTGGATTGCCCTGGAGCTGCTTCCTCCTCCTCTGCCCTTGGTCGTGTGGCTGGGACCTTCTTCGGGTGCCCCACGAAGCACCGCCGCCCTCTGACTGCGAGGGACGACACCGCGACGTGAGACACCGTGCCGTGGAAACCCGAGGCCGCCGCCGTGACCAACCCCGTGAAAAGAAGGTATTTGTGACCATCGCGCGAAAAGTACGGCTGTAACTGCCTACGTACGGTCCGTACTTCCATCTGAACTCATTGCGCTTTGAAAACGTACTGCCTTGCCTGGTAGTTCGAGTCGTACTGTTCGTACTTCCATCTGAATTCATGGCGCTTGGAAAACGTACTGCCTTGCCCCGTAGTTCGAGCCGTACTGTGGGTACGTCCATCTGAAATAATTGTGCGTAAATACGGCCCGTACTTGCCTTTGTACGGACCGTACTGACCCCTGAAGTATCCTGTTTTGAACCTTAGCAACCTTGGTTCGACTCGTACCAGCCTTGGTCTGAACCGTACTGGCCTCGGGAGCAGCATAGTTCGAATCGTACCTGCTTTGAGCCGAACTACATTGAAAAGCATTACCGGTGCTCACTCGAGAAGAGTGAGATTCGGCAAGCGTACTCGTGCTCACGCGAGAGGCGTGAGAAACGGCAAGGCCCTTTAAAAACCTTGCCCAAAGCCTAACAACGGTACTACGAAGTGCGCAGAACCCCTAAGAAGCTTATTTTAATCAGAACTTTGCCATTATTAAGACCTGTGGACTACCTTTGAGCATTTAAAGAGTAACTGGATTATTTCCCCAAGAGAACTGTATTTATGCAACCTGCCTGAAAGAAAACCTTTTATATAAAGAAATATATTTTACTATAAATACAGCCTTATGTCTTTGTGTGGTGGGGAGGTGATTATTGTGTGGGACAACTTGAACGCTTAACCTTATGCCCTCTGTAAATTTAGCCTGACTGCTCGCGCCACGTTACCTAGAGGGTGAGCAGGGGTTATTTTTAAAGAGGTGATCCTTTGCCCTGACTTAGAGGAAAGGGTCCCTGCTTGTCGCAAGTGCATACCTGCGCCAACCAGAGACCCCGGATTCTAACACCGGGGGATTCCAGGGAGGTATGGCTTGCGTGGATCCCCCAACGTTTCCTCACCCAGAATGCCCTGCAAACCTCAAATTTTGCTGAAATAATCACCCTTTTCACACATTTTTGTGTGGGAAAGTTGTGGCATCACTGGGATGACACAAATTTCCTACCACCCAGCGTTCCCCCGGGTCTCCCGATAAAAACGGTGCCTCACTCGTGTGGGAGGCCCAAGTACCCGCGACAGGCAAGGACCCAAAACATAGTGAGGCGACATGAAAATTGCCCATCTCCAAATGACCTGGTTTTGCAAGGGGGGGTCACTTGGGTTTTCTTGCCCGGTGCTCGGCGGCCACCTAGGGAAACCTACCAAACCCACACATTTCTGAAAACTAGACACCCGGGGGATTCCAGGGAGGTATGGCTTGCGTGGATCCCCCAATGTTTCCTTACCCAGAATGCCCTGCAAACCTCAAATTTAGCTGAAAAAATCACCTTTTTCACACATTTTTGGGTGGGAAAGTTGTGGCATCACCGGGCTGACACAAATTTCCTACCACCCAGCGTTCCCCCGGGTCTCCCGATAAAAACGGTTCCTCACTCGTGTGGGAGGCCCAAGTACCCGCGACAGGCAAAGACCCAAAATATAGTTAGGCGACATGAAAATTGCCTATCTCCAAACGACTTGGTTTTGCAAGGGGGGTCACTTGGGTTTTTGGCCCGGTGCTCGGCGGCCACCTAGTGAAACCTACCAAACCCACACATTTCTGAAAACTAGACACCCGGGGGATTCCAGGGAGGTATGGCTTGCGTGGATCCCCCAATGTTTCCTTACCCAGAATGCCCTGCAAACCTCAAATTTAGCTGAAAAAATGAAATTTTTCACACATTTTTGTGTGGGAAAGTTGTGGCATCACCAGACTGACACAAATTTCCTACCACCCAGCGTTCCCCCGGGTATCCCGATACAAACGGTGCCTCACTCGTGTGGGAGGCCCAAGTACCCGCGACAGGCAAGGACCCAAAACATAGTGAGGCGACATGAAAATTGCTTATCTCCAAACGACCTGGTTTTCCAAGGGGGGTCACTTGGGTTTTTGGCCCGGTGCTCGGCGGCCACCTAGGGAAACCTACCAAACCCACACATTTCTGAAAACTAGACACCCGGGGGATTCCAGGGAGGTATGGCTTGCGTGGATCCCCCAATGTTTCCTTACCCAGAATGCCCTGCAAACCTCAAATTTAGCTGAAAAAATCAAATTTTTCACACATTTTTGTATGGGAAAGTTGTGGCATCACCAGGCTGACACAAATTTCCTACCACCCAGCGTTCCCCCGGGTATCCCAATAAAAACGGTGCCTCACTCGTGTGGGAGGCCCAAGTACCCGCGACAGGCAAGGACCCAAACCATAGTGAGGCGACATGAAAATTGCTTATCTTCAAACGACATGGTTTTGCAAGGGGGGTCACTTGGGTTTTTGGCCTGGTGCTCGGCGGCCACCTAGGGAAACCTACCAAACCCACACATTTCTGAAAACTAGACACCCGGGGGATTCCAGGGAGGTATGGCTTGCGTGGATCCCCCAACGTTTCCTTACCCAGAATGCCCTGCAAACCTCAAATTTAGCTGAAAAAATCACCTTTTTCACACATTTTTGTGTGGGAAAGTTGTGGCATCACCGGGCTGACACAAATTTCCTACCACCCAGCGTTCATCCGGGTCTCCCGATAAAAACGGTGCCTCCCTCGTGTGGGAGGCCCAAGTACCCGCGACAGGCAAGGGCCCAAAACGTAGTGAGGCGACATGAAAATTGCCTATCTCCAAACGACCTGGTTTTGCAAGGGGGGTCACTTGGGTTTTTGGCCAGGTGCTCGGCGGCCACCTAGGGAAACCTACCAAACCCACACATTTCTGAAAACTAGACACCCGGGGGATTCCAGGGAGGTATGGCTTGCGTGGATCCCCCAACTTTTCCTTACCCAGAATGCCCTGCAAACCTCAAATTTAGCTGAAAAAAATCACCTTTTTCACACATTTTTGTGTGGGAAAGTTGTGGCATCAACGGGCTGACACAAATTTCCTACCACCCAGCGTTCCCCCGGGTCTCCCGATAAAAACGGTGCCTCACTCGTGTGGGAGGCCCAAGTACCCGCGACAGGCAAGGGCCCAAAACTTAGTGAGGCGACATGAAAATTGCCTATCTTCAAACGACATGGTTTTGCAAGGGGGGTCACTTGGGTTTTTGGCCTGGTGCTCGGCGGCCACCTAGGGAAACCTACCAAACCCACACATTTCTGAAAACTAGACACCCGGGGGATTCCAGGGAGGTATGGCTTGCGTGGATCCCCCAACGTTTCCTTACCCAGAATGCCCTGCAAACCTCAAATTTAGCTGAAAAAATCACCGTTTTCACACATTTTTGTGTGGGAAAGTTGTGGCATCACCGGGCTGACACAAATTTCCTACCACCCAGCGTTCCCCCGGGTCTCCTGATAAAAACGGTGCCTCACTCGTGTGGGAGGCCCAAGTACCCGCGACAGGCAAGGGCCCAAAACGTAGTGAGGCGACATGAAAATTGCCTATCTCCAAACGACCTGGTTTTGCAAGGGGGGTCACTTGGGTTTTTGGCCCGGTGCTCGGCGGCCACCTAGGGAAACCTACCAAACCCACACATTTCTGAAAACTAGACACCCGGGGGATTCCAGGGAGGTATGGCTTGCGTGGATCCCCCAACTTTCCCTTATCCAGAATGCCCTGCAAACCTCAAATTTAGCTGAAAAAAATCACCTTTTTCACACATTTTTGTGTGGGAAAGTTGTGGCATCACCGGGCTGACACAAATTTCCTACCACCCAGCATTCCCCCGGGTCTCCCGATAAAAACGGTGCCTCACTCGTGTGGGAGGCCCAAGTACCCGCGACGGGCAAGGGCCCAAAATGTAGTGAGGCGACATGAAAATTGCCTATCTCCAAACGACCTGGTTTTGCAAGGGGGGGTCACTTGGGTTTTTGGCCCGGTGCTCGGCGGCCACCTAGGGAAACCTACCAAACTCACACATTTCTGAAAACTAGACACCCGGGGGATTCCAGGGAGGTATGGCTTGCGTGGATCCCCCAACGTTTCCTTACCCAGAATGCCCTGCAAACCTCACATTTAGCTGAAAAAATCATATTTTTCACACATTTTTGTGTGGGAAAGTTGTGGCATCACCGGGCTGACACAAATTTCCTACCGGCCAGCATTCCCCCGGGTCTCCCGATAAAAACGGTGCCTCACTCGTGTGGGAGGCCCAAGTACCCGCGACAGGCAAGGGCCCAAAACTTAGTGAGGCGACATGAAAATTGCCTATCTTCAAACGACATGGTTTTGCAAGGGGGGTCACTTGGGTTTTTGGCCTGGTGCTCGGCGGCCACCTAGGGAAACCTACCAAACCCACACATTTCTGAAAACTAGACACCCGGGGGATTCCAGGGAGGTATGGCTTGCGTGGATCCCCCAACGTTTCCTTACCCAGAATGCCCTGCAAACCTCAAATTTAGCTGAAAAAATCACCGTTTTCACACATTTTTGTGTGGGAAAGTTGTGGCATCACCGGGCTGACACAAATTTCCTACCACCCAGCGTTCCCCCGGGTCTCCTGATAAAAACGGTGCCTCACTCGTGTGGGAGGCCCAAGTACCCGCGACAGGCAAGGGCCCAAAACGTAGTGAGGCGACATGAAAATTGCCTATCTCCAAACGACCTGGTTTTGCAAGGGGGGTCACTTGGGTTTTTGGCCCGGTGCTCGGCGGCCACCTAGGGAAACCTACCAAACCCACACATTTCTGAAAACTAGACACCCGGGGGATTCCAGGGAGGTATGGCTTGCGTGGATCCCCCAACTTTCCCTTACCCAGAATGCCCTGCAAACCTCAAATTTAGCTGAAAAAAATCACCTTTTTCACACATTTTTGTGTGGGAAAGTTGTGGCATCACCGGGCTGACACAAATTTCCTACCACCCAGCGTTCCCCCGGGTCTCCCGATAAAAACGGTGCCTCACTCGTGTGGGAGGCCCAAGTACCCGCGACGGGCAAGGGCCCAAAATGTAGTGAGGCGACATGAAAATTGCCTATCTCCAAACGACCTGGTTTTGCAAAGGGGGGATCACTTGGGTTTTTGGCCCGGTGCTCGGCGGCCACCTAGGGAAACCTACCAAACTCACACATTTCTGAAAACTAGACACCCGGGGGATTCCAGGGAGGTATGGCTTGCGTGGATCCCCCAACGTTTCCTTACCCAGAATGCCCTGCAAACGTCACATTTAGCTGAAAAAATCATATTCTTCACACATTTTTGTGTGGGAAAGTTGTGGCATCACCGGGCTGACACAAATTTCCTACCAGCCAGCATTCCCCCGGGTCTCCCGATAAAAAGGGTGCCTCACTCGTGTGGGAGGCCCAAGTACCCGCGACAGGCAAGGGCCCAAAACGTAGTGAGGCGACATGAAAATTGCCTATCTCCAAACGACCTGGTTTTACAAGGGGGGTCACTTGGGTTTTTGGCCCGGTGCTCGGCGGCCACCTAGGGAAACCTACCAAACTCACACATTTCTGAAAACTAGACACCCGGGGGATTCCAGGGAGGTATGGCTTGCGTGGATCCCCCAACGTTTCCTTACCCAGAATGCCCTGCAAACCTCAAATTTAGCTGAAAAAATCACCTTTTTCACACATTTTTGTGTGGGAAAGTTCTGGCATCACCGGGCTGACACAAATTTCCTACCACCCAGAGTTCCCCCGGGTCTCCCGATAAAAACGGTGCCTCACTCGTGTGGGAGGCCCAAGTACCCGTGACAGGCAAGGGCCCAAAACATAGTGAGGCGACATGAAAATTGCCTATCTCCAAACGACCTGGTTTTGCAAGGGGGGGTCACTTGGGTTTTTTGCCCGGTGCTCGGCGGCCACCTAGGGAAACCTACCAAACGCACACATTTCTGAAAACTAGACCACCGGGGGATTCCAGGGAGGTATGGCTTGCGTGGATCCCCCAACGTTTCCTTACCCAGAATGCCCTGCAAACCTCAAATTTAGCTGAAAAAAATCACCTTTTGCACACATTTTTGTGTGGGAAAGTTGTGGCATCACCGGGTTAACACAAATTTCCTACCACCCAGCGTTCCCCCGGGTCTCCCGATAAAAACGGTGCCTCACTCGTGTGGGAGGCCCAAGTACCCGCGACAGGCAAGGACCCAAACCATAGTGAGGCGACATGAAAATTGCTTATCTCCAAACGACCTGGATTTGCAAGGGGGGTCACTTGGGTTTTTGGCCCGGTGCTCGGCGGCCACCTAGGGAGACCTACCAAACCCACACATTTCTGAAAACTAGACACCCGGGGGATTCCAGGGAGGTATGGCTTGCGTGGATCCCCCAATGTTTCCTTACCCAGAATGCCCTGCAAACCTCAAATTTAGCTGAAAAAATCACCTTTTTCACACATTTTTGTGTGGGAAACTTGTGGCATCACCGGGCTGACACAAATTTCCTACCACCCAGCATTCCCCCGGGTCTCCCGATAAAAACGGTGCCTCACTCGTGTGGGAGGCCCAAGTACCCGCGACAGGCAAGGGCCCAAAACGTAGTGAGGCGACATGAAAATTGCCTATCTCCAAACGACCTGGTTTTGCAAGGGGGGGTCACTTGGGTTTTTGGCCCGGTGCTCGGCGGCCACCTAGGGAAACCTACCAAACCCACACATTTCTGAAAACTAGACCACCGGGGGATTCCAGGGAGGTATGGCTTGCGTGGATCCCCCAACGTTTCCTTACCCAGAATGCCCTGCAAACCTCAAATTTAGCTGAAAAAATCACCTTTTTCACACATTTTTGTGTGGGAAAGTTGTGGCATCACCGGGCTGACACAAATTTCCTACCACCCAGCGTTCCCCCGGGTCTCCCGATAAAAACGGTGCCTCACTCGTGTGGGAGGCCCAAGTACCCGCGACGGGCAAGGGCCCAAAATGTAGTGAGGCGACATGAAAATTGCCTATCTCCAAACGACCTGGTTTTGCAAGGGGGGTCACTTGGGTTTTTGGCCCGGTGCTCGGCGGCCACCTAGGGAAACCTACCAAACTCACACATTTCTGAAAACTAGACACCCGGGGGATTCCAGGGAGGTATGGCTTGCGTGGATCCCCCAACGTTTCCTTACCCAGAATGCCCTGCAAACCTCACATTTAGCTGAAAAAATCATATTTTTCACACATTTTTGTGTGGGAAAGTTGTGGCATCACCGGGCTGACACAAATTTCCTACCGGCCAGCATTCCCCCGGGTCTCCCGATAAAAACGGTGCCTCACTCGTGTGGGAGGCCCAAGTACCCGCGACAGGCAAGGGCCCAAAACTTAGTGAGGCGACATGAAAATTGCCTATCTTCAAACGACATGGTTTTGCAAGGGGGGTCACTTGGGTTTTTGGCCTGGTGCTCGGCGGCCACCTAGGGAAACCTACCAAACCCACACATTTCTGAAAACTAGACACCCGGGGGATTCCAGGGAGGTATGGCTTGCGTGGATCCCCCAACGTTTCCTTACCCAGAATGCCCTGCAAACCTCAAATTTAGCTGAAAAAATCACCGTTTTCACACATTTTTGTGTGGGAAAGTTGTGGCATCACCGGGCTGACACAAATTTCCTACCACCCAGCGTTCCCCCGGGTCTCCCGATAAAAACGGTGCCTCACTCGTGTGGGAGGCCCAAGTACCCGCAACAGGCAAGGGCCCAAAACTTAGTGAGGCGACATGAAAATTGCCTATCTTCAAACGACATGGTTTTGCAAGGGGGGTCACTTGGGTTTTTGGCCTGGTGCTCGGTGGCCACCTAGGGAAACCTACCAAACCCACACATTTCTGAAAACTAGACACCCGGGGGATTCCAGGGAAGTATGGCTTACGTGGATCCCCCAAATTTCCTTACCCAGAATGCCCTGCAAACCTCAAATTTAGCTGAAAAAATCACCTTTTTCACACATTTTTGTGTGGGAAAGTTGTGGCATCACCGGGCTGACACAAATTTCCTACCACCCAGCGTTCCCCTGGGTCTCCCGATAAAAACGGTGCCTCACTCGTGTGGGAGACCCAAGTACCCGCGACGGGCAAGGGCCCAAAATGTAGTGAGGCGACATGAAAATTGCCTATCTCCAAAAGACCTGGTTTTGCAAGGGGGTCACTTGTGTTTTTGGCCCGGTGCTCGGTGGCCACCTAGGGAAACCTACCAAACTCACACATTTCTGAAAACTAGACACCCGGGGGATTCCAGGGAGGTATGGCTTGCGTGGATCCCCCAACGTTTCCTTACCCAGAATGCCCTGCAAACCTCACATTTAGCTGAAAAAATCATATTTTTCACACATTTTTGTGTGGGAAAGTTGTGGCATCACCGGGCTGACACAAATTTCCTACCGGCCAGCATTCCCCCGGGTCTCCCGATAAAAACGGTGCCTCACTCGTGTGGGAGGCCCAAGTACCCGCGACAGGCAAGGGCCCAAAACTTAGTGAGGCGACATGAAAATTGCCTATCTTCAAACGACATGGTTTTGCAAGGGGGGTCACTTGGGTTTTTGGCCTGGTGCTCGGCGGCCACCTAGGGAAACCTACCAAACCCACACATTTCTGAAAACTAGACACCCGGGGGATTCCAGGGAGGTATGGCTTGCATGGATCCCCCAACGTTTCCTTACCCAGAATGCCCTGCAAACCTCAAATTTAGCTGAAAAAATCACCGTTTTCACACATTTTTGTGTGGGAAAGTTGTGGCATCACCGGGCTGACACAAATTTCCTACCACCCAGCGTTCCCCCGGGTCTCCCGATAAAAACGGTGCCTCACTCGTGTGGGAGGCCCAAGTACCCGTGACAGGCAAGGGCCCAAAACATAGTGAGGCGACATGAAAATTGCCTATCTCCAAATGACCTGGTTTTGCAAGGGGGGGTCACTTGGGTTTTTGGCCCGGTGCTCGGCGGCCACCTAGGGAAACCTACCAAACGCACACATTTCTGAAAACTAGACCACCGGGGGATTCCAGGGAGGTATGGCTTGCGTGGATCCCCCAACATTTCCTTACCCAGAATGCCCTGCAAACCTCAAATTTAGCTGAAAAAAATCACCTTTTGCACACATTTTTGTGTGGGAAAGTTGTGGCATCACCGGGTTGACACAAATTTCCTACCACCCAGCGTTCCCCCGGGTCTCCCGATAAAAACGGTGCCTCACTCGTGTGGGAGGCCCAAGTACCCGCGACAGGCAAGGACCCAAACCATAGTGAGGCGACATGAAAATTGCTTATCTCCAAACGACCTGGTTTTGCAAGGGGGGTCACTTGGGTTTTTGGCCTGGTGCTCGGCGGCCACCTAGGGAAACCTACCAAACCCACACATTTCTGAAAACTAGACACCCGGGGGATTCCAGGGAGGTATGGCTTGCGTGGATCCCCCAATGTTTCCTTACCCAGAATGCCCTGCAAACCTCAAATTTAGCTGAAAAAATCACCTTTTTCACACATTTTTGTGTGGGAAACTTGTGGCATCACCGGGCTGACACAAATTTCCTACCACCCAGCGTTCCCCCGGGTCTCCCGATAAAAACGGTGCCTCACTCGTGTGGGAGGCCCAAGTACCCGCGACGGGCAAGGGCCCAAAATGTAGTGAGGCGACATGAAAATTGCCTATCTTCAAACGACATGGTTTTGCAAGGGGGGTCACTTGGGTTTTTGGCCTGGTGCTCGGCGGCCACCTAGGGAAACCTACCAAACCCACACATTTCTGAAAACTAGACACCCGGGGGATTCCAGGGAGGTATGGCTTGCGTGGATCCCCCAACGTTTCCTTACCCAGAATGCCCTGCAAACCTCAAATTTAGCTGAAAAAATCACCGTTTTCACACATTTTTGTGTGGGAAAGTTGTGGCATCACCGGGCTGACACAAATTTCCTACCACCCAGCGTTCCCCCGGGTCTCCTGATAAAAACGGTGCCTCACTCGTGTGGGAGGCCCAAGTACCCGCGACAGGCAAGGGCCCAAAACGTAGTGAGGCGACATGAAAATTGCCTATCTCCAAACGACCTGGTTTTGCAAGGGGGGTCACTTGGGTTTTTGGCCCGGTGCTCGGCGGCCACCTAGGGAAACCTACCAAACCCACACATTTCTGAAAACTAGACACCCGGGGGATTCCAGGGAGGTATGGCTTGCGTGGATCCCCCAACTTTCCCTTACCCAGAATGCCCTGCAAACCTCAAATTTAGCTGAAAAAAATCACCTTTTTCACACATTTTTGTGTGGGAAAGTTGTGGCATCACCGGGCTGACACAAATTTCCTACCACCCAGCGTTCCCCCGGGTCTCCCGATAAAAACGGTGCCTCACTCGTGTGGGAGGCCCAAGTACCCGCGACGGGCAAGGGCCCAAAATTTAGTGAGGCGACATGAAAATTGCCTATCTCCAAACGACCTGGTTTTGCAAGGGGGGTCACTTGGGTTTTTGGCCCGGTGCTCGGCGGCCACCTAGGGAAACCTACCAAACTCACACATTTCTGAAAACTAGACACCCGGGGGATTCCAGGGAGGTATGGCTTGCGTGGATCCCCCAACGTTTCCTTACCCAGAATGCCCTGCAAACCTCACATTTAGCTGAAAAAATCATATTTTTCACACATTTTTGTGTGGGAAAGTTGTGGCATCACCGGGCTGACACAAATTTCCTACCGGCCAGCATTCCCCCGGGTCTCCCAATAAAAACGGTGCCTCACTCGTGTGGGAGGCCCAAGTACCCGCGACAGGCAAGGGCCCAAAACTTAGTGAGGCGACATGAAAATTGCCTATCTTCAAACGACATGGTTTTGCAAGGGGGGTCACTTGGGTTTTTGGCCTGGTGCTCGGCGGCCACCTAGGGAAACCTACCAAACCCACACATTTCTGAAAACTAGACACCCGGGGGATTCCAGGGAGGTATGGCTTGCGTGGATCCCCCAACGTTTCCTTACCCAGAATGCCCTGCAAACCTTAAATTTAGCTGAAAAAATCACCGTTTTCACACATTTTTGTGTGGGAAAGTTGTGGCATCACCGGGCTGACACAAATTTCCTACCACCCAGCATTCCCCCGGGTCTCCTGATAAAAACGGTGCCTCACTCGTGTGGGAGGCCCAAGTACCCGTGACAGGCAAGGGCCCAAAACGTAGTGAGGCGACATGAAAATTGCCTATCTCCAAACGACCTGGTTTTGCAAGGGGGGTCACTTGGGTTTTTGGCCCGGTGCTCGGCGGCCACCTAGGGAAACCTACCAAACCCACACATTTCTGAAAACTAGACACCCGGGGGATTCCAGGGAGGTATGGCTTGCGTGGATCCCCCAACTTTCCCTTACCCAGAATGCCCTGCAAACCTCAAATTTAGCTGAAAAAAATCACCTTTTTCACACATTTTTGTGTGGGAAAGTTGTGGCATCACCGGGCGGACACAAATTTCCTACCACCCAGCGTTCCCCCGGGTCTCCCGATAAAAACAGTGCCTCACTCGTGTGGGAGGCCCAAGTACCCGCGACGGGCAAGGGCCCAAAATGTAGTGAGGCGACATGAAAATTGTCTATCTCCAAACGACCTGGTTTTGCAAGGGGGGTCACTTGGGTTTTTGGCCCGGTGCTCGGCGGCCACCTAGGGAAACCTACCAAACTCACACATTTCTGAAAACTAGACACCCGGGGGATTCCAGGGAGGTATGGATTGCGTGGATCCCCCAACGTTTCCTTACCCAGAATGCCCTGCAAACCTCACATTTAGCTGAAAAAATCATATTTTTCACACATTTTTGTGTGGGAAAGTTGTGGCATCACCGGGCTGACACAAATTTCCTACCGGCCAGCATTCCCCCAGGTCTCCCGATAAAAACGGTGCCTCACTCGTGTGGGAGGCCCAAGTACCCGCGACAGGCAAGGGCCCAAAACTTAGTGAGGCGACATGAAAATTGCCTATCTTCAAACGACATGGTTTTGCAAGGGGGGTCACTTGGGTTTTTGGCCTGGTGCTCGGCGGCCACCTAGGGAAACCTACCAAACCCACACATTTCTGAAAACTAGACACCTGGGGGATTCCAGGGAGGTATGGCTTGCGTGGATCCCCCAACGTTTCCTTACCCAGAATGCCCTGCAAACCTCAAATTTAGCTGAAAAAATCACCGTTTTCACACATTTTTGTGTGGGAAAGTTGTGGCATCACCGGGCTGACACAAATTTCCTACCACCCAGCGTTCCCCCGGGTCTCCCGATAAAAACGGTGCCTCACTCGTGTGGGAGGCCCAAGTACCCGCGACAGGCAAGGGCCCAAAACGTAGTGAGGCGACATGAAAATTGCCTATCTCCAAACGACCTGGTTTTGCAAGGGGGGTCACTTGGGTTTTTGGCCCGGTGCTCGGCGGCCACCTAGGGAAACCTACCAAACTCACACATTTCTGAAAACTAGACACCCGGGGGATTCCAGGGAGGTATGGCTTGCGTGGATCCCCCAACGTTTCCTTACCTAGAATGCCCTGCAAACCTCAAATTTAGCTGAAAAAATCACCTTTTTCACACATTTTTGTGTGGGAAAGTTCTGGCATCACCGGGCTGACACAAATTTCCTACCACCCAGAGTTCCCCCGGGTCTCCCGATAAAAATGGTGCCTCACTCGTGTGGGAGGCCCAAGTACCCGTGACAGGCAAGGGCCCAAAACATAGTGAGGCGACATGAAAATTGCCTATCTCCAAACGACCTGGTTTTGCAAGGGGGGGTCACTTGGGTTTTTGGCCCGGTGCTCGGCGGCCACCTAGGGAAACCTACCAAACGCACACATTTCTGAAAACTAGACCACCGGGGGATTCCAGGGAGGTATGGCTTGCGTGGATCCCCCAACGTTTCCTTACCCAGAATGCCCTGCAAACCTCAAATTTAGCTGAAAAAAATCACCTTTTGCACACATTTTTGTGTGGGAAAGTTGTGGCATCACCGGGTTGACACAAATTTCCTACCACCCAGCGTTCCCCCGGGTCTCCCGATAAAAACGGTGCCTCACTCATGTGGGAGGCCCAAGTACCCGCGACAGGCAAGGACCCAAACCATAGTGAGGCGACATGAAAATTGCTTATCTCCAAACGACCTGGTTTTGCAAGGGGGGTCACTTGGGTTTTTGGCCCGGTGCTCGGCGGCCACCTAGGGAAACCTACCAAACCCACACATTTCTGAAAACTAGACACCCGGGGGATTCCAGGGAGGTATGGCTTGCGTGGATCCCCCAATGTTTCCTTACCCAGAATGCCCTGCAAACCTCAAATTTAGCTGAAAAAATCACCTTTTTCACACATTTTTGTGTGGGAAACTTGTGGCATCACCGGGCTGACACAAATTTCCTACCACCCAGCATTCCCCCGGGTCTCCCGATAAAAACGGTGCCTCACTCGTGTGGGAGGCCCAAGTACCCGCGACAGGCAAGGGCCCAAAACATAGTGAGGCGACATGAAAATTGCTTATCTCCAAACGACCTGGTTTTGCAAGGGGGGTCACTTGGGTTTTTGGCCTGGTGCTCGGCGGCCACCTAGGGAAAACTACCAAACCACACATTTCTGATAACTAGACACCCGGGGGATTCCAGGGAGGTATGGCTTGCGTGGATCCCCCAACGTTTCCTTACCCAGAATGCCCTGCAAACCTCAAATTTAGCTGAAAAAATCACCTTTTTCACACATTTTTGTGTGGGAAAGTCGTGGCATCACCGGGCTGACACAAATTTCCTACCACCAAGCGTTCCCCCGGGTCTCCCGATAAAAACAGTGCCTCACTCGTGTGGGAGGCCCAAGTACCCGCGACAGGCAAGGGCCCAAAACGTAGTGAGGCGACATGAAAATTGTCTATCTCCAAACGACCTGGTTTTGCAAGGGGGGGGTCACTTGGGTTTTTGGCCCGGTGCTCGGCGGCCACCTAGGGAAACCTACCAAACCCACACATTTCTGAAAACTAGACACCCGGGGGATTCCAGGGAGGTATGGCTTGCGTGGATCCCCCAACGTTTCCTTACCCAGAATGCCCTGCAAACCTCAAGTTTTGCTGAAATAATCACCCTTTTCACACATTTTTGTGTGGGAAAGTTGTGGCATCACCGGGCTGACACAAATTTCCTACCACCCAGCGTTCCCCCGGGTATCCCAATAAAAACGGTGCCTCACTCGTGTGGGAGGCCCAAGTACCCGCGACAGGCAAGGACCCAAACCATAGTGAGGCGACATGAAAATTGCTTATCTCCAAACGACCTGGTTGTCCAAGGGGGGGGTCACTTGGGTTTTTGGCCCGGTGCTCGTCGGCCACCTAGGGAAACCTACCAAACCCACACATTTCTGAAAACTAGACACCCGGGGGATTCCAGGGAGGTATGGCTTGCGTGGATCCCCCAATGTTTCCTTACCCAGAATGCCCTGCAAACCTCAAATTTAGCTGAAAAAATCACCTTTTTCACACATTTTTGTGTGGGAAACTTGTGGCATCACTGGGCTGACACAAATTTCCTACCACCCAGCATTCCCCCGGGTCTCCCGATAAAAACGGTGCCTCACTCATGTGGGAGGCCCAAGTACCCGCGACAGGCAAGGGCCCAAAACGTAGTGAGGCGAAATGAAAATTGCCTATCTCCAAACGACCTGGTTTTGCAAGGGGGGGTCACTTGGGTTTTTGGCCCGGTGCTCGGCGGCCACCTAGGGAAACCTACCAAACCCACACATTTCTGAAAACTAGACCACCGGGGGATTCCAGGGAGGTATGGCTTGCGTGGATCCCCCAACGTTTCCTTACCCAGAATGCCCTGCAAACCTCAAATTTAGCTGAAAAAATCACCTTTTTCACACATTTTTGTGTGGGAAAGTTGTGGCATCACCGGGTTGACACAAATTTCCTACCACCCAGCGTTCCCCCGGGTCTCCCGATAAAAACGGTGCCTCACTCGTGTGGGAGGCCCAAGTACCCGCGACAGGCAAGGACCCAAACCATAGTGAGGCGACATGAAAATTGCTTATCTCCAAACGACCTGGTTTTGCAAGGGGGGTCACTTGGGTTTTTGGCCCGGTGCTCGGCGGCCACCTAGGGAAACCTACCAAACCCACACATTTCTGAAAACTAGACACCCGGGGGATTCCGGGGAGGTATGGCTTGCGTGGATCCCCCAACGTTTCCTTACCCAGAATGCCCTGCAAACCTCAAATTTAGCTGAAAAAAATCACCTTTTTCACACATTTTTGTGTGGGAAAGTTGTGGCATCACCGGGCTGACACAAATTTCCTACCACCCAGCGTTCCCCCGTGTCTCCCGATAAAAACGGTGCCTCACTCGTGTGGGAGGCCCAAGTACCCGCGACAGGCAAGGACCCAAAACATAGTGAGGCGACATGAAAATTGCTTATCTCCAAACGACCTGGTTTTGCAAGGGGGGTCACTTGGGTTTTTGGCCTGGTGCTCGGCGGCCACCTAGGGAAAACTACCAAACCACACATTTCTGATAACTAGACACCCGGGGGATTTCAGGGAGGTATGGCTTGCGTGGATCCCCCAACGTTTCCTTACCCAGAATGCCCTGCAAACCTCAAATTTAGCTGAAAAAATCACCTTTTTCACACATTTTTGTGTGGGAAAGTTGTGGCATCACCGGGCTGACACAAATTTCCTACCACCAAGCGTTCCCCCGGGTCTCCCGATAAAAACAGTGCCTCACTCGTGTGGGAGGCCCAAGTACCCGCGACAGGCAAGGGCCCAAAACGTAGTGAGGCGACATGAAAATTGTCTATCTCCAAACGACCTGGTTTTGCAAGGGGGGGATCACTTGGGTTTTTGGCCCGGTGCTCGGCGGCCACCTAGGGAAACCTACCAAACCCACACATTTCTGAAAACTAGACACCCGGGGGATTCCAGGGAGGTATGGCTTGCGTGGATCCCCCAACGTTTCCTTACCCAGAATGCCCTGCAAACCTCAAATTTTGCTGAAATAATCACCCTTTTCACACATTTTTGTGTGGGAAAGTTGTGGCATCACCGGGCTGACACAAATTTCCTACCACCCAGCGTTCCCCCGGGTCTCCCGATAAAAACGGTGCCTCACTCGTGTGGGAGGCCCAAGTACCCGCGACAGGCAAGGACCCAAAACATAGTGAGGCGACATGAAAATTGCTTATCTCCAAACGACCTGGTTTTCCAAGGGGGGGTCACTTGGGTTTTTGGCCCGGTGCTCGGCGGCCACCTAGGGAAACCTACCAAACCCACACATTTCTGAAAACTAGACACCCGGGGGATTCCAGGGAGGTATGGCTTGCGTGGATCCCCCAACGTTTCCTTACCCAGAATGACCTGCAAACCTCAAATTTTGCTGAAATAATCACCCTTTTTACCCATTTTTGTGTGGGAAAGTTGTGGCATCACCGGGCTGACACAAATTTCCTACCACCCAGCGTTCCCCCGGGTCTCCCGATAAAAACGGTGCCTCACTCGTGTGGGAGGCCCAAGTACCCGCGACAGGCAAGGACCCAAAACATAGTGAGGCGACATGAAAATTGCCTATCTCCAAACGACCTGGTTTTGCAAGGGGGGGTCACTTGGGTTTTTGGCCCGGTGCTCGGCGGCCACCTAGGGAAACCTACCAAACCCACACATTTCTGAAAACTAGACACCAGGGGGATTCCAGGGAGGTATGGCTTGCGTGGATCCCCCAACGTTTCCTTACCCAGAATGCCCTGCAAACCTCAAATTTAGCTGAAAAAATCACCTTTTTCACACATTTTTGTGTGGGAAAGTTGTGGCATCACCGGGCTGACACAAATTTCCTACCACCCAGCGTTCCCCCGGGTATACCGATAAAAACAGTGCCTCACTCGTGTGGGAGGCCCAAGTACCCGCGACAGGCAAGGACCCAAAACATAGTGAGGCGACATGAAAATTGCTTATCTCCAAACGACCTGGTTTTCCAAGGGGGGTCACTTGGGTTTTTGGCCCGGTGCTCGGCGGCCACCTAGGGAAACCTACCAAACTCACACATTTCTGAAAACTAGACACCCGGGGGATTCCAGGGAGGTATGGCTTGCGCGGATCCCCCAACGTTTCCTTACCCAGAATGCCCTGCAAACCTCACATTTAGCTGAAAAAATCATATTTTTCACACATTTTTGTGTGGGAAAGTTGTGGCATCAACGGGCTGACACAAATTTCCTACCACCCAGCGTTCCCCCGGGTCTCCCGATAAAAAAGGTGCCTCACTCGTGTGGGAGGCCCAAGTACCCGCGACAGGCAAGGGCCCAAAATGTAGTGAGGCGACATGAAAATTGCCTATCTCCAAACGACCTGGTTTTGCAAGGGGGGTCACTTGGGTTTTTGGCCCGGTGCTCGGCGGCCACCTAGGGAAACCTACCAAACCCACACATTTCTGATAACTAGACACCCGGGGGATTCCAGGGAGGTATGGCTTGCGTGGATCCCCCAACGTTTCCTTACCCAGAATGCCCTGCAAACCTCAAATTTAGCTGAAAAAATCACCTTTTTCACACATTTTTGTGTGGGAAAGTTGTGGCATCACCGGGCTGACACAAATTTCCTACCACCCAGCGTTCCCCCGGGTCTCCCGATAAAAACGGTGCCTCACTCGTGTGGGAGGCCCAAGTACCCGCGACAGGCAAGGGCCCAAAATGCAGTGAGGCGACATGAAAATTGCCTATCTCCAAACGACCTGGTTTTGCAAGGGGGGTCACTTGGGTTTTCGGCCCGGTGCTCGGCGGCCACCTAGGGAAACCTACCAAACTCACACATTTCTGAAAACTAGACACCCGGGGGATTCCAGGGAGGTATGGCTTGCGCGGATCCCCCAACGTTTCCTTACCCAGAATGCCCTGCAAACCTCACATTTAGCTGAAAAAATCATATTTTTCACACATTTTTGTGTGGGAAAGTTGTGGCATCAACGGGCTGACACAAATTTCCTACCACCCAGCGTTCCCCCGGGTCTCCCGATAAAAACGGTGCCTCACTCGTGTGGGAGGCCCAAGTACCCGCGACAGGCAAGGGCCCAAAACGTAGTGAGGCGACATGAAAATTGCCTATCTGCAAACGACCTGGTTATGCAAGGGGGGGTCACTTGGGTTTTTGGCCCGGTGCTCGGCGGCCACCTAGGGAAACCTACCAAACCCACACATTTCTGAAAACTAGACACCCGGGAGATTCCAGAGAGGTATGGCTTGCGTGGATCCCTCAAAGTTTCCTTACCCAGAATGCCCTGCAAACCTCACATTTAGCTGAAAAAAATCACCTTTTTTCACACATTTTTGTGTGGGAAAGTTGTGGCATTACTGGGCTGACACAAATTTCCTACCACCCAGCGTTCCCCCGGGTCTCCCGATAAAAACGGTGCCTCACTCGTGTGGGAGGCCCAAGTACCCGCGACAGGCAAGGACCCAAACCATAGTGAGGCGACATGAAAATTGCTTATCTCCAAACGACCTGGTTTTGCAAGGGGGGTCACTTGGGTTTTTGGCCCGGTGCTCGGCGGCCACCTAGGGAAACCTACCAAACCCACACATTTCTGAAATCTAGACACCCGGGGGGTTCCAGGGAGGTATGGCTTGCATGGATCCCCCAATGTTTCCTTACCCAGAATGCCCTGCAAACCTCAAATTTAGCTGAAAAAATCACCTTTTTCACACATTTTTGTGTGGGAAACTTGTGGCATCACCGGGCTGACGCAAATTTCCTACCACCCAGCATTCCCCCGGGTCTCCCGATAAAAACGGTGCCTCACTCGTGTGGGAGGCCCAAGTACCCGCGACAGGCAAGGGCCCAAAACGTAGTGAGGCGACATGAAAATTGCCTATCTCCAAACGACCTGGTTTTGCAAGGGGGGGTTACTTGGGTTTTTGGCCCGGTGCACGGCGGCCACCTAGGGAAACCTACCAAACCCACACATTTCTGAAAACTAGACCACCGGGGGATTCCAGGGAGGTATGGCTTGCGTGGATCCCCCAACGTTTCCCTACCCAGAATGCCCTGCAAACCTCAAATTTAGCTGAAAAAATCACCTTTTTCACACATTTTTGTGTGGGAAAGTTGTGGCATCACCGGGTTGACACAAATTTCCTACCACCCAGCGTTCCCCCGGGTCTCCCGATAAAAATGGTGCCTCACTCGTGTGGGAGGCCCAAGTACCCGCGACAGGCAAGGACCCAAACCATAGTGAGGCGACATGAAAATTGCTTATCTCCAAACGACCTGGTTTTGCAAGGGGGGTCACTTGGGTTTTTGGCCCGGTGCTCGGCGGCCACCTAGGGAAACCTACCAAACCCACACATTTCTGAAAACTAGACACCCGGGGGATTCCAGGGAGGTATGGCTTGCGTGGATCCCCCAATGTTTCCTTACCCAGAATGCCGTGCAAACCTCAAATTTAGCTGAAAAAATCACCAATTTTTTCACACATTTTTGTGTGGGAAAGTTGTGGCATCACCGGGCTGACACGAATTTCCTACCACCCAGCGTTCCCCCGTGTCTCCCGATAAAAACGGTGCCTCACTCGTGTGGGAGGCCCAAGTACCCGCGACAGGCAAGGACCCAAAACATAGTGAGGCGACATGAAAATTGCTTATCTCCAAACGACCTGGTTTTGCAAGGGGGGTCACTTGGGTTTTTGGCCTGGTGCTCGGCGGCCACCTAGGGAATACTACCAAACCACACATTTCTGATAACTAGACACCCGGGGGATTCCAGGGAGGTATGGCTTGCGTGGATCCCCCAACGTTTCCTTACCCAGAATGCCCTGCAAACCTCAAATTTAGCTGAAAAAATCACCTTTTTCACACATTTTTGTGTGGGAAAGTTGTGGCATCACCGGGCTGACACAAATTTCCTACCACCAAGCGTTCCCCCGGGTCTCCCGATAAAAACAGTGCCTCACTCGTGTGGGAGGCCCAAGTACCCGCGACAGGCAAGGGCCCAAAACGTAGTGAGGCGACATGAAAATTGTCTATCTCCAAACGACCTGGTTTTGCAAGGGGGGGTCACGTGGGTTTTTGGCCCGGTGCTCGGCGGCCACCTAGGGAAACCTACCAAACCCACACATTTCTGAAAACTAGACACCCGGGGGATTCCAGGGAGGTATGGCTTGCGTGGATCCCCCAACGTTTCCTTACCCAGAATGCCCTGCAAACCTCAAATTTTGCTGAAATAATCACCCTTTTCACACATTTTTGTGTGGGAAAGTTGTGGCATCACCGGGCTGACACAAATTTCCTACCACCCAGCGTTCCCCCGGGTCTCCCGATAAAAACGGTGCCTCACTCGTGTGGGAGGCCCAAGTACCCGCGACAGGCAAGGACCCAAAACATAGTGAGGCGACATGAAAATTGCCCATCTCCAAATGACCTGGTTTTGCAAGGGGGGGTCACTTGGGTTTTCTTGCCCGGTGCTCGGCGGCCACCTAGGGAAACCTACCAAACCCACACATTTCTGAAAACTAGACACCCGGGGGATTCCAGGGAGGTATGGCTTGCGTGGATCCCCCAACGTTTCCTTACCCAGAATGCCCTGCAAACCTCAAATTTAGCTGAAAAAAATCACCTTTTTCACACATTTTTGTGTGGGAAAGTTGTGGCATCACCGGGCTGACACAAATTTCCTACCACCCAGCATTCCCCCGGGTCTCCCGATAAAAACGGTTCCTCACTCGTGTGGGAGGCCCAAGTACCCGCGACAGGCAAAGACCCAAAACATAGTTAGGCGACATGAAAATTGCCTATCTCCAAACGACCTGGTTTTGCAAGGGGGGTCACTTGGGTTTTTGGCCCGGTGCTCGGCGGCCACCTAGTGAAACCTACCAAACCCACACATTTCTGAAAACTAGACACCCGGGGAATTCCAGGGAGGTATGGCTTGCGTGGATCCCCCAACGTTTCCTTACCCAGAATGCCCTGCAAACCTCAAATTTAGCTGAAAAAATCACATTTTTCACACATTTTTGTGTGGGAAAGTTCTGGCATCACCGGGTTGACACAAATTTCCTACCACCCAGCGTTCCCCCGGGTCTCCCGATAAAAACGGTGCCTCACTCGTGTGGGAGGCCCAAGTACCCGCGACAGGCAAGGACCCAAACCATAGTGAGGCGACATGGAAATTGCTTATCTCCAAACGACCTGGTTTTGCAAAGGGGGGTCACTTGGATTTTTGGCCCGGTGCTCGGCGGCCACCTAGGGAAACCTACCAAACCCACACATTTCTGAAAACTAGACATCCGGGGGATTCCAGGGAGGTATGGCTTGCGTGGATCCCCCAATGTTTCCTTACCCAGAATGCCCTGCAAACCTCAAATGTAGCTGAAAATATCACCTTTTTCACACATTTTTGTGTGGGAAAGTTGTGGCATCACCGGGCTGACACAAATTTCCTACCACCCAGCGTTCCCCCGGGTCTCCCGATAAAAACGGTGCCTCACTCGTGTGGGAGGCCCAAGTACCCGCGACAGGCAAGGGCCCAAAACGTAGTGAGGCGACATGAAAATTGCCTATCTCCAAACGACCTGGTTTTGCAAGGGGGGTCACTTGGGTTTTGGCCCGGTGCTCGGCGGCCACCTTGGGAAACCTACCAAACCCACACATTTCTGAAAACTAGACACCCGGGGGATTCCAGGGAGGTATGGCTTGCGTGGATCCCCCAACGTTTCCTTACCCAGAATGCCCTGCAAACCTCAAATTTAGCTGAAAAAATCACCTTTTTCACACATTTTTGTGTGGGAAAGTTCTGGCATCACCGGGCTGACACAAATTTCCTACCACCCAGCGTTCCCCCGGGTCTCCCTATAAAAACGGTGCCTCACTCGTGTAGGAGGCCCAAGTACCCGCGACAGGCAAGGGCCCAAAACGTAGTGAGGCGACATGAAAATTGCCTAGCTCCAAACGACCTGGTTTTGCAAGGGGGGGTCACTTGGGTTTTTGGCCCGGTGCTCGGCGGCCACCAAGGGAAACCTACCAAACCCACACATTTCTGAAAACTAGACCACCGGGGGATTCCAGGGAGGTATGGCTTGCGTGGATCCCCCAACGTTTCCTTACCCAGAATGCCCTGCAAACCTCAAATTTAGCTGAAAAAATCACCTTTTTCACACATTTTTGTGTGGGAAAGTTGTGGCATCACAGGGCTGACACAAATTTCCTACCACCCAGCGTTCCCCCGGGTCTCCCGATAAAAACGGTGCCTCACTCGTGTGGGAGGCCCAAGTACCCGCGACAGGCAAGGACCCAAACCATAGTGAGGCGACATGAAAATTGCTTATCTCCAAACGACCTGGTTTTGCAAGGGGGGTCACTTGGGTTTTTGGCCCGGTGCTCGGCGGCCACCTAGGGAAACCTACCAAACCCACACATTTCTGAAAACTAGACACCCGGGGGATTCCAGGGAGGTATGGCTTGCGTGGATCCCCCAACGTTTCCTTACCCAGAATGCCCTGCAAACCTCAAATTTAGCTGAAAAAAATCACCTTTTTCACACATTTTTGTGTGGGAAAGTTGTGGCATCACCGGGCTGACACAAATTTCCTACCACCCAGCGTTCCCCCGGGTATACGGATAAAAACAGTGCCTCACTCGTGTGGGAGGCCCAAGTACCCGCGACAGGCAAGGACCCAAAACATAGTGAGGCGACATGAAAATTGCTTATCTCCAAACGACCTGGTTTTGCAAGGGGGGTCACTTGGGTTTTTGGCCCGGTGCTCGGCGGCCACCTAGGGAAACCTACCAAACCCACACATTTCTGAAAACTAGACACCCGGGGGATTCCAGGGAGGTATGGCTTGCGTGGATCCCCCAACGTTTCCTTACCCAGAATGCCCTGCAAACCTCAAATTTAGCTGAAAAAAATCACCTTTTTCACACATTTTTGTGTGGGAAAGTTGTGGCATCACCGGGCTGACACAAATTTCCTACCACCCAGCGTTCCCCCGTGTCTCCCGATAAAAACGGTGCCTCACTCGTGTAGGAGGCCGAAGTACCCGCGACAGGCAAGGACCCAAAACATAGTGAGGCGACATGAAAATTGCTTATCTCCAAACGACCTGGTTTTGCAAGGGGGGTCACTTGGGTTTTTGGCCCGGTGCTCGGCGGCCACCTAGGGAAAACTACCAAACCCACACATTTCTGATAACTAGACACCCGGGGGATTCCAGGGATGTATGGCTTGCGTGGATCCCCCAACGTTTCCTTACCCAGAATGCCCTGCAAACCTCAAATTTAGCTGAAAAAATCACCTTTTTCACACATTTTTGTGTGGGAAAGTTGTGGCATCACCGGGCTGACACAAATTTCCTACCACCCAGCGTTCCCGCGGGTCTCCCGATAAAAACAGTGCCTCACTCGTGTGGGAGGCCCAAGTACCCGCGACAGGCAAGGGCCCAAAACGTAGTGAGGCGACATGAAAATTGTCTATCTCCAAACGACCTGGTTTTGCAAGGGGGGGTCACTTGGGTTTTTGGCCCGGTGCTCGGCGGCCACCTAGGGAAACCTACCAAACCCACACATTTCTGAAAACTAGACACCCGGGGGATTCCAGGGAGGTATGGCTTGCGTGGATCCCCCAACGTTTCCTTACCCAGAATGCCCTGCAAACCTCAAATTTTGCTGAAATAATCACCCTTTTCACACATTTTTGTGTGGGAAAGTTGTGGCATCACCGGGCTGACACAAATTTGCTACCACCCAGCGTTCCCCCGGGTCTCCCGATAAAAACGGTGCCTCACTCGTGTGGGAGGCCCAAGTACCCGCGACAGGCAAGGACCCAAAACATAGTGAGGCGACATGAAAATTGCCCATCTCCAAATGACCTGGTTTTGCAAGGGGGGGTCACTTGGGTTTTCTTGCCCGGTGCTCGGCGGCCACCTAGGGAAACCTACCAAACCCACACATTTCTGAAAACTAGACACCCGGGGGATTCCAGGGAGGTATGGCTTGCGTGGATCCCCCAACGTTTCCTTACCCAGAATGCCCTGCAAACCTCAAATTTAGCTGAAAAAATCACCTTTTTCACACATTTTTGTGTGGGAAAGTTGTGGCATCACCGGGCTGACACAAATTTCCTACCACCCAGCGTTCCCCCGGGTCTCCCGATAAAAACGGTTCCTCACTCGTGTGGGAGGCCCAAGTACCCGCGACAGGCAAAGACCCAAAACATAGCTGGGCGACATGAAAATTGCCTATCTCCAAACGACCTGGTTTTGCAAGGGGGGTCACTTGGGTTTTTGGCCCGGTGCTCGGCGGCCACCTAGTGAAACCTACCAAACCCACACATTTCTGAAAACTAGACACCCGGGGGATTCTAGGGAGGTATGGCTTGCGTGGATCCCCCAATGTTTCATTACCCAGAATGCCCTGCAAACCTCAAATTTAGCTGAAAAAATCAAATTTTTCACACATTTTTGTGTGGGAAAGTTGTGGCATCACCAGGCTGACACAAATTTCCTACCACCCAGCGTTCCCCCGGGTATCCCGATAAAAACGGTGCCTCACTCGGGTGGGAGGCCCAAGTACCCCCGACAGGCAAGGACCCAAAACATAGTGAGGCGACATGAAAATTGCTTATCTCCAAACGACCTGGTTTTCCAAGGGGGGTCACTTGGGTTTTTGGCCCGGTGCTCGGCGGCCACCTAGGGAAATCTACCAAACCCACACATTTCTGAAAACTAGACACCCGGGGAATTCCAGGGAGGTATGGCTTGCGTGGATCCCCCAATGTTTCCTTACCCAGAATGCCCTGCAAACCTCAAATTTAGCTGAAAAAATCAAATTTTTCACACATTTTTGTATGGGAAAGTTGTGGCATCACCAGGCTGACACAAATTTCCTACCACCCAGCGTTCCCCCGGGTATCCCAATAAAAACGGTGCCTCACTCGTGTGGGAGGCCCAAGTACCCGCGACAGGCAAGGACCCAAAACATAGTGAGGCGACATGAAAATTGCTTATCTCCAAACGACCTGGTTTTCCAAGGGGGGGTCACTTGGGTTTTTGGCCCGGTGCTCGGCGGCCACCTAGGGAAACCTACCAAACCCACACATTTCTGAAAACTAGACACCCGGGGGATTCCAGGGAGGTATGGCTTGCGTGGATCCCCCAACGTTTCCTTACCCAGAATGCCCTGCAAACCTCAAATTTTGCTGAAATAATCACCCTTTTCACACATTTTTGTGTGGGAAAGTTGTGGCATCACCGGGCTGACACAAATTTCCTACCACCCAGCGTTCCCCCGGGTCTCCCAATAAAAACGGTGCCTCACTCGTGTGGGAGGCCCAAGTACCCGCGACAGGCAAGGACCCAAAACATAGTGAGGCGACATGAAAATTGCCTATCTCCAAACGACCTGGTTTTGCAAGGGGGGGGTCACTTGGGTTTTTGGCCCGGTGCTCGGCGGCCACCTAGGGAAACCTACCAAACCCACACATTTCTGAAAACTAGACACCAGGGGGATTCCAGGGAGGTATGGCTTGCGTGGATCCCCCAACGTTTCCTTACCCAGAATGCCCTGCAAACCTCAAATTTAGCTGAAAAAAATCACCTTTTTCACACATTTTTGTGTGGGAAAGTTGTGGCATCACCGGACTGACACAAATTTCCTACCACCCAGCATTCCCCCGGGTCTCCCGATAAAAATGGTTCCTCACTCGTGTGGGAGGCCCAAGTACCCGCGACAGGCAAAGACCCAAACCATAGTGAGGCGACATGAAAATTGCTTATCTCCAAACGACCTGGTTTTGCAAAGGGGGGTCACTTGGATTTTTGGCCCGGTGCTCGGCGGCCACCTAGGGAAACCTACCAAACCCACACATTTCTGAAAACTAGACATCCGGGGGATTCCAGGGAGGTATGGCTTGCGTGGATCCCCCAATGTTTCCTTACCCAGAATGCCCTGCAAACCTCAAATGTAGCTGAAAAAATCACCTTTTTCACACATTTTTGTGTGGGAAAGTTGTGGCATCACCGGGCTGACACAAATTTCCTACCACCCAGCGTTCCCCCGGGTCTCCCGATAAAAACGGTGCCTCACTCGTGTGGGAGGCCCAAGTACCCGCGACAGGCAAGGGCCCAAAACGTAGTGAGGCGACATGAAAATTGCCTATCTCCAAACGACCTGGTTTTGCAAGGGGGGTCACTTGGGTTTTTGGCCCGGTGCTCGGCGGCCACCTAGGGAAACCTACCAAACCCACACATTTCTGAAAACTAGACACCCGGGGGATTCCAGGGAGGTATGGCTTGCGTGGATCCCCCAACGTTTCCTTACCCAGAATGCCCTGCAAACCTCAAATTTAGCTGAAAAAATCACCTTTTTCACACATTTTTGTGTGGGAAAGTTCTGGCATCACCGGGCTGACACAAATTTCCTACCACCCAGCGTTCCCCCGGGTCTCCCAATAAAAACGGTGCCTCACTCGTGTGGGAGGCCCAAGTACCCGCGACAGGCAAGGGCCCAAAACGTAGTGAGGCGACATGAAAATTGCTTATCTCCAAACGACCTGGTTTTGCAAGGGGGGTCACTTGGGTTTTTGGCCCGGTGCTCGGCGGCCACCTAGGGAAACCTACCAAACCCACACATTTCTGAAAACTAGACACCCGGGGGATTCCAGGGAGGTATGGCTTGCGTGGATCCCCCAAAGTTTCCTTACCCAGAATGCCCTGCAAACCTCAAATTTAGCTGAAAAAAATCACCTTTTTCACACATTTTTGTGTGGGAAAGTTGTGGCATCACCGGGCTGACACAAATTTCCTACCACCCAGCGTTCCCCCGTGTCTCCCGATAAAAACGGTGCCTCACTCGTGTGGGAGGCCCAAGTACCCGCGACAGGCAAGGACCCAAAACATAGTGAGGCGACATGAAAATTGCTTTTCTCCAAACGACCTGGTTTTGCAAGGGGGGTCACTTGGGTTTTTGGCCCGGTGCTCGGCGGCCACCTAGGGAAAACTACCAAACCCACACATTTCTGATAACTAGACACCCGGGGGATTCCAGGGATGTATGGCTTGCGTGGATCCCCCAACGTTTCCTTACCCAGAATGCCCTGCAAACCTCAAATTTAGCTGAAAAAATCACCTTTTTCACACATTTTTGTGTGGGAAAGTTGTGGCATCACCGGGCTGACACAAATTTCCTACCACCCAGCGTTCCCGCGGGTCTCCCGATAAAAACAGTGCCTCACTCGTGTGGGAGGCCCAAGTACCCGCGACAGGCAAGGGCCCAAAACGTAGTGAGGCGACATGAAAATTGTCTATCTCCAAACGACCTGGTTTTGCAAGGGGGGGTCACTTGGGTTTTTGGCCCGGTGCTCGGCGGCCACCTAGGGAAACCTACCAAACCCACACATTTCTGAAAACTAGACACCCGGGGGATTCCAGGGAGGTATGGCTTGCGTGGATCCCCCAACGTTTCCTTACCCAGAATGCCCTGCAAACCTCAAATTTTGCTGAAATAATCACCCTTTTCACACATTTTTGTGTGGGAAAGTTGTGGCATCACCGGGCTGACACAAATTTGCTACCACCCAGCGTTCCCCCGGGTCTCCCGATAAAAACGGTGCCTCACTCGTGTGGGAGGCCCAAGTACCCACGACAGGCAAGGACCCAAAACATAGTGAGGCGACATGAAAATTGCCCATCTCCAAATGACCTGGTTTTGCAAGGGGGGGTCACTTGGGTTTTCTTGCCCGGTGCTCGGCGGCCACCTAGGGAAACCTACCAAACCCACACATTTCTGAAAACTAGACACCCGGGGGATTCCAGGGAGGTATGGCTTGCGTGGATCCCCCAACGTTTCCTTACCCAGAATGCCCTGCAAACCTCAAATTTAGCTGAAAAAATCACCTTTTTCACACATTTTTGGGTGGGAAAGTTGTGGCATCACCGGGCTGACACAAATTTCCTACCACCCAGCGTTCCCCCGGGTCTCCCGATAAAAACGGTTCCTCACTCGTGTGGGAGGCCCAAGTACCCGCGACAGGCAAAGACCCAAAACATAGTTAGGCGACATGAAAATTGCCTATCTCCAAACGACCTGGTTTTGCAAGGGGGGTCACTTGGGTTTTTGGCCCGGTGCTCGGCGGCCACCTAGTGAAACCTACCAAACCCACACATTTCTGAAAACTAGACACCCGGGGGATTCTAGGGAGGTATGGCTTGCGTGGATCCCCCAATGTTTCCTTACCCAGAATGCCCTGCAAACCTCAAATTTAGCTGAAAAAATCAAATTTTTCACACATTTTTGTGTGGGAAAGTTGTGGCATCACCAGGCTGACACAAATTTCCTACCACCCAGCGTTCCCCCGGGTATCTCGATAAAAACGGTGCCTCACTCGTGTGGGAGGCCCAAGTACCCCCGACAGGCAAGGACCCAAAACATAGTGAGGCGACATAAAAATTGCTTATCTCCAAACGACCTGGTTTTCCAAGGGGGGTCACTTGGGTTTTTGGCCCGGTGCTCGGCGGCCACCTAGGGAAACCTACCAAACCCACACATTTCTGAAAACTAGACACCCGGGGGATTCCAGGGAGGTATGGCTTGCGTGGATCCCCCAATGTTTCCTTACCCAGAATGCCCTGCAAACCTCAAATTTAGCTGAAAAAATCACATTTTTCACACATTTTTGTATGGGAAAGTTGTGGCATCACGAGGCTGACACAAATTTCCTACCACCCAGCGTTCCCCCGGGTATCCCAATAAAAACGGTGCCTCACTCGTGTGGGAGGCCCAAGTACCCGCGACAGGCAAGGACCCAAAACATAGTGAGGCGACATGAAAATTGCTTATCTCCAAACGACCTGGTTTTCCAAGGGGGGGTCACTTGGGTTTTTGGCCCGGTGCTCGGCGGCCACCTAGGGAAACCTACCAAACCCACACATTTCTAAAAAACTAGACACCCGGGGGATTCCAGGGAGGTATGGCTTGCGTGGATCCCCAACGTTTCCTTACCCAGAATGCCCTGCAAACCTCACATTTAGCTGAAAAAATCATATTTTTCACACATTTTTGTGTGGGAAAGTTGTGGCATCAACGGGCTGACACAAATTTCCTACCACCCAGCGTTCCCCCGGGTCTCCCGATAAAAACGGTGCCTCACTCGTGTGGGAGGCCCAAGTACCCGCGACAGGCAAGGGCCCAAAACGTAGTGAGGCGACATGAAAATTGCCTATCTCCAAACGACCTGGTTATGCAAGGGGGGGTCACTTGGGTTTTTGGCCCGGTGCTCGGCGGCCACCTAGGGAAACCTACCAAACCCACACATTTCTGAAAACTAGACACCCGGGGGATTCCAGGGAGGTATGGCTTGCGTGGATCCCCCAAAGTTTCCTTACCCAGAATGCCCTGCAAACCTCACATTTAGCTGAAAAAAATCACCTTTTTTCACACATTTTTGTGTGGGAAAGTTGTGGCATTACTGGGCTGACACAAATTTCCTACCACCCAGCGTTCCCCCGGGTCTCCCGATAAAAACGGTGCCTCACTCGTGTGGGAGGCCCAAGTACCCGCGACAGGCAAGGACCCAAACCATAGTGAGGCGACATGAAAATTGCTTATCTCCAAACGACCTGGTTTTGCAAGGGGGGTCACTTGGGTTTTTGGCCCGGTGCTCGGCGGCCACCTAGGGAAACCTACCAAACCCACACATTTCTGATAACTAGACACCCGGGGGATTCCAGGGAGGTATGGCTTGCGTGGATCCCCCAACGTTTCCTTACCCAGAATGCCCTGCAAACCTCAAATTTAGCTGAAAAAATCACCTTTTTCACACATTTTTGTGTGGGAAAGTTGTGGCATCACCGGGCTGACACAAATTTCCTACCACCCAGCGTTCCCCCGGGTCTCCCAATAAAAACGGTGCCTCACTCGTGTGGGAGGCCCAAGTACCCGCGACAGGCAAGGGCCCAAAATGTAGTGAGGCGACATGAAAATTGCCTATCTCCAAACGACCTGGTTTTGCAAGGGGGGTCACTTGGGTTTTTGGCCGTTGCTCGGCGGCCACCTAGGGAAACCTACCAAACTCACACATTCCTGAATACTAGACACCCGGGGGATTCCAGGGAGGTATGGCTTGCGTGGATCCCCCAACGTTTCCTTACCCAGAATGCCCTGCAAACCTCACATTTAGCTGAAAAAATCATATTTTTCACACATTTTTGTGTGGGAAAGTTGTGGCATCACCGGGCTGACACAAATTTCCTACCGGCCAGCGTTCCCCCGGGTCTCCCGATAAAAACGGTGCCTCACTCGTGTGGGAGGCCCAAGTACCCGCGACAGGCAAGGGCCCAAAACTTAGTGAGGCGACATGAAAATTGCCTATCTTCAAACGACATGGTTTTGCAAGGGGGGTCACTTGGGTTTTTGGCCTGGTGCTCGGCGGCCACCTAGGGAAACCTACCAAACCCACACATTTCTGAAAACTAGACACCCGGGGGATTCCAGGGAGGTATGGCTTACGTGGATCCCCCAACTTTTCCTTACCCAGAATGCCCTGCAAACCTCAAATTTAGCTGAAAAAATCACCTTTTTCACACATTTTTGTGTGGGAAAGTTGTGGCATCACCGGGCTGACACAAATTTCCTACCACCCAGCGTTCCCCCCGGTCTCCCGATAAAAATGGTGCCTCACTCGTGTGGGAGGCCCAAGTACCCGCGACAGGCAAGGGCCCAAAACGTAGAGAGGCGACATGAAAATTGCCTATCTCCAAACGACCTGGTTTTGCAAGGGGGGTCACTTGGGTTTTTGGCCCGGTGCTCGGCGGCCACCTAGGGAAACCTACCAAACCCACACATTTCTGAAAACTAGACACCCGGGGGATTCCAGGGAGGTATGGCTTGCGTGGATCCCCCAACGTTTCCTTACCCAGAATGCCCTGCAAACCTCATATTTAGCTGAAAAAATCACATTTTTCACACATTTTTGTGTGGGAAAGTTCTGGCATCACCGGGTTGACACAAATTTCCTACCACCCAGCGTTCCCCCGGGTCTCCCGATAAAAACGGTGCCTCACTCGTGTGGGAGGCCCAAGTACCCGCGACAGGCAAGGACCCAAACCATAGTGAGGCGACATGGAAATTGCTTATCTCCAAACGACCTGGTTTTGCAAAGGGGGGTCACTTGGATTTTTGGCCCGGTGCTCGGCGGCCACCTAGGGAAACCTACCAAACCCACACATTTCTGAAAACTAGACATCCGGGGGATTCCAGGGAGGTATGGCTTGCGTGGATCCCCCAATGTTTCCTTACCCAGAATGCCCTGCAAACCTCAAATGTAGCTGAAAAAATCACCTTTTTCACACATTTTTGTGTGGGAAAGTTGTGGCATCACCGGGCTGACACAAATTTCCTACCACCCAGCGTTCCCCCGGGTCTCCCGATAAAAACGGTGCCTCACTCGTGTGGGAGGCCCAAGTACCCGCGACAGGCAAGGGCCCAAAACGTAGTGAGGCGACATGAAAATTGCCTATCTCCAAACGACCTGGTTTTGCAAGGGGGGTCACTTGGGTTTTTGGCCCGGTGCTCGGCGGCCACCTAGGGAAACCTACCAAACCCACACATTTCTGAAAACTAGACACCCGGGGGATTCCAGGGAGGTATGGCTTGCGTGGATCCCCCAACGTTTCCTTACCCAGAATGCCCTGCAAACCTCAAATTTAGCTGAAAAAATCACCTTTTTCACACATTTTTGTGTGGGAAAGTTCTGGCATCACCGGGCTGACACAAATTTCCTACCACCCAGCGTTCCCCCGGGTCTCCCGATAAAAACGGTGCCTCACTCGTGTGGGAGGCCCAAGTACCCGCGACAGGCAAGGGCCCAAAACGTAGTGAGGCGACATGAAAATTGCCTATCTCCAAACGACCTGGTTTTGCAAGGGGGGGTCACTTGGGTTTTTGGCCCGGTGCTCGGCGGCCACCTGGGAAACCTACCAAACCCACACATTTCTGAAAACTAGACCACCGGGGGATTCCAGGGAGGTATGGCTTGCGTGGATCCCCCAACGTTTCCTTACCCAGAATGCCCTGCAAACCTCAAATTTAGCTGAAAAAATCACCCTTTTCACACATTTTTGTGTGGGAAAGTTGTGGCATCACCGGGTTGACACAAATTTCCTACCACCCAGCGTTCCCCCGGGTCTCCCGATAAAAACGGTGCCTCACTTGTGTGGGAGGCCCAAGTACCCGCGACAGGCAAGGACCCAAACCATAGTGAGGCGACATGAAAATTGCTTATCTCCAAACGACCTGGTTTTGCAAGGAGGGTCACTTGGGTTTTTGGCCCGGTGCTCGGCGGCCACCTAGGGAAACCTACCAAACCCACACATTTCTGAAAACTAGACACCCGGGGGATTCCAGGGAGGTATGGCTTGCGTGGATCCCCCAATGTTTCCTTACCCAGAATGCCCTGCAAACCTCAAATTTAGCTGAAAAAATCACCTTTTTCACACATTTTTGTGTGGGAAAGTTGTGGCATCACAGGGCTGACACAAATTTCCTACCACCCAGCATTCCCCCGGGTCTCCCGATAAAAACGGTGCCTCACTCGTGTGGGAGGCCCAAGTACCCGCGACAGGCAAGGACCCAAACCATAGTGAGGCGACATGAAAATTGCTTATCTCCAAACGACCTGGTTTTGCAAGGGGGGTCACTTGGGTTTTTGGCCCGGTGCTCGGCGGCCACCTAGGGAAACCTACCAAACCCACACATTTCTGAAAACTAGACACCCGGGGGATTCCAGGGAGGTATGGCTTGCGTGGATCCCCCAACGTTTCCTTACCCAGAATGCCCTGCAAACCTCAAATTTAGCTGAAAAAAATCACCTTTTTCACACATTTTTGTGTGGGAAAGTTGTGGCATCACCGGGCTGACACAAATTTCCTACCACCCAGCGTTCCCCCGTGTCTCCCGATAAAAACGGTGCCTCACTCGTGTGGGAGGCCCAAGTACCCGCGACAGGCAAGGACCCAAAACATAGTGAGGCGACATGAAAATTGCTTGTCTCTAAACGACCTGGTTTTGCAAGGGGGGTCACTTGGGTTTTTGGCCCGGTGCTCGGCGGCCACCTAGGGAAAACTACCAAACCCACACATTTCTGATAACTAGACACCCGGGGGATTCCAGGGATGTATGGCTTGCGTGGATCCCCCAACGTTTCCTTACCCAGAATGCCCTGCAAACCTCAAATTTAGCTGAAAAAATCACCTTTTTCACACATTTTTGTGTGGGAAAGTTGTGGCATCACCGGGCTGACACAAATTTCCTACCACCCAGCGTTCCCGCGGGTCTCCCGATAAAAACAGTGCCTCACTCGTGTGGGAGGCCCAAGTACCCGCGACAGGCAAGGGCCCAAAACGTAGTGAGGCGACATGAAAATTGTCTATCTCCAAACGACCTGGTTTTGCAAGGGGGGGTCACTTGGGTTTTTGGCCCGGTGCTCGGCGGCCACCTAGGGAAACCTACCAAACCCACACATTTCTGAAAACTAGACACCCGGGGGATTCCAGGGAGGTATGGCTTGCGTGGATCCCCCAACGTTTCCTTACCCAGAATGCCCTGCAAACCTCAAATTTTGCTGAAATAATCACCCTTTTCACACATTTTTGTGTGGGAAAGTTGTGGCATCACCGGGCTGACACAAATTTGCTACCACCCAGCGTTCCCCCGGGTCTCCCGATAAAAACGGTGCCTCACTCGTGTGGGAGGCCCAAGTACCCGCGATAGGCAAGGACCCAAAACATAGTGAGGCGACATGAAAATTGCCTATCTCCAAACGACCTGGTTTTGCAAGGGGGGTCACTTGGGTTTTTGGCCCGGTGCTCGGCGGCCACCTAGTGAAACCTACCAAACCCACACATTTCTGAAAACTAGACACCCGGGGGATTCTAGGGAGGTATGGCTTGCGTGGATCCCCCAATGTTTCCTTACCCAGAATGCCCTGCAAACCTCAAATTTAGCTGAAAAAATCAAATTTTTCACACATGTTAGAAATGAGGGGGCTCTGGTTGACGCAGGTGTGAACCCACAACAAGCAGGGACCCTTTACTTCTTGTCAGGGCGAAGGATGACTCCCCAGAATAACCCCTGCTCACCCTCTAGGTGCGTGGCGCGAGCAGTCTAGGCTAAGTCTCAGGCGTACACGGTTAAGCAAATGCAATTACACATACAGTAAACCCCTTGCATGCACCACAAATGGACACCAATCAGGAAGTATATAAAAATAAGCTTTTATGTAGATTCAGCAGATTCAAATACAAGGCCCAGTAACGTTGAACTGATGGGGCCACAATTCTTGGAAATACGGTAAAGTTCTCTTTGTTTTACGTAAAGTTCTTTAGGCGGGCACAAGGTAACTGTAGGCCTCAGCGTACTTTGTGCTGAGGCAGCGCCCCGGAAGCACACAGCAGATGACAGGGAAATAAGAACGTTGCGGACCCTGGATCCGATGCGAGCTCGCGGTCGAGTTCGTAAGTACAGTACCTTGTTTCTTGACGCAAAGGCGGGTGCGGGATTTCAGCGGCTCTTCGACAGAAGAGCGAGGCGGCGTCCGGGGCTCCCACACTTCACGAGGGTGTCTGATCCTCAGGCTCACGACAAGAGCGGGGTGTTGTAGGTGGCGGGTGAACAAAGCGGGGCAGCCGGGCACGCAGATGCGTCCAGGCCGTCCGAGGCTTGGAGATGCTCACACGCCGATTCCGGCGGGAGGGTGAAGGTGCACAGCGAGCCTCCACGAGCGAGGTGACGGGGCAGCCCTGCACAGCGTAGGGGGAGCGGCTCCGATCGAGCGAGGCTCTTCCCAAGGCGGGGGCGGCTAAGCAGTCCTGGTCACGGCTCAGGGAGGGACTGGGCACGAGGGTCACAGCTCCGGCGAGGGTAAGGACACCACAGTCCAGCAGCAGGCGAGTGAAGATCAGGTAGAGCCCAATGGTCCTGGGGCTCAGTTCAGGGGGCAAGCTCAGTTCCAAGCCCTTGGAGATCGTTTTGGAAAAGCACAAGTCTTGAAAGTAAAAGTAAAGTAAAGTTTTCAGCAACAGTTTCTCTTCTCTCCTTTGGCAGCAAGGTCACCACTGCAGGCCAATCCCCCAGGATAGGGACAGTCTTCCTCCTACAGCTTTCCCGGTGCCTCCTCCTCAGGCAGAGATTCTTCTTGGTCAAAAGCGGATCTAGTTTCTTAGGAGCAGGGCTCCTCCATTTATACCACAAATCTTTTGTTCTCCCAGGCCAGGGGGGCCCTTGCCTAGTTCAGTCCGGTTTCTGAGCACTTTGTTTACGTGATGCAGGCTTCTTCTTTCAGAGTGCAGGGCAGAGTCATCAGACGCTCCACAGGGGGTGGAGCCGGCATCGAGGTAGCGGAGCACTGTCCTATTCAGAACCTAGGAGCACTCCTCCCACCCATCTACCTGTCGATCGTCCTATTCATACCAGGCTACCTGGCCCTGCCCATCTGGGTTCCCCCAGCCCTGTCACTCACACCAGCCAGACATCAGATACACATCACGCAGAGGCGGCTGAAATGTTTAGGCAAGCAAAGGCCGACTTTCTAAAAGCGGCATTTGCAAACCCGGAATATTAAAATAAACCTTGCGAAAAGATGTACCTTATTATTCCGAGTTCAGGCATACTAAACTCGATCTTCTACCATGTTCCCTGGGTCGGTTAGGATCATAGGGTGTAATAATCCAGGCCGCCCATACTGGCCTATGAGAACAGGGTAGCCTTGCAGTAGTGAACAACAAGATGGCGGTAATTCACTACTAGGACATGCCACGCATCCGGGCTTGTCCTACCTTAGGCTTACAATGCACCCTGCCCGTGGGCCTACCAGAGGGGTGACTAACATGCAGCTAAGGGAAGGTTTTAGGGACTGGCAAGTGTGGGCACTTGCCGGTCAGCATGTCAGTACCAGACTGCACGCAGGTTCTGCGGTGGCAGACCTCAGACATATTTTACCGGCCGCTCCTGTGGGTGGCACAACCAGTGCTGCAAGCCCACCAGCGGTGTTCGCATTTACATGCCCTGGCGCCCCTGGTGCACTTTACTGGGGTCTGACAGTAAATCAAACAATCCAATCATGGAATCCAACCAACATATACAATTTACATAGGGAGCACTCGCACCGCGACACTGGTTGGCAGTGGCACAGCGCGCTGAGCGGCCAACACCATAAAAACACATGAGGCACAGCGACAAAAAGAGGAAGGGAGACTCACGCCAAGGTGCCAGGTCTAACACGTGTCCCCTCCAGCTGAAAAGTGGGGAGAACTACCCTACCCCAGGGAGTTCCTCATCACTAAGGCGGAAAAATCTGGACAGACCGTCAGCATTGGCGTGATCTGTACCAGGGCGATGTTCCACCGTGAAATCCATACCCTGTAGGGAAATGGACCACCTCAACAGCTTTGGATTCTCACCCCTCATATGCATCAACCATCTGAGGGGCCTGTGGTCCGTCTGAACCCGGAAGTGAGACCCAAACAAGTAGGGTCTTAGCTTCTTCAGCGCCCAGACCACAGCAAATGCCTCACGCTCAATAGCACTCCACCTTTGTTCCCGTGGAAGTAACCTCCTGCTAAGAAAGGCTACGGGTTGATCTAGGCCCTCCTCATTAATCTGTGAAAGAACAGCCCCCACACCATGCTCTGAAGCGTCTGTCTGAACGATAAACTCTTTGGAGAAGTTGGGAGCCAAGAGCACGGGCGCCGTGCACATAGCAGTTTTCAAGGCCTCAAAAGCTTTCTGACAGGTGTCAGTCCAAATCACTTTCCTGCGCTGCTTCTTCGAAGTCAGCGCTGTCAAGGGGGCAACCATGTTGCCATACCCCTTGACAAACCTCCTGTAGTACCCGGTGAGACCTAGGAAGGCTCTCACCTCCGTCTGGGTTTTGGGCGCCTCCCAATTCAGGATGGGTTCTATCTTGGGCTGAAGGGGTGCCACCTGGCCACTCCCAACTTGGTGTCCCAAGTACACCACGGAACCCTGCCCGATCTGGCACTTACTCACCTTGATCGTGAGGCCTGCCTTGCGCAGCGCCATCAACACTTCCCAGAGGTGACGCAAGTGTTCCTCCCAAGTGGAGCTGAACACTGCGATGTCATCCAGGTAGGCTGCACTGAACGAATCCAGCCCAGCCAACACCTGGTTGACCAATCTCTGGAAGGTGGCAGGGGCATTCTTCATCCCAAATGGCATAACCCGGAACTGGTAGTGCCCATCTGGGGTGGAAAATGCTGACCTCTCTTTGGCCCCCTCGGTCAAGGCGATCTGCCAATACCCAGACGTTAAATCAAACGTGCTGAGGTAGTTGGCAGCCCCTAGCCGATCGATGAGCTCATCAGCTCTGGGGATGGGGTGGGCGTCTGTCCTAGTGACCGAATTGAGTCCTCTGTAGTCCACACAGAACCGGAGTTCGGGTGTGGCTCCCGGCGCTGCAGCCTTTGGGACCAAGACCACGGGGCTGGCCCAAGGACTGCTAGAAGACTCAATTACCCCGAGTGCAAACATCTTGGAGACCTCCTCCTTGATGCATGTCCTCACCCTGTCAGTCACCCTGTAGGCCTTGTGCCGCACAGGTGGACTATCCCCAGTGTCCACATCATGGACGCACCAATCAGTGACACCAGGGACCAGGGAAAACAGGTCAGAAAACTGTCCCAGCAACTGGCGACAATCATTCTGTTGCTCAGGGGTCAGGGTGGAAGAGAGGATGACACCATCCACTGACCCATCTTGCTCCTTGGCTGACAGGAGGTCAGGAAGAGGTTCTGTCTCCTCTTCCATTCCAGCATCTGTTGCCAAGAGCATGCCCACTTGGGACCTCTCCAAGTGGGGCTTGAGGCGGTTGACATGTAGGACCCTTAAGGGGTTCCTAGGAGACTTCAGGTCCACCACGTAGGTAACAGGACTCTTGCGCTCCACCACCTCAAAGGGACCGGTCCACTTATCCTGGAGCGCACACGGCTCCACGGGGGCCAAGACCCATACTTTCTGTCCAGGCTGAAGCTCTACCAGAGTGGCATTCTGGTCGTACCACCGCTTCATCTCCTCCTGGCTGGCTTCCAGATTTGCCTCAGCAAGTTGCCTGAATCGCCTAGTCTGATTCCTGAAGGCCAGCATGTAACTATATACATTCTGGGGAGGCTTCCTGGGAGATTGCTCCCAGCCTTCTTTGACCAGACTTCGAGGTCCTCTGACTGGGTGGCCATACAGAAGCTCAAAGGGACTGAACCCCAGAGACTTCTGTGGCACCTCACGGTAAGCGAAGAGAAGGCATGGTAAGAGGACGTCCCACTTACGCCTCATGGCTCCTTCTAGGCCCATTATCATGCCTTTGAGGGTTCGGTTGAATCTCTCAACCAACCCGTTTCCTTGGGGGTGGTAAGGGGTGGTGAACTTGTAGGTTACACCACACTCTTGCCAAAGAGATTTCATGTACTTGGACATGAAATTGGTACCTCGGTCAGACACCACTTCTAGAGGGAATCCCACTCGGGAGAAAATTCCCATCAGTGCCCGTCCCACCACGGGGGCCGTCACTGTCCTTAGAGGAATGGCTTCCGGGTACCGGGTGGCATGGTCCACCAGGACCAGGATGAACCTATTGCCCATCGCTGTCCTGGGGTCCAGTGGCCCTACAATGTCAATCCCCACTCGCTGGAATGGGGTACCGACCACAGGGAATGGCTGGAGTGGAGCCTTCTGCTTCCTTCCACTCTTTCCACTGGCCTGGCAAGTCTGGCATGTCCTGCAGTGAGTATCTGAACTCCTGCGCATTTGAGGCCAATAAAAGTGGGTGACAAGCCTTTCAAAGGTCTTGTCCTGCCCCAAATGCCCTGCCAATGGCACATCGTGAGCCAGCCCCAGTAGGAAGGCTCTGAAGTCCTGGGGTACCACCAGCGCACGGGCTGACCCAGGCTCAGCAACCTTAGGCTCTGTATATAGGAGGTCGTTCTCCCAGTAAACGAAATGTGATCCTGACTGATCACCTGCGGCCTGGTCTGCAGCCTGCTGCCGCATACCCACGAGAGAAGGGCACTCCTTCTGTGCCTTGCAAAAGTCCTCCCTGGTGGGACCCCCTTCCTGCTGCCAATGGGTCAGCTCCGGCAGGTCTCCCAGTTCAGCTATCTGCTCCCCTGTAGGCTCCAGGGCATCCCCCTCAAGGTCTGCTCCCTCCTGGACCGTGGGAACTTCAGGGGCCGGCTTCCCGCGCCCCTTGCTCCTTCTCTCTGAGGCCGGTTCCTGGGCCTCCCTCTCAGGCTCCAGGACCTCTTGAGTACCTCTACTGGCTGCCATGGACCGTGTGGTGACACACGCCCAATCCGGCATACCCAACATCTCCAGGTGAGCACTCCGCTCCACCTTAGCCCAAGGTGAGCTCTCCAAATCGTTCCCTAACAAACAGTCTACAGGCATGGCGGGCCTCACAGCTACCTGAAGAGTACCAGAGACCCCCCCCCACTCAAAGGGAACCTGAGCCACCTTGCAGTGTCTCTCTGTGTTGTCAGCGGCAACAACGGGATAGAATGCATTGGGGACCACCTGCTCCTGAGACACCAGGTGACACCTGACAGCTGTCACACTGGCTCCTGTATCCCTAAGAGCTTCCACTCTATGGCCATTTATGGTCACCCACTGCCTGTACTTCTTAGTGTTCTCAGGCAGCTGGGTTGGAGGGACCACTTCACGGTCTCCTAGCGAGACCAGGGACATCTCTGCGGGACCCCACCCACCTTGGACATCCCTCTCCTCCCCCAAGGCTACACTAGTCACCTGCCGGGATGGAGCACCAGTGGGTGCTGGTTTACCAAACAATGGACACTTTACATCAGAGGCAAAATGCCCCAAATTGTTACACCTGTAACATCTTACGGGCCCCTTTTGAACAGGAGGACCTGTCGGGGCCCCGGTCGGTTTCTGGGGTGGGGGAGGCTGAGAACCCTTCCCTTGGTTCCCTTGGGGACTATTTTGGGGCCCTTTTTGGAACTGCTTCTGTTTACCCCTGTCCCCCCCACTCTTCTGCTGGGGACCCTGCCCACCTTTGGCGGAATCTCCCACGGTACCCTTGTGGACCCTGGTACTGACCCAGCGGTCCGCCTCCTCAGCAAGCTTCCTAGGGTTAGTCAGCCTACTATCGATCAGGTGCTGGCGTAGCTCAGGAAAACAATTACTGGACAAGTGCTCCCATGCCATTAAATCAAGAAGCCCTTGATAATCATTCACCTTACTACCCTTTACCCAACCATCCAGCGCTCTGCAAAAGAAAGTCACATACTCCACATACGTACTATTGGGAATCTTAGTGCAACCCCTGAACCTCTGTCTATATAACTCAGGGGTCAACCCATACCTAGCCATCAATGCTTCCTTCATATGGGCATAAGAATTATGAACATCAGCAGGTAAATCTAACAGTGTGTCCCGCCCTTCACTCAGGAACCGTCCCCACAACCCCGCTCCCCAATCTTTCTCAGGGACCCGGTGGGAAGACATGGCTACCTCGTAGGCTCTGAACCACTGCCCGATGTCGTCATTCTTGAAGAACTCCTTCACCACATCCTTGGGAATATAAACTCTTGGTTCCGCCGGTACTGGCGGTGTGCTGCCACCAGAGGGATTAAGCTCCAAACTTTTTGCTTTCAGCTCCAGCTCCCTCAGCTTCATGTCATGCTCTAATTGTAGTTTCTTTTCTTCCATGGCTAGTCTTTGTTTTTCCATATCCATCTGCCCATGAAGTTTTGCCATCTCCACCTCGTGTGCCCGGGTTGCTGCCCTGTCTGCCAATTCTTCTGGCGACAGGCCTCTGCCAAACTCATGGACACTTTCTGGTGGAACCACTTCCACCTGATTCTCTGGTGCCTTTGACTCATACCAGGCCCTCAGCGCCTTCACGAATTGGGTCTTGTTTTTCAATCCAGTTTGGGCAATCCTGAACTTGGAGCAAAGACCTTTCAAGTCTTCATTGGTACGATTCAGAAGCGCGTCTTCTTCCCAATCTACGTCTTCAAATCCAGAGATTATGGAAGCCGCCCTTCCGGCGGAAAGTGAACCAGGCATGGCTCTAACAACGGAGACTCTTGGCAAAACAAAAACAAATGCTAGCCTTGTGGCTGTGTTACTGGTCTGCTCTCACTACGTGGTGATCAGTGATTCACTATACGCAAACCACAAATGCAAATCCGTAAATCCCCACCGCTGCCACCAATGTTAGAAATGAGGGGGCTCTGGTTGACGCAGGTGTGAACCCACAACAAGCAGGGACCCTTTACTTCTTGTCAGGGCGAAGGATGACTCCCCAGAATAACCCCTGCTCACCCTCTAGGTGCGTGGCGCGAGCAGTCTTGGCTAAGTCTCAGGCGTACACGGTTAAGCAAATGCAATTACACATACAGTAAACCCCTTGCATGCACCACAAATGGACACCAATCAGGAAGTATATAAAAATAAGCTTTTATGTAGATTCAGCAGATTCAAATACAAGGCCCAGTAACGTTGAACTGATGGGGCCACAATTCTTGGAAATACGGTAAAGTTCTCTTTGTTTTACGTAAAGTTCTTTAGGCGGGCACAAGGTAACTGTAGGCCTCAGCGTACTTTGTGCTGAGGCAGCGCCCCGGAAGCACACAGCAGATGACAGGGAAATAAGAACGTTGCGGACCCTGGATCCGATGCGAACTCGCGGTCGAGTTCGTAAGTACAGTACCTTGTTTCTTGACGCAAAGGCGGGTGCGGGATTTCAGCGGCTCTTCGACAGAAGAGCGAGGCGGCGTCCGGGGCTCCCACACTTCACGAGGGTGTCTGATCCTCAGGCTCACGACAAGAGCGGGGTGTTGTAGGTGGCGGGTGAACAAAGCGGGGCAGCCGGGCACGCAGATGCGTCCGGGCCGTCCGAGGCTTGGAGATGCTCACACGCCGATTCCGGCGGGAGGGTGAAGGTGCACAGCGAGCCTCCACGAGCAAGGTGACGGGGCAGCCCTGCACAGCGTAGGGGGAGCGGCTCCGATCGAGCGAGGCTCTTCCCAAGGCGGGGGCGGCTAAGCAGTCCTGGTCACGGCTCAGGGAGGGACTGGGCACGAGGGTCACAGCTCCGGCGAGGGAAAGGACACCACAGTCCAGCAGCAGGCGAGTGAAGATCAGGTAGAGCCCAATGGTCCTGGGGCTCAGTTCAGGAGGCAAGCTCAGTTCCAAGCCCTTGGAGATCGTTTTGGAAAAGCACAAGTCTTGAAAGTAAAAGTAAAGTAAAGTTTTCAGCAACAGTTTCTCTTCTCTCCTTTGGCAGCAAGGTCACCACTGCAGGCCAATCCCCCAGGATAGGGACAGTCTTCCTCCTACAGCTTTCCCGGTGCCTCCTCCTCAGGCAGAGATTCTTCTTGGTCAAAAGCGGATCTAGTTTCTTAGGAGCAGGGCTCCTCCATTTATACCACAAATCTTTTGTTCTCCCAGGCCAGGGGGGCCCTTGCCTAGTTCAGTCCGGTTTCTGAGCACTTTGTTTACGTGATGCAGGCTTCTTCTTTCAGAGTGCAGGGCAGAGTCATCAGACGCTCCACAGGGGGTGGAGCCGGCATCGAGGTAGCGGAGCACTGTCCTATTCAGAACCTAGGAGCACTCCTCCCACCCATCTACCTGTCGATCGTCCTATTCATACCAGGCTACCTGGCCCTGCCCATCTGGGTTCCCCCAGCCCTGTCACTCACACCAGCCAGACATCAGATACACATCACGCAGAGGCGGCTGAAATGTTTAGGCAAGCAAAGGCCGACTTTCTAAAAGCGGCATTTGCAAACCCGGAATATTAAAATAAACCTTGCGAAAAGATGTACCTTATTATTCCGAGTTCAGGCATACTAAACTCGATCTTCTACCATGTTCCCTGGGTCGGTTAGGATCATAGGGTGTAATAATCCAGGCCGCCCATACTGGCCTATGAGAACAGGGTAGCCTTGCAGTAGTGAACAACAAGATGGCGGTAATTCACTACTAGGACATGCCACGCATCCGGGCTTGTCCTACCTTAGGCTTACAACGCACCCTGCCCGTGGGCCTACCAGAGGGGTGACTAACATGCAGCTAAGGGAAGGTTTTAGGGACTGGCAAGTGTGGGCACTTGCCGGTCAGCATGTCAGTACCAGACTGCACGCAGGTTCTGCGGTGGCAGACCTCAGACATATTTTACCGGCCGCTCCTGTGGGTGGCACAACCAGTGCTGCAAGCCCACCAGCGGTGTTCGCATTTACATGCCCTGGCGCCCCTGGCGCACTTTACTGGGGTCTGACAGTAAATCAAACAATCCAATCATGGAATCCAACAAACATATACAATTTACATAGGGAGCACTCGCACCGCGACACTGGTTGGCAGTGGCACAGCGCGCTGAGCGGCCAACACCATAAAAACACATGAGGCACACCGACAAAAAGAGGAAGGGAGACTCACGCCAAGGTGCCAGGTCTAACAACACATTTTTGTATGGGAAAGTTGTGGCATCACCAGGCTGACACAAATTTCCTACCACCCAGCATTCCCCCGGGTATCCCAATAAAAACGGTGCCTCACTCGTGTGGGAGGCCCAAGTACCCGCGACAGGCAAGGACCCAAAACATAGTGAGGCGACATGAAAATTGCTTATCTCCAAACGACCTGGTTTTCCAAGGGGGGGTCACTTGGGTTTTTGGCCCAGTGCTCGGCGGCCACCTAGGGAAACCTACCAAACCCACACATTTCTGAAAACTAGACACCCGGGGGATTCCAGGGAGGTATGGCTTGCATGGATCCCCCAACGTTTCCTTACCCAGAATGCCCTGCAAACCTCAAATTTTGCTGAAATAATCACCCTTTTCACACATTTTTGTGTGGGAAAGTTGTGGCATCACCGGGCTGACACAAATTTCCTACCACCCAGCGTTCCCCCGGGTATCCCAATAAAACGGTGCCTCACTCGTGTGGGAGGCCCAAGTACCCGCGACAGGCAAGGACCCAAAACATAGTGAGGCGACATGAAAATTGCTTATCTCCAAACGACCTGGTTTTCCAAGGGGGGGTCACTTGGGTTTTTGGCCCGGTGCTCGGCGGCCACCTAGGGAAACCTACCAAACCCACACATTTCTGAAAACTAGACACCCGGGGGATTCCAGGGAGGTATGGCTTGCGTGGATCCCCCAACGTTTCCTTACCCAGAATGCCCTGCAAACCTCAAATTTTGCTGAAATAATCACCCTTTTCACACATTTTTGTGTGGGAAAGTTGTGGCATCACCGGGCTGACACAAATTTCCTACCACCCAGCGTTCCCCCGGGTCTCCCGATAAAAACGGTGCCTCACTCGTGTGGGAGGCCCAAGTACCCGCGACAGGCAAAGACCCAAAAAATAGTTAGGCGACATGAAAATTGCCTATCTCCAAACGACCTGGTTTTGCAAGGGGGGGTCACTTGGATTTTTGGCCCGGTGCTCGGCGGCCACCTAGGGAAACCTACCAAACCCACACATTTCTGAAAACTAGACAGCCAAGGGATTCCAGGGAGGTATGGCTTGTGTGGATCCCCCAATGTTTCCTTACCCAGAATGCCCTGCAAACCTCAAATTTAGCTGAAAAAATCACCTTTTTCACACATTTTTGTGTGGGAAAGTTGTGGCATCACCGGGCTGACACAAATTTCCTACCACCCAGCGTTCCCCCGGGTCTCCCGATAAAAATGGTGCCTCACTCGTGTGGGAGGCCCAAGTACCCGCGACAGGCAAGGGCCCAAAACGTAGAGAGGCGACATGAAAATTGCCTATCTCCAAACGACCTGGTTTTGCAAGGGGGTTCACTTGGGTTTTTGGCCCGGTGCTCGGCGGCCACCTAGGGAAACCTACCAAACCCACACATTTCTGAAAACTAGACACCCGGGGGATTCCATGGAGGTATGGCTTGCGTGGATCCCCCAACGTTTCCTTACCCAGAATGCCCTGCAAACCTCAAATTTAGCTGAAAAAATCACATTTTTCACACATTTTTGTGTGGGAAAGTTCTGGCATCACCGGGTTGACACAAATTTCCTACCACCCAGCGTTCCCCCGGGTCTCCCGATAAAAACGGTGCCTCACTCGTGTGGGAGGCCCAAGTACCCGCGACAGGCAAGGACCCAAACAATAGTGAGGCGACATGAAAATTGCTTATCTCCAAACGACCTGGTTTTGCAAAGGGGGGTCACTTGGATTTTTGGCCCGGTGCTCGGCGGCCACCTAGGGAAACCTACCAAACCCACACATTTCTGAAAACTAGACATCCGGGGGATTCCAGGGAGGTATGGCTTGCGTGGATCCCCCAATGTTTCCTTACCCAGAATGCCCTGCAAACCTCAAATGTAGCTGAAAAAATCACCTTTTTCACACATTTTTGTATGGGAAAGTTGTGGCATCACCGGGCTGACACAAATTTCCTACCACCCAGCGTTCCCCCGGGTCTCCCGATAAAAACGGTGCCTCACTCGTGTGGGAGGCCCAAGTACCCGCGACAGGCAAGGGCCCAAAACGTAGTGAGGCGACATGAAAATTGCCTATCTCCAAACGACCTGGTTTTGCAAGGGGGGTCACTTGGGTTTTTGGCCCGGTGCTCGGCGGCCACCTAGGGAAACCTACCAAACCCACACATTTCTGAAAACTAGACACCCGGGGGATTCCAGGGAGGTATGGCTTGCGTGGATCCCCCAACGTTTCCTTACCCAGAATGCCCTGCAAACCTCAAATTTAGCTGAAAAAATCACATTTTTCACACATTTTTGTGTGGGAAAGTTCTGGCATCACCGGGTTGACACAAATTTCCTACCACCCAGCGTTCCCCCGGGTCTCCCGATAAAAACGGTGCCTCACTCGTGTGGGAGGCCCAAGTACCCGCGACAGGCAAGGACCCAAACAATAGTGAGGCGACATGAAAATTGCTTATCTCCAAACGACCTGGTTTTGCAAAGGGGGGTCACTTGGATTTTTGGCCCGGTGCTCGGCGGCCACCTAGGGAAACCTACCAAACCCACACATTTCTGAAAACTAGACATCCGGGGGATTCCAGAGAGGTATGGCTTGCGTGGATCCCCCAATGTTTCCTTACCCAGAATGCCCTGCAAACCTCAAATGTAACTGAAAAAATCACCTTTTTCACACATTTTTGTATGGGAAAGTTGTGGCATCACCGGGCTGACACAAATTTCCTACCACCCAGCGTTCCCCCGGGTCTCCCGATAAAAACGGTGCCTCACTCGTGTGGGAGGCCCAAGTACCCGCGACAGGCAAGGGCCCAAAACGTAGTGAGGCGACATGAAAATTGCCTATCTCCAAACGACCTGGTTTTGCAAGGGGGGTCACTTGGGTTTTTGGCCCGGTGCTCGGCGGCCACCTATGGAAACCTACCAAACCCACACATTTCTGAAAACTAGACACCCGGGGGATTCCAGGGAGGTATGGCTTGCGTGGATCCCCCAACGTTTCCTTACCCAGAATGCACTGCACACCTCAAATTTAGCTGAAAAAATCACCTTTTTCACACATTTTTGTGTGGGAAAGTTCTGGCATCACCGGGCTGACACAAATTTCCTACCACCCAGCGTTCCCCCGGGTCTCCCGATAAAAACGGTGCCTCACTCGTGTGGGAGGCCCAAGTACCCACGACAGGCAAGGGCCCAAAACGTAGTGAGGCGACATGAAAATTGCCTATCTCCAAACGACCTGGTTTTGCAAGGGGGGTCACTTGGGTTTTTGGCCCGGTGCTCGGCGGCCACCTAGGGAAACCTACCAAACCCACACATTTCTGAAAACTAGACCACCGGGGGATTCCAGGGAGGTATGGCTTGCGTGGATCCCCCAACGTTTCCTTACCCAGAATGCCCTGCAAACCTCAAATTTAGCTGAAAAAATCACCTTTTTCACACATTTTTGTAAGGGAAAGTTGTGGCATCACCGGGTTGACACAAATTTCCTACCACCCAGCGTTCCCCCGGGTCTCCTGATAAAAACGGTGCCTCACTTGTGTGGGAGGCCCAAGTACCCGCGACAGGCAAGGACCCAAACCATAGTGAGGCGACATGAAAATTGCTTATCTCCAAACGACCTGGTTTTGCAAGGGGGGTCACTTGGGTTTTTGGCCCGGTGCTCGGCGGCCACCTAGGGAAACCTACCAAACCCACACATTTCTGAAAACTAGACACCCGGGGGATTCCAGGGAGGTATGGCTTGCGTGGATCCCCCAATGTTTCCTTACCCAGAATGCCCTGCAAACCTCAAATTTAGCTGAAAAAATCACCTTTTTCACACATTTTTGTGTGGGAAAGTTGTGGCATCACAGGGCTGACACAAATTTCCTACCACCCAGCGTTCTCCCGGGTCTCCCGATAAAAACGGTGCCTCACTCGTGTGGGAGGCCCAAGTACCCGCGTCAGGCAAGGACCCAAACCATAGTGAGGCGACATGAAAATTGCTTATCTCCAAACGACCTGGTTTTGCAAGGGGGGTCACTTGGGTTTTTGGCCCGGTGCTCGGCGGCCACCTAGGGAAACCTACCAAACCCACACATTTATGAAAACTAGACACCTGGGGGATTCCAGGGAGGTATGGCTTGCGTGGATCCCCCAACGTTTCCTTACCCAGAATGCCCTGCAAACCTCAAATTTAGCTGAAAAAAATCACCTTTTTCACACATTTTTGTGTGGGAAAGTTGTGGCATCACCGGGCTGACACAAATTTCCTACCACCCAGCGTTCCCCCGTGTCTCCCGATAAAAACGGTGCCTCACTCATGTGGGAGGCCCAAGTACCCGCGACAGGCAAGGACCCAAAACATAGTGAGGCGACATGAAAATTGCTTATCTCCAAACGACCTGGTTTTGCAAGGTGGGTCACTTGGGTTTTTGGCCCGGTGCTCGGCGGCCACCTAGGGAAAACTACCAAACCCACACATTTCTGATAACTAGACACCCGGGGGATTCCAGGGATGTATGGCTTGCGTGGATCCCCCAACGTTTCCTTACCCAGAATGCCCTGCAAACCTCAAATTTAGCTGAAAAAATCACCTTTTTCACACATTTTTGTGTGGGAAAGTTGTGGCATCACCGGGCTGACACAAATTTCCTACCACCCAGCGTTCCCCCGGGTCTCCCGATAAAAACAGTGCCTCACTCGTGTGGGAGGCCCAAGTACCCGCGACAGGCAAGGGCCCAAAACGTAGTGAGGCGACATGAAAATTGTCTATCTCCAAACGACCTGGTTTTGCAAGGGGGGTCACTTGGGTTTTTGGCCCGGTGCTCGGCGGCCACCTAGGGAAACCTACCAAACCCACACATTTCTGAAAACTAGACACCCGGGGGATTCCAGGGAGGTATGGCTTGCGTGGATCCCCCAACGTTTCCTTACCCAGAATGCCCTGCAAACCTCAAATTTTGCTGAAATAATCACCCTTTTCACACATTTTTGTGTGGGAAAGTTGTGGCATCACCGGGCTGACACAAATTTGCTACCACCCAGCGTTCCCCCGGGTCTCCCGATAAAAACGGTGCCTCACTCGTGTGGGAGGCCCAAGTACCCGCGACAGGCAAGGACCCAAAACATAGTGAGGCGACATGAAAATTGCCCATCTCCAAATGACCTGGTTTTGCAAGGGGGGGTCACTTGGGTTTTCTTGCCCGGTGCTCGGCGGCCACCTAGGGAAACCTACCAAACCCACACATTTCTGAAAACTAGACACCCGGGGGATTCCAGGGAGGTATGGCTTGCGTGGATCCCCCAACGTTTCCTAACCCAGAATGCCCTGCAAACCTCAAATTTAGCTGAAAAAATCACATTTTTCACACATTTTTGAGTGGGAAAGTTCTGGCATCACCGGGTTGACACAAATTTCCTACCACCCAGCGTTCCCCCGGGTCTCCCGATAAAAACGGTGCCTCACTCGTGTGGGAGGCCCAAGTACCCGCGACAGGCAAGGACCCAAACAATAGTGAGGCGACATGAAAATTGCTTATCTCCAAACGACCTGGTTTTGCAAAGGGGGGTCACTTGGATTTTTGGCCCGGTGCTCGGCGGCCACCTAGGGAAACCTACCAAACCCACACATTTCTGAAAACTAGACATCCGGGGGATTCCAGGGAGGTATGGCTTGCGTGGATCCCCCAATGTTTCCTTACCCAGAATGCCCTGCAAACCTCAAATGTAGCTGAAAAAATCACCTTTTTCACACATTTTGTTATGGGAAAGTTGTGGCATCACCGGGCTGACACAAATTTCCTACCACCCAGCGTTCCCCCGGGTCTCCCGATAAAAACGGTGCCTCACTCGTGTGGGAGGCCCAAGTACCCGCGACAGGCAAGGGCCCAAAACGTAGTGAGGCGACATGAAAATTGCCTATCTCCAAACGACCTGGTTTTGCAAGGGGGGTCACTTGGGTTTTTGGCCCGGTGCTCGGCGGCCACCTAGGGAAACCTACCAAACCCACACATTTCTGAAAACTAGACACCCGGGGGATTCCAGGGAGGTATGACTTGCGTGGATCCCCCAACGTTTCCTTACCCAGAATGCACTGCACACCTCAAATTTAGCTGAAAAAATCACCTTTTTCACACATTTTTGTGTGGGAAAGTTCTGGCATCACCGGGCTGACACAAATTTCCTACCACCCAGCGTTCCCCCGGGTCTCCCGATAAAAACGGTGCCTCACTCGTGTGGGAGGCCCAAGTACCCACGACAGGCAAGGGCCCAAAACGTAGTGAGGCGACATGAAAATTGCCTATCTCCAAACGACCTGGTTTTGCAAGGGGGGTCACTTGGGTTTTTGGCCCGGTGCTCGGCGGCCACCTAGGGAAACCTACCAAACCCACACATTTCTAAAAACTAGACCACCGGGGGATTCCAGGGAGGTATGGCTTGCGTGGATCCCCCAACGTTTCCTTACCCAGAATGCCCTGCAAACCTCAAATTTACCTGAAAAAATCACCTTTTTCACACATTTTTGTGTGGGAAAGTTGTGGCATCACAGGGCTGACACAAATTTCCTACCACCCAGCGTTCTCCCGGGTCTCCCGATAAAAACGGTGCCTCACTCGTGTGGGAGGCCCAAGTACCCGCGTCAGGCAAGGACCCAAACCATAGTGAGGCGACATGAAAATTGCTTATCTCCAAACGACCTGGTTTTGCAAGGGGGGTCACTTGGGTTTTTGGCCCGGTGCTCGGCGGCCACCTAGGGAAACCTACCAAACCCACACATTTATGAAAACTAGACACCTGGGGGATTCCAGGGAGGTATGGCTTGCGTGGATCCCCCAACGTTTCCTTACCCAGAATGCCCTGCAAACCTCAAATTTAGCTGAAAAAAATCACCTTTTTCACACATTTTTGTGTGGGAAAGTTGTGGCATCACCGGGCTGACACAAATTTCCTACCACCCAGCGTTCCCCCGTGTCTCCCGATAAAAACGGTGCCTCACTCATGTGGGAGGCCCAAGTACCCGCGACAGGCAAGGACCCAAAACATAGTGAGGCGACATGAAAATTGCTTATCTCCAAACGACCTGGTTTTGCAAGGTGGGTCACTTGGGTTTTTGGCCCGGTGCTCGGCGGCCACCTAGGGAAAACTACCAAACCCACACATTTCTGATAACTAGACACCCGGGGGATTCCAGGGATGTATGGCTTGCGTGGATCCCCCAACGTTTCCTTACCCAGAATGCCCTGCAAACCTCAAATTTAGCTGAAAAAATCACCTTTTTCACACATTTTTGTGTGGGAAAGTTGTGGCATCACCGGGCTGACACAAATTTCCTACCACCCAGCGTTCCCCCGGGTCTCCCGATAAAAACAGTGCCTCACTCGTGTGGGAGGCCCAAGTACCCGCGACAGGCAAGGGCCCAAAACGTAGTGAGGCGACATGAAAATTGTCTATCTCCAAACGACCTGGTTTTGCAAGGGGGGTCACTTGGGTTTTTTGCCCGGTGCTCGGCGGCCACCTAGGGAAACCTACCAAACCCACACATTTCTGAAAACTAGACACCCGGGGGATTCCAGGGAGGTATGGCTTGCGTGGATCCCCCAACGTTTCCTTACCCAGAATGCCCTGCAAACCTCAAATTTTGCTGAAATAATCACCCTTTTCACACATTTTTGTGTGGGAAAGTTGTGGCATCACCGGGCTGACACAAATTTGCTACCACCCAGCGTTCCCCCGGGTCTCCCGATAAAAACGGTGCCTCACTCGTGTGGGAGGCCCAAGTACCCGCGACAGGCAAGGACCCAAAACATAGTGAGGCGACATGAAAATTGCCCATCTCCAAATGACCTGGTTTTGCAAGAGGGGGTCACTTGGGTTTTCTTGCCCGGTGCTCGGCGGCCACCTAGGGAAACCTACCAAACCCACACATTTCTGAAAACTAGACACCCGGGGGATTCCAGGGAGGTATGGCTTGCGTGGATCCCCCAACGTTTCCTTACCCAGAATGCCCTGCAAACCTCAAATTTAGCTGAAAAAATCACCTTTTTCACACATTTTTGTGTGGGAAAGTTGTGGCATCACCGGGCTGACACAAATTTCCTACCACCCAGCGTTCCCCCGGGTCTCCCGATAAAAATGGTTCCTCACTCGTGTGGGAGGCCCAAGTACCCGCGACAGGCAAAGACCCAAAACATAGTTAGGCGACATGAAAATTGCCTATCTCCAAACGACCTGGTTTTGCAAGGGGGGTCACTTGGGTTTTTGGCCCGGTGCTCGGCGGCCACCTAGTGAAACCTACCAAACCCAAACATTTCTGAAAACTAGACACCCGGGGGATTCTAGGGAGGTATGGCTTGCGTGGATCCCCCAATGTTTCCTTACCCAGAATGCCCTTTAAACCTCAAATTTAGCTGAAAAAATCAAATTTTTCACACATTTTTGTGTGGGAAAGTTGTGGCATCACCAGGCTGACACAAATTTCCTACCACCCAGCGTTCCCCCGGGTCTCCCGATAAAAACGGTGCCTCACTCGTGTGGGAGGCCCAAGTACCCGCGACAGGCAAGGGCCCAAAACGTAGTGAGGCGACATGAAAATTGCCTATCTCCAAACGACCTGGTTTTGCAAGGGGGGTCACTTGGGTTTTTGGCCCGGTGCTCGGCGGCCACCTAGGGAAAACTACCAAACCCACACATTTCTGATAACTAGACACCCGGGGGATTCCAGGAATGTATGGCTTGCGTGGATCCCCCAACGTTTCCTTACCCAGAATGCCCTGCAAACCTCAAATTTAGCTGAAAAAATCACCTTTTTCACACATTTTTGTGTGGGAAAGTTGTGGCATCACCGGGCTGACACAAATTTCCTACCACCCAGCGTTCCCGCGGGTCTCCCGATAAAAACAGTGCCTCACTCGTGTGGGAGGCCCAAGTACCCGCGACAGGCAAGGGCCCAAAACGTAGTGAGGCGACATGAAAATTGTCTATCTCCAAACGACCTGGTTTTGCAAGGGGGGGTCACTTGGGTTTTTGGCCCGGTGCTCGGCGGCCACCTAGGGAAACCTACCAAACCCACACATTTCTGAAAACTAGACATCCGGGGGATTCCAGGGAGGTATGGCTTGCGTGGATCCCCCAACGTTTCCTTACCCAGAATGCCCTGCAAACCTCAAATTTTGCTGAAATAATCACCCTTTTCACACATTTTTGTGTGGGAAAGTTGTGGCATCACCAGGCTGACACAAATTTGCTACCACCCAGCGTTCCCCCGGGTCTCCCGATAAAAACGGTGCCTCACTCGTGTGGGAGGCCCAAGTACCCGCGACAGGCAAGGACCCAAAACTTAGTGAGGCGACATGAAAATTGCCCATCTCCAAATGACCTGGTTTTGCAAGGGGGGGTCACTTGGGTTTTCTTGCCCGGTGCTCGGCGGCCACCTAGGGAAACCTACCAAACCCACACATTTCTGAAAACTAGACACCCGGGGGATTCCAGGGAGGTATGGCTTGCGTGGATCCCCCAACGTTTCCTTACCCAGAATGCCCTGCAAACCTCAAATTTAGCTGAAAAAATCACCTTTTTCACACATTTTTGTGTGGGAAAGTTGTGGCATCACCGGGCTGACACAAATTTCCTACCACCCAGCGTTCCCCCGGGTCTCCCGATAAAAACGGTTCCTCACTCGTGTGGGAGGCCCAAGTACCCGCGACAGGCAAAGACCCAAAACATAGTTAGGCGACATGAAAATTGCCTATCTCCAAACGACCTGGTTTTGCAAGGGGGGTCACTTGGGTTTTTGGCCCGGTGCTCGGCGGCCACCTAGTGAAACCTACCAAACCCAAACATTTCTGAAAACTAGACACCCGGGGGATTCTAGGGAGGTATGGCTTGTGTGGATCCCCCAATGTTTCCTTACCCAGAATGCCCTTTAAACCTCAAATTTAGCTGAAAAAATCAAATTTTTCACACATTTTTGTGTGGGAAAGTTGTGGCATCACCAGGCTGACACAAATTTCCTACCACCCAGCGTTCCCCCGGGTCTCCCAATAAAAACGGTGCCTCACTCGTGTGGGAGGCCCAAGTACCCGCGACAGGCAAGGGCCCAAAACGTAGTGAGGCGACATGAAAATTGCCTATCTCCAAACGACCTGGTTATGCAAGGGGGGGTCACTTGGGTTTTTGGCCCGGTGCTCGGCGGCCACCTAGGGAAACCTACCAAACCCACACATTTCTGAAAACTAGACACCCGGGGGATTCCAGGGAGGTATGGCTTGCGTGGATCCCCCAAAGTTTCCTTACCCAGAATGCCCTGCAAACCTCACATTTAGCTGAAAAAAATCACCTTTTTTCACACATTTTTGTGTGGGAAAGTTGTGGCATTACTGGGCTGACACAAATTTCCTACCACCCAGCATTCCCCCGGGTCTCCCGATAAAAACCGTGCCTCACTCGTGTGGGAGGCCCAAGTACCCGCGACAGGCAAGGGCCCAAACCATAGTGAGGCGACATGAAAATTGCTTATCTCCAAACGACCTGGTTTTGCAAGGGGGGTCACTTGGGTTTTTGGCCCGGTGCTCGGCGGCCACCTAGGGAAACCTACCAAACCCACACATTTCTGATAACTAGACACCCGGGGGATTCCAGGGAGGTATGGCATGCGTGGATCCCCCAACGTTTCCTTACCCAGAATGCCCTGCAAACCTCACATTTAGCTGAAAAAATCATATTTTTCACACATTTTTGTGTGGGAAAGTTGTGGCATCACCGGGCTGACACAAATTTCCTACCGGCCAGCGTTCCCCCGGGTCTCCCGATAAAAACGGTGCCTCACTCGTGTGGGAGGCCCAAGTACCCGCGACAGGCAAGGGCCCAAAATGTAGTGAGGCGACATGAAAATTGCCTATCTCCAAACGACCTGGTTTTGCAAGGGGGGTCACTTGGGTTTTTGGCCCGGTGCTCGGCGGCCACCTAGGGAATCCTACCAAACTCACACATTCCTGAATACTAGACACCCGGGGGATTCCAGGGAGGTATGGCTTGCGTGGATCCCCCAACGTTTCCTTACCCAGAATGCCCTGCAAACCTCACATTTAGCTGAAAAAATCATATTTTTCACACATTTTTGTGTGGGAAAGTTGTGGCATCACCGGGCTGACACAAATTTCCTACCGGCCAGCATTCCCCCGGGTCTCCCGATAAAAACGGTGCCTCACTCGTGTGGGAGGCCCAAGTACCCGCGACAGGCAAGGGCCCAAAACTTAGTGAGGCGACATGAAAATTGCCTATCTTCAAACGACATCGTTTTGCAAGGGGGGTCACTTGGGTTTTTGGCCTGGTGCTCGGCTGCCACCTAGGGAAACCTACCAAACCCACACATTTCTGAAAACTAGACACCCGGGGGATTCAAGGGAGGTATGGCTTGCGTGGATCCCCCAACGTTTCCTTACCCAGAATGCCCTGCAAACCTCAAATTTAGCTGAAAAAATCACCTTTTTCACACATTTTTGTGTGGGAAAGTTGTGGCATCACCGGGCTGACACAAATTTCCTACCACGCAGCGTTCCCCCGGGTCTCCCGATAAAAACGGTGCCTCACTCGTGTGGGAGGCCCAAGTACCCGCGACAGGCAAGGGCCCAAAACGTAGTGAGGCGACATGAAAATTGCCTATCTCCAAACGACCTGGTTTTGCAAGGGGGGGTCACTTGGGTTTTTGGCCCGGTGCTCGGCGGCCACCTAGGGAAACCTACCAAACCCACACATTTCTGAAAACTAGACCACCGGGGGATTCCAGGGAGGTATAGCTTGCGTGGATCCCCCAACGTTTCCTTACCCAGAATGCCCTGCAAACCTCAAATTTAGCTGAAAAAAATCACCTTTTTCACACATTTTTGTGTGGGAAAGTTGTGGCATCACCGGGCTGATACAAATTTCCTACCACCCAGCGTTCCCCCGGGTCTCCCGATAAAAACGGTGCCTCACTCGTGTGGGAGGCCCAAGTACCCGTGACAGGCAAGGGCCCAAAATGTAGTGAGGCGACATGAAAATTGCCTATCTCCAAACGATCTGGTTTTGCAAGGGGGGTCACTTGGGTTTTTGGCCCGGTGCTCGGCGGCCACCTAGGGAAACCTACCAAACTCACACATTTCTGAAAACTAGACACCCGGGGGATTCCAGGGAGGTATGGCTTGTGTGGATCCCCCAATGTTTCCTTACCCAGAATGCCCTGCAAACCTCACATTTAGCTGAAAAAATCATATTTTTCACACATTTTTGTGTGGGAAAGTTGTGGCATCACGGGGCTGACACAAATTTCCTACCACCCAGCGTTCCCCCGGGTGTCCCGATAAAACGGTGCCTCACTCGTGTGGGAGGCCCAAGTACCCGCGACAGGCAAGGGCCCAAAACTTAGTGAGGCGACATGAAAATTGCCTATCTTCAAACGACATGGTTTTGCAAGGGGGGTCACTTGGGTTTTTGGCCTGGTGCTCGGCGGCCACCTAGGGAAACCTACCAAACCCACACATTTCTGAAAACTAGACACCCGGGGGATTCCAGGGAGGCATGGCTTACGTGGATCCCCCAACGTTTCCTTACCCAGAATGCCCTGCAAACCTCAAATTTAGCTGAAAAAATCACATTTTTCACACATTTTTGTGTGGGAAAGTTCTGGCATCACCGGGTTGACACAAATTTCCTACCACCCAGCGTTCCCCCGGGTCTCCCGATAAAAACGGTGCCTCACTCGTGTGGGAGGCCCAAGTACCCGCGACAGGCAAGGACCCAAACCATAGTAAGGCAACATGGAAATTGCTTATCTCCAAACGACCTGGTTTTGCAAAGGGGGGTCACTTGGATTTTTGGCCCGGTGCTCGGCGGCCACCTAGGGAAACCTACCAAACCCACACATTTCTGAAAACTAGACATCCGGGGGATTCCAGGGAGGTATGGCTTGCGTGGATCCCCCAATGTTTCCTTACCCAGAATGCCCTGCAAACCTCAAATGTAGCTGAAAAAATCACCTTTTTCACACATTTTTGTGTGGGAAAGTTGTGGCATCACCGGGCTGACACAAATTTCCTACCACCCAGCATTCCCCCGGGTCTCCCGATAAAAACGGTGCCTCACTCGTGTGGGAGGCCCAAGTACCCGCGACAGGCAAGGGCCCAAAACGTAGTGAGGCGACATGAAAATTGCCTATCTCCAAACGACCTGGTTTTGCAAGGGGGGTCACTTGGGTTTTTGGCCCGGTGCTCAGCGGCCACCTAGGGAAAGCTACCAAACCCACACATTTCTGAAAACTAGACACCTGGGGGATTCCAGGGAGGTATGGCTTGCGTGGATCCCCCAACGTTTCCTTACCCAGAATGCCCTGCAAACCTCAAATTTAGCTGAAAAAATCACCTTTTTCACACATTTTTGTGTGGGAAAGTTCTGGCATCACCGGGCTGACACAAATTTCCTACCACCCAGCGTTCCCCCGGGTCTCCCGATAAAAACGGTGCCTCACTCGTGTGGGAGGCCCAAGTACCCGCGACAGACAAGGGCCCAAAACGTAGTGAGGCGACATGAAAATTGCCTATCTCCAAACGACCTGGTTTTGCAAGGGGGGGTCACTTGGGTTTTTGGCCCGGTGCTCGGCGGCCACCTAGGGAAACCTACCAAACCCACACATTTCTGAAAACTAGACCACCGGGGGATTCCAGGGAGGTATGGCTTGCGTGGATCCCCCAACGTTTCCTTACCCAGAATGCCCAGCAAACCTCAAATTTAGCTGAAAAAATCACCTTTTTCACACAGTTTTGTGTGGGAAAGTTGTGGCATCACCGGGTTGACACAAATTTCCTACCACCCAGCGTTCCCCCGGGTCTCCCGATAAAAACGGTGCCTCACTTGTGTGGGAGGCCCAAGTACCCGCGACAGGCAAGGACCCAAACCATAGTGAGGCGACATGAAAATTGCTTATCTCCAAACGACCTGGTTTTGCAAGGGGGGTCACTTGGGTTTTTGGCCCGGTGCTCGGCGGCCACCTAGGGAAACCTACCAAACCCACACATTTCTGAAAACTAGACACCCGGGGGATTCCAGGGAGGTATGGCTTGCGTGGATCCCCCAAAGTTTCCTTACCCAGAATGCCCTGCAAACCTCAAATTTAGCTGAAAAAATCACCTTTTTCACACATTTTTGTGTGGGAAAGTTGTGGCATCACAGGGCTGACACAAATTTCCTACCACCCAGCGTTCCCCCGGGTCTCCCGATAAAAACTGTGCCTCACTCGTGTGGGAGGCCCAAGTACCCGCGACAGGCAAGGATCCAAACCATAGTGAGGCGACATGAAAATTGCTTATCTCCAAACGACCTGGTTTTGCAAGGGGGGTCACTTGGGTTTTTGGCCCGGTGCTCGGCGGCCACCTAGGGAAACCTACCAAACCCACACATTTCTGAAAACTAGACACCCGGGGGATTCCAGGGAGGTATGGCTTGCGTGGATCCCCCAACGTTTCCTTACCCAGAATGCCCTGCAAACCTCAAATTTAGCTGAAAAAAATCACCTTTTTCACACATTTTTGTGTGGGAAAGTTGTGGCATCACCGGGCTGACACAAATTTCCTACCACCCAGCGTTCCCCCGTGTCTCCCGATAAAAAAAACAGTGCCTCACTCGTGTGGGAGGCCCAAGTACCCGCGACAGGCAAGGACCCAAAACATAGTGAGGCGACATGAAAATTGCTTATCTCCAAACGACCTGGTTTTGCAAGGGGGGTCACTTGGGTTTTTGGCCCGGTGCTCGGCGGCCACCTAGGGAAACCTACCAAACCCACACATTTCTGAAAACTAGACACCCGGGGGATTCCAGGGAGGTATGGCTTGCGTGGATCCCCCAATGTTTCCTTACCCAGAATGCCCTGCAAACCTCAAATTTAGCTGAAAAAATCACCTTTTTCACACATTTTTGTGTGGGAAAGTTGTGGCATCACAGGGCTGACACAAATTTCCTACCACCCAGCGTTCCCCCGGGTCTCCCGATAAAAACGGTGCCTCACTCGTGTGGGAGGCCCAAGTACCCGCGACAGGCAAGGACCCAAACCATAGTGAGGCGACATGAAAATTGCTTATCTCCAAACGACCTGGTTTTGCAAGGGGGGTCACTTGGGTTTTTGGCCCGGTGCTCGGCGGCCACCTAGGGAAACCTACCAAACCCACACATTTCTGAAAACTAGACACCCGGGGGATTCCAGGGAGGTATGGCTTGCGTGGATCCCCCAACGTTTCCTTACCCAGAATGCCCTGCAAACCTCAAATTTAGCTGAAAAAAATCACCTTTTTCACACATTTTTGTGTGGGAAAGTTGTGGCATCACCGGGCTGACACAAATTTCCTACCACCCAGCGTTCCCCCGTGTCTCCCGATAAAAAAAACAGTGCCTCACTCGTGTGGGAGGCCCAAGTACCCGCGACAGGCAAGGACCCAAAACATAGTGAGGCGACATGAAAATTGCTTATCTCCAAACGACCTGGTTTTGCAAGGGGGGTCACTTGGGTTTTTGGCCCGGTGCTCGGCGCCCAACTAGGGAAAACTACCAAACCCACATATTTCTGATAACTAGACACCCGGGGGATTCCAGGGATGTATGGCTTGCGTGGATCCCCCAACGTTTCCTTACCCAGAATGCCCTGCAAACCTCAAATTTAGCTGAAAAAATCACCTTTTTCACTCATTTTTGTGTGGGAAAGTTGTGGCATCACCGGGCTGACACAAATTTCCTACCACCCAGCGTTCCCGCGGGTCTCCCGATAAAAACAGTGCCTCACTCGTGTGGGAGGCCCAAGTACCCGCGACAGGCAAGGGCCCAAAACGTAGTGAGGCGACATGAAAATTGTCTATCTCCAAACGACCTGGTTTTGCAAGGGGGGGTCACTTGGGTTTTTGGCCCGGTGCTCGGCGGCCACCTAGGGAAACCTACCAAACCCACACATTTCTGAAAACTAGACACCCGGGGGATTCCAGGGAGGTATGGCTTGCGTGGATCCCCCAACGTTTCCTTACCCAGAATGCCCTGCAAACCTCAAATTTTGCTGAAATAATCACCCTTTTCACATATTTTTGTGTGGGAAAGTTGTGGCATCACCGGGCTGACACAAATTTGCTACCACCCAGCGTTCCCCCGGGTCTCCCGATAAAAACGGTGCCTCACTCGTGTGGGAGGCCCAAGTACCCGCGACAGGCAAGGACCCAAAACATAGTGAGGTGACATGAAAATTGCCCATCTCCAAATGACCTGGTTTTGCAAGGGGGGGTCACTTGGGTTTTCTTGCCCGGTGCTCGGCGGCCACCTAGGGAAACCTACCAAACCCACACATTTCTGAAAACTAGACACCCGGGGGATTCCAGGGAGGTATGGCTTGCGTGGATCCCCCAACGTTTCCTTACCCAGAATGCCCTGCAAACCTCAAATTTAGCTGAAAAAATCACCTTTTTCACACATTTTTGTGTGGGAAAGTTGTGGCATCACCGGGCTGACACAAATTTCCTACCACCCAGCGTTCCCCCGGGTCTCCCGATAAAAACGGTTCCTCACTCGTGTGGGAGGCCCAAGTACCCGCGACAGGCAAAGACCCAAAACATAGTTAGGCGACATGAAAATTGCCTATCTCCAAACGACCTGGTTTTGCAAGGGGGGTCACTTGGGTTTTTGGCCCGGTGCTCGGCGGCCACCTAGTGAAACCTACCAAACCCACACATTTCTGAAAACTAGACACCCGGGGGATTCTAGGGAGGTATGGCTTGCGTGGATCCCCCAATGTTTCCTTACCCAGAATGCCCTGCAAACCTCAAATTTAGCTGAAAAAATCAAATTTTTCACACATTTTTGTGTGGGAAAGTTGTGGCATCAACAGGCTGACACAAATTTCCTACCACCCAGCGTTCCCCCGGGTATCCCGATAAAAACGGTGCCTCACTCGTGTGGGAGGCCCAAGTACCCCCGACAGGCAAGGACCCAAAACATAGTGAGGCGACATGAAAATTGCTTATCTCCAAACGACCTGGTTTTGCAAGGGGGGTCACTTGGGTTTTTGGCCCGGTGCTCGGCGGCCACCTAGGGAAACCTACCAAACCCACACATTTCTGAAAACTAGACACCCGGAGGATTCCAGGGAGGTATGGCTTGCGTGGATCCCCCAATGTCTCCTTACCCAGAATGCCCTGCAAACCTCAAATTTAGCTGAAAAAATCAAATTTTTCACACATTTTTGTATGGGAAAGTTGTGGCATCACCAGGCTGACACAAATTTCCTACCACCCAGCGTTCCCCCGGGTATCCCAATAAAAACGGTGCCTCACTCGTGTGGGAGGCCCAAGTACCCGCGACAGGCAAGGACCCAAAACATAGTGAGGCGACATGAAAATTGCTTATCTCCAAACGACCTGGTTTTCCAAGGGGGGGTCACTTGGGTTTTTGGCCCGGTGCTCGGCGGCCACCTAGGGAAACCTACCAAACCCACACATTTCTGAAAACTAGACACCCGGGGGATTCCAGGGAGGTATGGCTTGCGTGGATCCCCCAACGTTTCCTTACCCAGAATGCCCTGCAAACCTCAAATTTTGCTGAAATAATCACCCTTTTCACACATTTTTGTGTGGGAAAGTTGTGGCATCACCGGGCTGACACAAATTTCCTACCACCCAGCGTTCCCCCGGGTCTCCCGATAAAAACGGTGCCTCACTCGTGTGGGAGGCCCAAGTACCCGCGACAGGCAAGGACCCAAAACGTAGTGAGGCGACATGAAAATTGCCTATCTCCAAACGACCTGGTTTTGCAAGGGGGGGTCACTTGGGTTTTTGGCCCGGTGCTCGGCGGCCACCTAGGGAAACCTACCAAACCCACACATTTCTGAAAACTAGACACCAGGGGGATTCCAGGGAGGTATGGCTTGCGTGATCCCCCAACGTTTCCTTACCCAGAATGCCCTGCAAACCTCAAATTTAGCTGAAAAAAATCACCTTTTTCACACATTTTTGTGTGGGAAAGTTGTGGCATCACCGGGCTGACACAAATTTCCTACCACCCAGCATTCCCCCGGGTCTCCCGATAAAAACGGTTCCTCACTCGTGTGGGAGGCCCAAGTACCCGCGACAGGCAAAGACCCAAAACATAGTTAGGCGACATGAAAATTGCCTATCTCCAAACGACCTGATTTTGCAAGGGGGGGTCACTTGGGTTTTTGGCCCGGTGCTCGGCGGCCACCTAGGGAAACCTACCAAACCCACACATTTCTGAAAACTAGACAGCCGGGGGATTCCAGGGAGGTAAGGCTTGCGTGGATCCCCCAATGTTTCCTTACCCAAAATGCCCTGCAAACCTCAAATGTAGCTGAAAAAATCACCTTTTTCACACATTTTTGTGTGGGAAAGTTGTGGCATCACCGGGCTGACACAAATTTCCTACCACCCAGCGTTCCCCCGGGTCTCCCGATAAAAATGGTGCCTCACTCGTGTGGGAGGCCCAAGTACCCGCGACAGGCAAGGGCCCAAAACGTAGAGAGGCGACATGAAAATTGCCTATCTCCAAACGACCTGGTTTTGCAAGGGGGGTCACTTGGGTTTTTGGCCCGGTGCTCGGCGGCCACCTAGGGAAACCTACCAAACCCACACATTTCTGAAAACTAGACACCCGGGGGATTCCAGGGAGGTATGGCTTGCGTGGATCCCCCAACGTTTCCTTACCCAGAATGCCCTGCAAACCTCAAATTTAGCTGAAAAAATCACATTTTTCACACATTTTTGTGTGGGAAAGTTCTGGCATCACCGGGTTGACACAAATTTCCTACCACCCAGCGTTCCCCCGGGTCTCCCGATAAAAACGGTGCCTCACTCGTGTGGGAGGCCCAAGTACCCGCGACAGGCAAGGACCCAAACCATAGTGAGGCGACATGAAAATTGCTTATCTCCAAACGACCTGGTTTTGCAAAGGGGGGTTACTTGGATTTTTGGCCCGGTGCTCGGCGGCCACCTAGGGAAACTGTTAGACCTGGCCCCTTGGCGTGAGTCTCCCTTCCTCTTTTTGTCGCTGTGCCTCATGTGTTTTTATGGTGTTGGCCGCTCAGCGCGCTGTGCCGCTGCCAACCAGTGTCGCGGTGCGAGTGCTCCCTATGTAAATTGTATATGTTGGTTGGATTCCATGATTGGATTGTTTGATTTACTGTCAGACCCCAGTAAAATGCGCCGGGGGCGCCAGGGCATGTAAATGCGAACAACGCTGGTGGGCTTGCAGCACTGGTTGTGCCACCCACAGAAGCGGCCGGTAAAATATGTCTGAGGTCTGCCATCGCAGAACCTGCATGCAGTCTGGTACTGACATGCTGACCGGCAAGTGCCCACACTTGCCAGTCCCTAAAACCTTCCCTTAGCTGCATGTTAGTCACCCCTCTGGTAGGCCCACGGGCAGGGTGCGTTGTAAGCCTAAGGTAGGACAAGCCCGGATGCGTGGCATGTCCTAGTAGTGAATTACCGCCATCTTGTTGTTCACTACTGCAAGGCTACCCTGTTCTCATAGGCCAGTATGGGCGGCCTGGATTATTACACCCTATGATCCTAACCGACCCAGGGAACATGGTAGAAGATCGAGTTTAGTATGCCTGAACTCGGAATAATAAGGTACATCTTTTCGCAAGGTTTATTTTAATATTCCGGGTTTGCAAATGCCGCTTTTAGAAAGTTGGCCTTTGCTTGCCTAAACCTTTCAGCCGCCTCTGCGTGATGTGTATCTGATGTCTGGCTGGTATGAGTGACAGGGCTGGGGGAACCCAGATGGGCAGGGCTAGGTAGCCTGGTAATGAATAGGACGATCGACAGGTAGATGGGTGGGAGGAGTGCTCCTAGGCTCTGAATAGGACAGTGCTCTGCTACCTCAATGCCGGCTCCGCCCCCTGTGGAGCGTCTGATGACTCTGCCCTGCACTCTGAAAGAAGAAGCCTGCATCGCGTAAACAAAGTGCTCAGAAACCGGACTGAACTAGGCAAGGGCCCCCCTGGCCTGGGAGAACAAAAGATTTGCTGTATAAATGGAGGAGCCCTGCTCCTGAGAAACGAGATCCGCTTTTGACCAAGAAGAATCTCTGCCTGAGGAGGAGGCACCGGGAAAGCTGTAGGAGGAAGACTGTCCCTATCCTGGGGGATTGGCCTGCAGTGGTGACCTTGCTGCCAAAGGAGAGAAGAGAAACTGTTGCTGAAGACTTTCACTTTACTTTTACTTTCAAGACTTGTGCTTTTCCAAAACGATCTCCAAGGGCTTGGAACTGAGCTTGCCCCCTGAACTGAGCCCCAGGACCATTGGGCTCTACCTGATCTTCACTCGCCTGCTGCTGGACTGTGGTGTCCTTTCCCTCGCCGGAGCTGTGACCCTCGTGCCCCAGTCCCTCCTTGAGCCGTGACCAGGACTGCTTAGCCGCCCCCGCCTTGGGAAGAGCCTCGCTTGATCGGAGCCGCTCCCCCTACGCTGTGCTGGGCTGCCCCGTCACCTCGCTCGTTGGAGGCTCGCTGTGCACCTTCACCCTCCCGCCGGAATCGGCGTTTGTGTGCATCTCCAAGCCTCGGACGGCCCGGACGTATCTGCGTGCCCGGCTGCCCCGCTTTGTTCACCCGCCACCTGCAACACCCCGCTCTTGTCGTGAGCCTGAAGATCAGACCCCCATCGTGAAGTGTGGGAGCCTCGGACGCCGCCTCGCCCTTCTGTCGAAGGGCCGCTGAAATCCCGCACCCGCCTTTGCGTCAAGAAACAAGGTACTGTACTCACGAACTCGACCGCGAGCTCGCATCGGATCCAGGGTCCGCAACGTTCTTATTTCCCTGTCATCTGCTGTGTGCTTCCTGGGCGCTGCCTCTGCCCAAAGTGCGCTGAGGCCTACAGTTACCTTGTGCCCGCCTAAAGAACTTTCCGTAAAACAAAGAGAACTTTACCGTATTTCCAAGAATTGTGGCCCCATCAGTTCAACGTTACTGGGCCTTGTATTTGAATCTGCTGAATCTACATAAAAGCTTATTTTTATATACTTCCTGATTGGTGTCCGTTTGTGGTGCATGCAAGGGGTTTACTGTATGTGTAATTGCATTTGCTTAACCGTGTACGCCTGAGACTTAGCCTAGACTGCTCGCGCCACGCACCTAGAGGGTGAGCAGGGGTTATTCTGGGGAGTCATCCTTCGCCCTGACAAGAAGTAAAGGGTCCCTGCTTGTTGTGGGTTCACACCTGCGTCAACCGGAGCCCCCTCATTTCTAACAGAAACCTACCAAACCCACACATTTCTGAAAACTAGACATCCGGGGGATTCCAGGGAGGTATGGCTTGCGTGGATCCCCCAACGTTTCCTTACCCAGAATGCCCTGCAAACCTCAAATTTAGCTGAAAAAATCACCTTTTTCACACATTTTTGTGTGGGAAAGTTGTGGCATCACCGGGCTGACACAAATTTCCTACCACCCAGCGTTCCCCCGGGTCTCCCAATAAAAACGGTGCCTCACTCGTGTGGGAGGCCCAAGTACCCGCGACAGGCAAGGGCCCAAAATGTAGTGAGGCGACATGAAAATTGCCTATCTCCAAACGACCTGGTTTTGCAAGGGGGGTCACTTGGGTTTTTGGCCCGGTGCTCGGCGGCCACCTAGGGAAACCTACCAAACTCACACATTCCTGAATACTAGACACCGGGGGATTCCAGGGAGGTATGGCTTGCGTGGATCCCCCAACGTTTCCTTACCCAGAATGCCCTGCAAACCTCACATTTAGCTGAAAAAATCATATTTTTCACACATTTTTGTGTGGGAAAGTTGTGGCATCACCGGGCTGACACAAATTTCCTACCGGCCAGCGTTCCCCCGGGTCTCCCAATAAAAACGGTGCCTCACTCGTGTGGGAGGCCCAAGTACCCGCGACAGGCAAGGGCCCAAAACTTAGTGAGGCGACATGAAAATTGCCTATCTTCAAACGACATCGTTTTGCAAGGGGGGTCACTTGGGTTTTTGGCCTGGTGCTCGGCGGCCACCTAGGGAAACCTACCAAACCCACACATTTCTGAAAACTAGACACCCGGGGGATTCCAGGGAGGTATGGCTTGCGTGGATCCCCCAACGTTTCCTTACCCAGAATGCCCTGCAAACCTCAAATTTAGCTGAAAAAATCACCTTTTTCACACATTTTTGTGTGGGAAAGTTGTGGCATCACCGGGCTGACACAAATTTCCTACCACCCAGCATTCCCCCGGGTCTCCCGATAAAAACGGTGCCTCACTCGTGTGGGGGGCCCAAAACGTAGTGAGGCGACATGAAAATTGCCTATCTCCAAACGACCTGGTTTTGCAAGGGGGGGTCACTTGGGTTTTTGGCCCGGTGCTCGGCGGCCACCTAGGGAAACCTACCAAACCCACACATTTCTGAAAACTAGACACCCGGGGGATTCCAGGGAGGTATGGCTTGCGTGGATCCCCCAACTTTCCCTTACCCAGAATGCCCTGCAAACCTCAAACTTAGCTGAAAAAAATCACCCTTTTCACACATTTTTGTGTGGGAAAGTTGTGGCATCACCGGGCTGACACAAATTTCCTACCACCCAGCGTTCCCCCGGGTCTCCCGATAAAAACGGTGCCTCACTCATGTGGGAGGCCCAAGTACCCGCGACAGGCAAGGGCCCAAAAGGTAGTGAGGCGACATGAAAATTGCCTATCTCCAAACGACCTGGTTTTGCAAGGGGGGGTCACTTGGGTTTTTGGCCCGGTGCTCGGCGGCCACCTAGGGAAACCTACCAAACCCACACATTTCTGAAAACTAGACCACCGGGGGATTCCAGGGAGGTATGGCTTGCGTGGATCCCCCAACGTTTCCTTACCCAGAATGCCCTGCAAACCTCAAATTTAGCTGAAAAAATCACCTTTTTCACACATTTTTGTGTGGGAAAGTTGTGGCATCACCGGGTTGACACAAATTTCCTACCACCCAGCGTTCCCCCGGGTCTCCCGATAAAAACGGTGCCTCACTTGTGTGGGAGGCCCAAGTACCCGCGACAGGCAAGGACCCAAACCATAGTGAGGCGACATGAAAATTGCTTATCTCCAAACGACCTGGTTTTGCAAGGGGGGTCACTTGGGTTTTTGGCCCGGTGCTCGGCGGCCACCTAGGGAAACCTACCAAACCCACACATTTCTGAAAACTAGACACCCGGGGGATTCCAGGGAGGTATGGCTTGCGTGGATCCCCCAATGTTTCCTTACCCAGAATGCCCTGCAAACCTCAAATTTAGCTGAAAAAATCACCTTTTTCACACATTTTTGTGTGGGAAAGTTGTGGCATCACAGGGCTGACACAAATTTCCTACCACCCAGCGTTCCCCCGGGTCTCCCGATAAAAACGGTGCCTCACTCGTGTGGGAGGCCCAAGTACCCGCGACAGGCAAGGACCCAAACCATAGTGAGGCGACATGAAAATTGCTTATCTCCAAACGACCTGGTTTTGCAAGGGGGGTCACTTGGGTTTTTGGCCCGGTGCTCGGCGGCCACCTAGGGAAACCTACCAAACCCACACATTTCTGAAAACTAGACACCCGGGGGATTCCAGGGAGGTATGGCTTGCGTGGATCCCCCAACGTTTCCTTACCCAGAATGCCCTGCAAACCTCAAATTTAGCTGAAAAAAATCACCTTTTTCACACATTTTTGTGTGGGAAAGTTGTGGCATCACCGGGCTGACACAAATTTCCTACCACCCAGCCTTCCCCCGTGTCTCCCGATAAAAAAAACAGTGCCTCACTCGTGTGGGAGGCCCAAGTACCCGCGACAGGCAAGGACCCAAAACATAGTGAGGCGACATGAAAATTGCTTATCTCCAAACGACCTGGTTTTGCAAGGGGGGTCACTTGGGTTTTTGGCCCGGTGCTCGGCGGCCACCTAGGGAAAACTACCAAACCCACACATTTCTGATAACTAGACACCCGGGGGATTCCAGGGATGTATGGCTTGCGTGGATCCCCCAACGTTTCCATACCCAGAATGCCCTGCAAACCTCAAATTTAGCTGAAAAAATCACCTTTTTCACACATTTTTGTGTGGGAAAGTTGTGGCATCACCGGGCTGACACAAATTTCCTACCACCCAGCGTTCCCGCGGGTCTCCCGATAAAAACAGTGCCTCACTCGTGTGGGAGGCCCAAGTACCCGCGACAGGCAAGGGCCCAAAACGTAGTGAGGCGACATGAAAATTGTCTATCTCCAAACGACCTGGTTTTGCAAGGGGGGGTCACTTGGGTTTTTGGCCCGGTGCTCGGCGGCCACCTAGGGAAAACTACCAAACCCACACATTTCTGAAAACTAGACACCCGGGGGATTCCAGGGAGGTATGGCTTGCGTGGATCCCCCAATGTTTCCTTACCCAGAATGCCCTGCAAACCTCAAATTTTGCTGAAATAATCACCCTTTTCACATATTTTTGTGTGGGAAAGTTGTGGCATCACCGGGCTGACACAAATTTGCTACCACCCAGCGTTCCCCCGGGTCTCCCGATAAAAACGGTGCCTCACTCGTGTGGGAGGCCCAAGTACCCGCGACAGGCAAGGACCCAAAACATAGTGAGGCGACATGAAAATTGCCTATCTCCAAATGACCTGGTTTTGCAAGGGGGGGTCACTTGGGTTTTCTTGCCCGGTGCTCGGCGGCCACCTAGGGAAACCTACCAAACCCACACATTTCTGAAAACTAGACACCCGGGGGATTCCAGGGAGGTATGGCTTGCGTGGATCCCCCAACGTTTCCTTACCCAGAATGCCCTGCAAACCTCAAATTTAGCTGAAAAAATCACCTTTTTCACACATTTTTGTGTGGGAAAGTTGTGGCATCACCGGGCTGACACAAATTTCCTACCACCCAGCGTTCCCCCGGGTCTCCCGATAAAAACGGTTCCTCACTCGTGTGGGAGACCCAAGTACCCGCGACAGGCAAAGACCCAAAACATAGTTAGGCGACATGAAAATTGCCTATCTCCAAACGACCTGGTTTTGCAAGGGGGGTCACTTGGGTTTTTGGCCCGGTGCTCGGCGGCCACCTAGTGAAACCTACCAAACCCACACATTTCTGAAAACTAGACACCCGGGGGATTCTAGGGAGGTATGGCTTGCGTGGATCCCCCAATGTTTCCTTACCCAGAATGCCCTGCAAACCTCAAATTTAGCTGAAAAAATCAAATTTTTCACACATTTTTGTATGGGAAAGTTGTGGCATCACCAGGCTGACACAAATTTCCTACCACCCAGCGTTCCCCCGGGTATCCCAATAAAAACGGTGCCTCACTCGTGTGGGAGGCCCAAGTACCCGCGACAGGCAAGGACCCAAAACATAGTGAGGCGACATGAAAATTGCTTATCTCCAAACGACCTGGTTTTCCAAGGGGGGTCACTTGGGTTTTTGGCCCGGTGCTCGGCGGCCACCTAGGGAAACCTACCAAACCCACACATTTCTGAAAACTAGACACCCGGGGGATTCCAGGGAGGTATGGCTTGCGTGGATCCCCCAACGTTTCCTTACCCAGAATGCCCTGCAAACCTCAAATTTTGCTGAAATAATCACCCTTTTCACACATTTTTGTGTGGGAAAGTTGTGGCATCACCGGGCTGACACAAATTTCCTACCACCCAGCGTTCCCCCAGGTCTCCCGATAAAAACGGTGCCTCACTCGTGTGGGAGGCCCAAGTACCCGCGACAGGCAAGGACCCAAAACATAGTGAGGCGACATGAAAATTGCCTATCTCCAAACGACCTGGTTTTGCAAGGGGGGGGTCACTTGGGTTTTTGGCCCGGTGCTCGGCGGCCACCTAGGGAAACCTACCAAACCCACACATTTCTGAAAACTAGACACCAGGGGGATTCCAGGGAGGTATGGCTTGCGTGGATCCCCCAACGTTTCCTTACCCAGAATGCCCTGCAAACCTCAAATTTAGCTGAAAAAAATCACCTTTTTCACACATTTTTGTGTGGGAAAGTTGTGGCATCACCGGGCTGACACAAATTTCCTACCACCCAGCATTCCCCCGGGCCTCCCGATAAAAACGGTTCCTCACTCGTGTGGGAGGCCCAAGTACCCGTGACAGGCAAAGACCCAAAACATAGTTAGGCGACATGAAAATTGCCTATCTCCAAACGACCTGGTTTTGCAAGGGGGGGTCACTTGGGTTTTTGGCCCGGTGCTCGGCGGCCACCTAAGGAAACCTACCAAACCCACACATTTCTGAAAACTAGACAGCCGGGGGATTCCAGGGAGGTATGGCTTGCGTGGATCCCCCAATGTTTCCTTACCCAGAATGCCCTGCAAACCTCAAATTTAGCTGAAAAAATCACCTTTTTCACACATTTTTGTGTGGGAAAGTTGTGGCATCACCGGGCTGACACAAATTTCCTACCACCCACCGTTCCCCCGGGTCTCCCGATAAAAATGGTGCCTTACTCGTGTGGGAGGCCCAAGTACCCGCGACAGGCAAGGGCCCAAAACGTAGAGAGGCGACATGAAAATTGCCTATCTCCAAACGACCTGGTTTTGCAAGGGGGGTCACTTGGGTTTTTGGCCCGGTGCTCGGCGGCCACCTAGGGAAACCTACCAAACCCACACATTTCTGAAAACTAGACACCCGGGGGATTCCAGGGAGGTATGGCTTGCGTGGATCCCCCAACGTTTCCTTACCCAGAATGCCCTGCAAACCTCAAATTTAGCTGAAAAAATCACCTTTTTCACACATTTTTGTGTGGGAAAGTTGTGGCATCACCGGGCTGACACAAATTTCCTACCACCCAGCGTTCCCCCGGGTCTCCCGATAAAAATGGTGCCTCACTCGTGTGGGAGGCCCAAGTACCCGCGACAGGCAAGGGCCCAAAACGTAGAGAGGCGACATGAAAATTGCCTATCTCCAAACGACCTGGTTTTGCAAGGGGGGTCACTTGGGTTTTTGGCCCGGTGCTCGGCGGCCACCTAGGGAAACCTACCAAACCCACACATTTCTGAAAACTAGACACCCGGGGGATTCCAGGGAGGTATGGCTTGCGTGGATCCCCCAACGTTTCCTTACCCAGAATGCCCTGCAAACCTCAAATTTAGCTGAAAAAATCACATTTTTCACACATTTTTGTGTGGGAAAGTTCTGGCATCACCGGGTTGACACAAATTTCCTACCACCAAGCGTTCCCCCGGGTCTCCCGATAAAAACGGTGCCTCACTCGTGTGGGAGGCCCAAGTACCCGCGACAGGCAAGGGCCCAAAACTTAGTGAGGCGACATGAAAATTGCCTATCTTCAAACGACATTGTTTTGCAAGGGGGGTCACTTGGGTTTTTGGCCTGGTGCTCGGCGGCCACCTAGGGAAACCTACCAAACCCACACATTTCTGAAAACTAGACACCCGGGGGATTCCAGGGAGGTATGGCTTGCGTGGATCCCCCAACGTTTCCTTACCCAGAATGCCCTGCAAACCTCAAATTTAGCTGAAAAAATCACCTTTTTCACACATTTTTGTGTGGGAAAGTTGTGGCATCACCGGGCTGACACAAATTTCCTACCACCCAGCATTCCCCCGGGTCTCCCGATAAAAACGGTGCCTCACTCGTGTGGGAGGCCCAAGAACCCGCGACAGGCAAGGGCCCAAAACGTAGTGAGGCGACATGAAAATTGCCTATCTCCAAACGACCTGGTTTTGCAAGGGGGGTCACTTGGGTTTTTGGCCCGGTGCTCGGCGGCCACCTAGGGAAACCTACCAAACCCACACATTTCTGAAGACTAGACACCCGGGGGATTCCAGGGAGGTATGGCTTGCGTGGATCACCCAACATTTCCTTACCCAGAATGCCCTGCAAACCTCAAATTTAGCTGAAAAAATCACATTTTTCACACATTTTTGTGTGGGAAAGTTCTGGCATCACCGGGTTGACACAAATTTCCTACCACCCAGCGTTCCCCCGGGTCTCCCGATAAAAACGGTGCCTCACTTGTGTGGGAGGCCCAAGTACCCGCGACAGGCAAGGACCCAAACCATAGTGAGGCGACATGAAAATTGCTTATCTCCAAACGACCTGGTTTTGCAAAGGGGGGTCACTTGGATTTTTGGCCCGGTGCTCGGCGGCCACCTAGGGAAACCTACCAAACCCACACATTTCTGAAAACTAGACATCCGGGGGATTCCAGGGAGGTATGGCTTGCGTGGATCCCCCAACGTTTCCTTACCCAGAATGCCCTGCAAACCTCAAATTTAGCTGAAAAAATCACCTTTTTCACACATTTTTGTGTGGGAAAGTTGTGGCATCACCGGGCTGACACAAATTTCCTACCACCCAGCGTTCCCCCGGGTCTCCCAATAAAAACGGTGCCTCACTCGTGTGGGAGGCCCAAGTACCCGCGACAGGCAAGGGCCCAAAATGTAGTGAGGCGACATGAAAATTGCCTATCTCCAAACGACCTGGTTTTGCAAGGGGGGTCACTTGGGTTTTTGGCCCGGTGCTCGGCGGCCACCTAGGGAAACCTACCAAACTCACACATTCCTGAATACTAGACACCCGGGGGATTCCAGGGAGGTATGGCTTGCGTGGATCCCCCAACGTTTCCTTACCCAGAATGCCCTGCAAACCTCACATTTAGCTGAAAAAATCATATTTTTCACACATTTTTGTGTGGGAAAGTTGTGGCATCACCGGGCTGACACAAATTTCCTACCGGCCAGCGTTCCCCCGGGTCTCCCGATAAAAACGGTGCCTCACTCGTGTGGGAGGCCCAAGTACCCGCGACAGGCAAGGGCCCAAACCATAGTGAGGCGACATGAAAATTGCCTATCTTCAAACGACATCGTTTTGCAAGGGGGGTCACTTGGGTTTTTGGCCTGGTGCTCGGCGGCCACCTAGGGAAACCTACCAAACCCACACATTTCTGAAAACTAGACACCCGGGGGATTCCAGGGAGGTATGGCTTGCGTGGATCCCCCAACGTTTCCTTACCCAGAATGCCCTGCAAACCTCAAATTTAGCTGAAAAAATCACCTTTTTCACACATTTTTGTGTGGGAAAGTTGTGGCATCACCGGGCTGACACAAATTTCCTACCACCCAGCGTTCCCCCGGGTCTCCCGATAAAAACGGTGCCTCACTCGTGTGGGAGGCCCAAGTACCCGCGACAGGCAAGGGCCCAAAACGTAGTGAGGCGACATGAAAATTGCCTATCTCCAAACGACCTGGTTTTGCAAGGGGGGTCACTTGGGTTTTTGGCCTGGTGCTCGGCGGCCACCTAGGGAAACCTACCAAACCCACACATTTCTGAAAACTAGACACCCGGGGGATTCCAGGGAGGTATGGCTTGCGTGGATCCCCCAACTTTCCCTTACCCAGAATGCCCTGCAAACCTCAAACTTAGCTGAAAAAAATCACCCTTTTCACACATTTTTGTGTGGGAAAGTTGTGGCATCACCGGGCTGACACAAATTTCCTACCACCCAGCGTTCCCCCGGGTCTCCCGATAAAAACGGTGCCTCACTCGTGTGGGAGGCCCAAGTACCCGCGACAGGCAAGGGCCCAAAACGTAGTGAGGCGACATGAAAATTGCCTATCTCCAAACGACCTGGTTTTGCAAGGGGGGGTCACTTGGGTTTTTGGCCCGGTGCTCGGCGGCCACCTAGGGAAACCTACCAAACCCACACATTTCTGAAAACTAGACCACCGGGGGATTCCAGGGAGGTATAGCTTGCGTGGATCCCCCAACGTTTCCTTACCCAGAATGCCCTGCAAACCTCAAATTTAGCTGAAAAAAATCACCTTTTTCACACATTTTTGTGTGGGAAAGTTGTGGCATCACCGGGCTGATACAAATTTCCTACCACCCAGCGTTCCCCCGGGTCTCCCGATAAAAACGGTGCCTCACTCTTGTGGGAGGCCCAAGTACCCGTGACAGGCAAGGGCCCAAAATGTAGTGAGGCGACATGAAAATTGCCTATCTCCAAACGATCTGGTTTTGCAAGGGGGTCACTTGGGTTTTTGGCCCGGTGCTCGGCGGCCACCTAGGGAAACCTACCAAACCCACACATTTCTGAAAACTAGACACCCGGGGGATTCCAGGGAGGTATGGCTTGCGTGGATCCCCCAAAGTTTCCTTACCCAGAATGCCCTGCAAACCTCAAATTTAGCTGAAAAAATCACCTTTTTCACACATTTTTGTGTGGGAAAGTTGTGGCATCACCGGGCTGACACAAATTTCCTCCCACCCAGCGTTCCCCCGGGTCTCCCGATAAAAATGGTGCCTCACTCGTGTGGGAGGCCCAAGTACCCGCGACAGGCAAGGGCCCAAAACGTAGAGAGGCGACATGAAAATTGCCTATCTCCAAACGACCTGGTTTTGCAAGGGGGGTCACTTGGGTTTTTGGCCCGGTGCTCGGCGGCCACCTAGGGAAACCTACCAAACCCACACATTTCTGAAAACTAGACACCCGGGGGATTCCAGGGAGGTATGGCTTGCGTGGATCCCCCAACGTTTCCTTACCCAGAATGCCCTGCAAACCTCAAATTTAGCTGAAAAAATCACATTTTTCACACATTTTTGTGTGGGAAAGTTCTGGCATCACCGGGTTGACACAAATTTCCTACCACCAAGCGTTCCCCCGGGTCTCCCGATAAAAACGGTGCCTCACTCGTGTGGGAGGCCCAAGTACCCGCGACAGGCAAGGGCCCAAAACTTAGTGAGGCGACATGAAAATTGCCTATCTTCAAACGACATCGTTTTGCAAGGGGGGTCACTTGGGTTTTTGGCCTGGTGCTCGGCGGCCACCTAGGGAAACCTACCAAACCCACACATTTCTGAAAACTAGACACCCGGGGTATTCCAGGGAGGTATGGCTTGCGTGGATCCCCCAACGTTTCCTTACCCAGAATGCCCTGCAAACCTCAAATTTAGCTGAAAAAATCACCTTTTTCACACATTTTTGTGTGGGAAAGTTGTGGCATCACCGGGCTGACACAAATTTCCTACCACCCAGCATTCCCCCGGGTCTCCCGATAAAAACGGTGCCTCACTCGTGTGGGAGGCCCAAGAACCCGCGACAGGCAAGGGCCCAAAACGTAGTGAGGCGACATGAAAATTGCCTATCTCCAAACGACCTGGTTTTGCAAGGGGGGTCACTTGGGTTTTTGGCCCGGTGCTCGGCGGCCACCTAGGGAAACCTACCAAACCCACACATTTCTGAAAACTAGACACCCGGGGGATTCCAGGGAGGTATGGCTTGCGTGGATCACCCAACGTTTCCTTACCCAGAATGCCCTGCAAACCTCAAATTTAGCTGAAAAAATCACATTTTTCACACATTTTTGTGTGGGAAAGTTCTGGCATCACCGGGTTGACACAAATTTCCTACCACCCAGCGTTCCCCCGGGTCTCCCGATAAAAACGGTGCCTCACTTGTGTGGGAGGCCCAAGTACCCGCGACAGGCAAGGACCCAAACCATAGTGAGGCGACATGAAAATTGCTTATCTCCAAACGACCTGGTTTTGCAAAGGGGGGTCACTTGGATTTTTGGCCCGGTGCTCGGCGGCCACCTAGGGAAACCTACCAAACCCACACATTTCTGAAAACTAGACATCCGGGGGATTCCAGGGAGGTATGGCTTGCGTGGATCCCCCAACGTTTCCTTACCCAGAATGCCCTGCAAACCTCAAATTTAGCTGAAAAAATCACCTTTTTCACACATTTTTGTGTGGGAAAGTTGTGGCATCACCGGGCTGACACAAATTTCCTACCACCCAGCATTCCCCCGGGTCTCCCAATAAAAACGGTGCCTCACTCGTGTGGGAGGCCCAATTACCCGCGACAGGCAAGGGCCCAAAATGTAGTGAGGCGACATGAAAATTGCCTATCTCCAAACGACCTGGTTTTGCAAGGGGGGTCACTTGGGTTTTTGGCCCGGTGCTCGGCGGCCACCTAGGGAAACCTACCAAACTCACACATTCCTGAATACTAGACACCCGGGGGATTCCAGGGAGGTATGGCTTGCGTGGATCCCCCAACGTTTCCTTACCCAGAATGCCCTGCAAACCTCACATTTAGCTGAAAAAATCATATTTTTCACACATTTTTGTGTGGGAAAGTTGTGGCATCACCGGGCTGACACAAATTTCCTACCGGCCAGCGTTCCCCCGGGTCTCCCGATAAAAACGGTGCCTCACTCGTGTGGGAGGCCCAAGTACCCGCGACAGGCAAGGGCCCAAAACTTAGTGAGGCGACATGAAAATTGCCTATCTTCAAACGACATCGTTTTGCAAGGGGGGTCACTTGGGTTTTTGGCCTGGTGCTCGGCGGCCACCTAGGGAAACCTACCAAACCCACACATTTCTGAAAACTAGACACCCGGGGGATTCCAGGGAGGTATGGCTTGCGTGGATCCCCCAACGTTTCCTTACCCAGAATGCCCTGCAAACCTCAAATTTAGCTGAAAAAATCACCTTTTTCACACATTTTTGTGTGGGAAAGTTGTGGCATCACCGGGCTGACACAAATTTCCTACCACCCAGCGTTCCCCCGGGTCTCCCGATAAAAACGGTGCCTCACTCGTGTGGGAGGCCCAAGTACCCGCGACAGGCAAGGGCCCAAAACGTAGTGAGGCGACATGAAAATTGCCTATCTCCAAACGACCTGGTTTTGCAAGGGGGGTCACTTGGGTTTTTGGCCCGGTGCTCGGCGGCCACCTACGGAAACCTACCAAACCCACACATTTCTGAAAACTAGACACCCGGGGGATTCCAGGGAGGTATGGCTTGCGTGGATCCCCCAACTTTCCCTTACCCAGAATGCCCTGCAAACCTCAAACTTAGCTGAAAAAAATCACCCTTTTCACACATTTTTGTGTGGGAAAGTTGTGGCATCACCGGGCTGACACAAATTTCCTACCACCCAGCGTTCCCCCGGGTCTCCCGATAAAAACGGTGCCTCACTCGTGTGGGAGGCCCAAGTACCCGCGACAGGCAAGGGCCCAAAACGTAGTGAGGCGACATGAAAATTGCCTATCTCCAAACGACCTGGTTTTGCAAGGGGGGGTCACTTGGGTTTTTGGCCCGGTGCTCGGCGGCCACCTAGGGAAACCTACCAAACCCACACATTTCTGAAAACTAGACCACCGGGGGATTCCAGGGAGGTATAGCTTGCGTGGATCCCCCAACGTTTCCTTACCCAGAATGCCCTGCAAACCTCAAATTTAGCTGAAAAAAATCACCTTTTTCACACATTTTTGTGTGGGAAAGTTGTGGCATCACCGGGCTGATACAAATTTCCTACCACCCAGCGTTCCCCCGGGTCTCCCGATAAAAACGGTGCCTCACTCGTGTGGGAGGCCCAAGTACCCGTGACAGGCAAGGGCCCAAAATGTAGTGAGGCGACATGAAAATTGCCTATCTCCAAACGATCTGGTTTTGCAAGGGGGTCACTTGGGTTTTTGGCCCGGTGCTCGGCGGCCACCTAGGGAAACCTACCAAACTCACACATTTCTGAAAACTAGACACCCGGGGGATTCCAGGGAGGTATGGCTTGTGTGGATCCCCCAACGTTTCCTTACCCAGAATGCCCTGCAAACCTCACATTTAGCTGAAAAAATCATATTTTTCACACATTTTTGTGTGGGAAAGTTGTGGCATCACGGGGCTGACACAAATTTCCTACCACCCAGCGTTCCCCCGGGTGTCCCGATAAAACGGTGCCTCACTCGTGTGGGAGGCCCAAGTACCCGCGACAGGCAAGGGCCCAAAACTTAGTGAGGCGACATGAAAATTGCCTATCTTCAAACGACATGGTTTTGCAAGGGGGGTCACTTGGGTTTTTGGCCTGGTGCTCGGCGGCCACCTAGGGAAACCTACCAAACCCACACATTTCTGAAAACTAGACACCCGGGGGATTCCAGGGAGGTATGGCTTACATGGATCCCCCAACTTTTCCTTACCCAGAATGCCCTGCAAACCTCAAATTTAGCTGAAAAAATCACCTTTTTCACACATTTTTGTGTGGGAAAGTTGTGGCATCACCGGGCTGACACAAATTTCCTACCACCCAGCGTTCCCCCGGGTCTCCCGATAAAAATGGTGCCTCACTCGTGTGGGAGGCCCAAGTACCCGCGACAGGCAAGGGCCCAAAACGTAGAGAGGCGATATGAAAATTGCCTATCTCCAAACGACCTGGTTTTGCAAGGGGGGTCACTTGGGTTTTTGGCCCGGTGCTCGGCGGCCACCTAGGGAAACCTACCAAACCCACACATTTCTGAAAACTAGACACCCGGGGGATTCCAGGGAGGTATGGCTTGCGTGGATCCCCCAACGTTTCCTTACCCAGAATGCCCTGCAAACCTCAAATTTAGCTGAAAAAATCACATTTTTCACACATTTTTGTGTGGGAAAGTTCTGGCATCACCGGGTTGACACAAATTTCCTACCACCCAGCGTTCCCCCGGGTCTCCCGATAAAAACGGTGCCTCACTCGTGTGGGAGGCCCAAGTACCCGCGACAGGCAAGGACCCAAACCATAGTGAGGCGACATGGAAATTGCTTATCTCCAAACGACCTGGTTTTGCAAAGGGGGGTCACTTGGATTTTTGGCCCGGTGCTCGGCGGCCACCTAGGGAAACCTACCAAACCCACACATTTCTGAAAACTAGACACCCGGGGGATTCCAGGGAGGTATGGCTTGCGTGGATCCCCCAACGTTTCCTTACCCAGAATGCCCTGCAAACCTCAAATTTAGCTGAAAAAATCACCTTTTTCACACATTTTTGTGTGGGAAAGTTCTGGCATCACCGGGCTGACACAAATTTCCTACCACCCAGCGTTCCCCCGGGTCTCCCGATAAAAACGGTGCCTCACTCGTGTGGGAGGCCCAAGTACCCGCGACAGGCAAGGGCCCAAAACGTAGTGAGGCGACATGAAAATTGCCTATCTCCAAACGACCTGGTTTTGCAAGGGGGGGTCACTTGGGTTTTTGGCCCGGTGCTCGGCGGCCACCTAGGGAAACCTACCAAACCCACACATTTCTGAAAACTAGACCACCGGGGGATTCCAGGGAGGTATGGCTTGCGTGGATCCCCCAACGTTTCCTTACCCAGAATGCCCTGCAAACCTCAAATTTAGCTGAAAAAATCACCTTTTTCACACATTTTTGTGTGGGAAAGTTGTGGCATCACCGGGTTGACACAAATTTCCTACCACCCAGCGTTCCCCCGGGTCTCCCGATAAAAACGGTGCCTCACTTGTGTGGGAGGCCCAAGTACCCGTGACAGGCAAGGACCCAAACCACAGTGAGGCGACATGAAAATTGCTTATCTCCAAACGACCTGGTTTTGCAAGGGGGGTCACTTGGGTTTTTGGCCCGGTGCTCGGCGGCCACCTAGGGAAACCTACCAAACCCACACATTTCTGAAAACTAGACCACCGGGGGATTCCAGGGAGGTATAGCTTGCGTGGATCCCCCAACGTTTCCTTACCCAGAATGCCCTGCAAACCTCAAATTTAGCTGAAAAAAATCACATTTTTCACACATTTTTGTGTGGGAAAGTTGTGGCATCACCGGGCTGATACAAATTTCCTACCACCCAGCGTTCCCCCGGGTCTCCCGATAAAAACGGTGCCTCACTCGTGTGGGAGGCCCAAGTACCCGTGACAGGCAAGGGCCCAAAATGTAGTGAGGCGACATGAAAATTGCCTATCTCCAAACGATCTGGTTTTGCAAGGGGGGTCACTTGGGTTTTTGGCCCGGTGCTCGGCGGCCACCTAGGGAAACCTACCAAACTCACACATTTCTGAAAACTAGACACCCGGGGGATTCCAGGGAGGTATGGCTTGCGTGGATCCCCCAACGTTTCCTTACCCAGAATGCCCTGCAAACCTCAAATTTAGCTGAAAAAAATCACCTTTTTCACACATTTTTGTGTGGGAAAGTTGTGGCATCACCGGGCTGACACAAATTTCCTACCACCCAGCGTTCCCCCGTGTCTCCCGATAAAATTGGTGCCTCACTCGTGTGGGAGGCCCAAGTACCCGCGACAGGCAAGGACCCAAAACATAGTGAGGCGACATGAAAATTGCTTATCTCCAAACGACCTGGTTTTGCAAGGGGGGTCACTTGGGTTTTTGGCCCGGTGCTCGGCGGCCACCTAGGGAAAACTACCAAACCCACACATTTCTGATAACTAGACACCCGGGGGATTCCAGGGATGTATGGCTTGCGTGGATCCCCCAACGTTTCCTTACCCAGAATGCCCTGCAAACCTCAAATTTAGCTGAAAAAATCACCTTTTTCACACATTTTTGTGTGGGAAAGTTGTGGCATCACCGGGCTGACACAAATTTCCTACCACCCAGCGTTCCCGCGGGTCTCCCGATAAAAACAGTGCCTCACTCGTGTGGGAGGCCCAAGTACCCGCGACAGGCAAGGGCCCAAAACGTAGTGAGGCGACATGAAAATTGTCTATCTCCAAACGACCTGGTTTTGCAAGGGGGGGTCACTTGGGTTTTTGGCCCGGTGCTCGGCGGCCACCTAGGGAAACCTACCAAACCCACACATTTCTGAAAACTAGACACCCGGGGGATTCCAGGGAGGTATGGCTTGCGTGGATCCCCCAACGTTTCCTTACCCAGAATGCCCTGCAAACCTCAAATTTTGCTGAAATAATCACCCTTTTCACACATTTTTGTGTGGGAAAGTTGTGGCATCACCGGGCTGACACAAATTTGCTACCACCCAGCGTTCCCCCGGGTCTCCCGATAAAAACGGTGCCTCACTCGTGTGGGAGGCCCAAGTACCCGCGACAGGCAAGGACCCAAAACATAGTGAGGCGACATGAAAATTGCCCATCTCCAAATGACCTGGTTTTGCAAGGGGGGGTCACTTGGGTTTTCTTGCCCGGTACTCGGCGGCCACCTAGGGAAAACTACCAAACCCACACATTTCTGATAACTAGACACCCGGGGGATTCCAGGGATGTATGGCTTGTGTGGATCCCCCAACGTTTCCTTACCCAGAATGCCCTGCAAACCTCAAATTTAGCTGAAAAAATCACCTTTTTCACACATTTTTGTGTGGGAAAGTTGTGGCATCACCGGGCTGACACAAATTTCCTACCACCCAGCGTTCCCCCGGGTCTCCCGATAAAAACGGTTCCTCACTCGTGTGGGAGGCCCAAGTACCCGCGACAGGCAAAGACCCAAAACATAGTTAGGCGACATGAAAATTGCCTATCTCCAAACGACCTGGTTTTGCAAGGAAGGTCACTTGGGTTTTTGGCCCGGTGCTCGGCGGCCACCTAGGGAAAACTACCAAACCCACACATTTCTGATAACTAGACACCCGGGGGATTCCAGGGATGTATGGCTTGCGTGGATCCCCCAACGTTTCCTTACCCAGAATGCCCTGCAAACCTCAAATTTAGCTGAAAAAATCACCTTTTTCACACATTTTTGTGTGGGAAAGTTGTGGCATCACCGGGCTGACACAAATTTCCTACCACCCAGCGTTCCCGCGGGTCTCCCGATAAAAACAGTGCCTCACTCGTGTGGGAGGCCCAAGTACCCGCGACAGGCAAGGGCCCAAAACGTAGTGAGGCGACATGAAAATTGTCTATCTCCAAACGACCTGGTTTTGCAAGGGGGGGTCACTTGGGTTTTTGGCCCGGTGCTCGGCGGCCACCTAGGGAAACCTACCAAACCCACACATTTCTGAAAACTAGACACCCGGGGGATTCCAGGGAGGTATGGCTTGCGTGGATCCCCCAACGTTTCCTTACCCAGAATGCCCTGCAAACCTCAAATTTTGCTGAAATAATCACCCTTTTCACACATTTTTGTGTGGGAAAGTTGTGGCATCACCGGGCTGACACAAATTTGCTACCACCCAGCATTCCCCCGGGTCTCCCGATAAAAACGGTGCCTCACTCGTTTGGGAGGCCCAAGTACCCGCGACAGGCAAGGACCCAAAACATAGTGAGGCGATATGAAAATTGCCCATCTCCAAATTACCTGGTTTTGCAAGGGGGGGTCACTTGGGTTTTCTTGCCCGGTGCTCGGCGGCCACCTAGGGAAACCTACCAAACCCACACATTTCTGAAAACTAGACACCCGGGGGATTCCAGGGAGGTATGGCTTGCGTGGATCCCCCAACGTTTCCTTACCCAGAATGCCCTGCAAACCTCAAATTTAGCTGAAAAAATCACCTTTTTCACACATTTTTGTGTGGGAAAGTTGTGGCATCACCGGGCTGACACAAATTTCCTACCACCCAGCGTTCCCCCGGGTCTCCCGATAAAAACGGTTCCTCACTCGTGTGGGAGGCCCAAGTACCCGCGACAGGCAAAGACCCAAAACATAGTTAGGCGACATGAAATTTGCCTATCTCCAAACGACCTGGTTTTGCAAGGGGGGTCACTTGGGTTTTTGGCCCGGTGCTCGGCGGCCACCTAGTGAAACCTACCAAACCCACACATTTCTGAAAACTAGACACCCGGGGGATTCCAGGGAGGTATGGCTTGCGTGGATCCCCCAATGTTTCCTTACCCAGAATGCCCTGCAAACCTCAAATTTAGCTGAAAAAATCAAATTTTTCACACATTTTTGTGTGGGAAAGTTGTGGCATCACCAGGCTGACACAAATTTCCTACCACCCAGCGTTCCCCCGGGTATCCCGATAAAAACGGTGCCTCACTCGTGTGGGAGGCCCAAGTACCCCCGACAGGCAAGGACCCAAAACATAGTGAGGCGACATGAAAATTGCTTATCTCCAAACGACCTGGTTTTCCAAGGGGGGGTCACTTGGGTTTTTGGCCCGGTGCTCGGCGGCCACCTAGGGAAACCTACCAAACCCACACATTTCTGAAAACTAGACACCCGGGGGATTCCAGGGAGGTATGGCTTGCGTGGATCCCCCAAAGTTTCCTTACCCAGAATGCCCTGCAAACCTCACATTTAGCTGAAAAAAATCACCTTTTTTCACACATTTTTGTGTGGGAAAGTTGTGGCATTACTGGGCTGACACAAATTTCCTACCACCCAGCGTTCCCCCGGGTCTCCCGATAAAAACGGTGCCTCACTCGTGTGGGAGGCCCAAGTACCCGCGACAGGCAAGGACCCAAACCATAGTGAGGCGACATGAAAATTGCTAATCTCCAAACGACCTGGTTTTGCAAGGGAGGTCACTTGGGTTTTTGGCCCGGTGCTCGGCGGCCACCTAGGGAAACCTACCAAACCCACATATTTCTGATAACTAGACACCCGGGGGATTCCAGGGAGGTATGGCTTGCGTGGATCCCCCAACGTTTCCTTACCCAGAATGCCCTGCAAACCTCAAATTTAGCTGAAAAAATCACCTTTTTCACACATTTTTGTGTGGGAAAGTTGTGGCATCACCGGGCTGACACAAATTTCCTACCACCCAGCGTTCCCCCGGGTCTCCCAATAAAAACGGTGCCTCACTCGTGTGGGAGGCCCAAGTACCCGCGACAGGCAAGGGCCCAAAACTTAGTGAGGCGACATGAAAATTGCCTATCTTCAAACGACATCGTTTTGCAAGGGGGGTCACTTGGGTTTTTGGCCTGGTGCTCGGCGGCCACCTAGGGAAACCTACCAAACCCACACATTTCTGAAAACTAGACAGCCGGGGGATTCCAGGGAGGTATGGCTTGCGTGGATCCCCCAATGTTTCCTTACCCAGAATGCCCTGCAAACCTCAAATTTAGCTGAAAAAATCACCTTTTTCACACATTTTTGTGTGGGAAAGTTGTGGCATCACCGGGCTGACACAAATTTCCTACCACCCAGCGTTCCCCCGGGTCTCCCGATAAAAACGGTTCCTCACTCGTGTGGGAGGCCCAAGTACCCGCGACAGGCAAAGACCCAAAACATAGTTAGGCGACATGAAAATTGCCTATCTCCAAACGACCTGGTTTTGCAAGGGGGGGTCACTTGGGTTTTTGGCCCGGTGCTCGGCGGCCACCTAGGGAAACCTACCAAACCCACACATTTCTGAAAACTAGACCACCGGGGGATTCCAGGGAGGTATGGCTTGCGTGGATCCCCCAACGTTTCCTTACCCAGAATGCCCTGCAAACCTCAAATTTAGCTGAAAAAATCACCTTTTTCACACATTTTTGTGTGGGAAAGTTGTGGCATCACCGGGCTGACACAAATTTCCTACCACCCAGCGTTCCCCCGGGTCTCCCAATAAAAACGGTGCCTCACTCGTGTGGGAGGCCCAAGTACCCGCGACAGGCAAGGGCCCAAAACTTAGTGAGGCGACATGAAAATTGCCTACCTTCAAACGACATCGTTTTGCAAGGGGGGTCACTTGGGTTTTTGGCCTGGTGCTCGGCGGCCACCTAGGGAAACCTACCAAACCCACACATTTCTGAAAACTAGACAGCCGGGGGATTCCAGGGAGGTATGGCTTGCGTGGATCCCCCAATGTTTCCTTACCCAGAATGCCCTGCAAACCTCAAATTTAGCTGAAAAAATCACCTTTTTCACACATTTTTGTGTGGGAAAGTTGTGGCATCACCGGGCTGACTATGTGGGAAGGGTATGCCCAGACGTGGGTCCCGTGCTCACTACGCCACTGGAGTCAGGCTATCCTGGCTGATGACGGCTGATAGCCAGAAACCGGTCCTAGGATGCTTGATTCCGGTCCAGGGAAGACATGGCTTGGCAGTTCGGGCTGGACTGTTCCCATGAGGCACAGGGTCAAGACTGATTTGCATATGGCCATGTCTGAACTGGGGTGGTGTGGTGAGCAAAATAACGATGGATTAAACCCAGATCTGTGACTGGGGGTGAATGTTTTGCCATTGTGCAACATTCCGTCCATCATCTTGTGTGTTTTGCTGTTCACCCTATGTGGGAAGGGTATGCCCAGACGTGGGTCCCGTGCTCACTACGCCACTGGAGTCAGGCTATCCTGGCTGATGACGGCTGATAGCCAGAAACCGGTCCTAGGATGCTTGATTCCGGTCCAGGGAAGACATGGCTTGGCAGTTCGGGCTGGACTGTTCCCATGAGGCACAGGGTCAAGACTGATTTGCATATGGCCATGTCTGAACTGGGGTGGTGTGGTGAGCAAAATAACGATGGATTAAACCCAGATCTGTGACTGGGGGTGAATGTTTTGCCATTGTGCAACATTCCGTCCATCATCTTGTGTGTTTTGCTGTTCACCCTATGTGGGAAGGGTATGCCCAGACGTGGGTCCCGTGCTCACTACGCCACTGGAGTCAGGCTATCCTGGCTGATGACGGCTGATAGCCAGAAACCGGTCCTAGGATGCTTGATTCCGGTCCAGGGAAGACATGGCTTGGCAGTTCGGGCTGGACTGTTCCCATGAGGCACAGGGTCAAGACTGATTTGCATATGGCCATGTCTGAACTGGGGTGGTGTGGTGAGCAAAATAACGATGGATTAAACCCAGATCTGTGACTGGGGGTGAATGTTTTGCCATTGTGCAACATTCCGTCCATCATCTTGTGTGTTTTGCTGTTCACCCTATGTGGGAAGGGTATGCCCAGACGTGGGTCCCGTGCTCACTACGCCACTGGAGTCAGGCTATCCTGGCTGATGACGGCTGATAGCCAGAAACCGGTCCTAGGATGCTTGATTCCGGTCCAGGGAAGACATGGCCTGGCAGTTCGGGCTGGACTGTTCCCATGAGGCACAGGGTCAAGACTGATTTGCATATGGCCATGTCTGAACTGGGGTGGTGTGGTGAGCAAAATAACGATGGATTAAACCCAGATCTGTGACTGGGGGTGAATGTTTTGCCATTGTGCAACATTCCGTCCATCATCTTGTGTGTTTTGCTGTTCACCCTATGTGGGAAGGGTATGCCCAGACATGGGTCCCGTGCTCACTACGCCACTGGAGTCAGGCTATCCTGGCTGATGACGGCTGATAGCCAGAAACCGGTCCTAGGATGCTTGATTCCGGTCCAGGGAAGACATGGCTTGGCAGTTCGGGCTGGACTGTTCCCATGAGGCACAGGGTCAAGACTGATTTGCATATGGCCATGTCTGAACTGGGGTGGTGTGGTGAGCAAAATAACGATGGATTAAACCCAGATCTGTGACTGGGGGTGAATGTTTTGCCATTGTGCAACATTCCGTCCATCATCTTGTGTGTTTTGCTGTTCACCCTATGTGGGAAGGGTATGCCCAGACGTGGGTCCCGTGCTCACTACGCCACTGGAGTCAGGCTATCCTGGCTGATGACGGCTGATAGCCAGAAACCGGTCCTAGGATGCTTGATTCCGGTCCAGGGAAGACATGGCTTGGCAGTTCGGGCTGGACTGTTTCCATGAGGCACAGGGTCAAGACTGATTTGCATATGGCCATGTCTGAACTGGGGTGGTGTGGTGAGCAAAATAACGATGGATTAAACCCAGATCTGTGACTGGGGGTGAATGTTTTGCCATTGTGCAACATTCCGTCCATCATCTTGTGTGTTTTGCTGTTCACCCTATGTGGGAAGGGTATGCCCAGACGTGGGTCCCGTGCTCACTACGCCACTGGAGTCAGGCTATCCTGGCTGATGACGGCTGATAGCCAGAAACCGGTCCTAGGATGCTTGATTCCGGTCCAGGGAAGACATGGCTTGGCAGTTCGGGCTGGACTGTTCCCATGAGGCACAGGGTCAAGACTGATTTGCATATGGCCATGTCTGAACTGGGGTGGTGTGGTGAGCAAAATAACGATGGATTAAACCCAGATCTGTGACTGGGGGTGAATGTTTTGCCATTGTGCAACATTCCGTCCATCATCTTGTGTGTTTTGCTGTTCACCCTATGTGGGAAGGGTATGCCCAGACGTGGGTCCCGTGCTCACTACGCCACTGGAGTCAGGCTATCCTGGCTGATGACGGCTGATAGCCAGAAACCGGTCCTAGGATGCTTGATTCCGGTCCAGGGAAGACATGGCTTGGCAGTTCGGGCTGGACTGTTCCCATGAGGCACAGGGTCAAGACTGATTTGCATATGGCCATGTCTGAACTGGGGTGGTGTGGTGAGCAAAATAACGATGGATTAAACCCAGATCTGTGACTGGGGGTGAATGTTTTGCCATTGTGCAACATTCCGTCCATCATCTTGTGTGTTTTACAAATTTCCTACCACCCAGCGTTCCCCCGGGTCTCCCGATAAAAACGGTGCCTCACTTGTGTGGGAGGCCCAAGTACCCGCGACAGGCAAGGACCCAAACCATAGTGAGGCGACATGAAAATTGCTTATCTCCAAACGACCTGGTTTTGCAAGGGGGGTCACTTGGGTTTTTGGCCCGGTGCTCGGCGGCCACCTAGGGAAACCTACCAAACCCACACATTTCTGAAAACTAGACACCCGGGGGATTCCAGGGAGGTATGGCTTGCGTGGATCCCCCAACGTTTCCTTACCCAGAATGCCCTGCAAACCTCAAATTTAGCTGAAAAAATCACCTTTTTCACACATTTTTGTGTGGGAAAGTTGTGGCATCACCGGGCTGACACAAATTTCCTACCACCCAGCGTTCCCCCGGGTCTCCCAATAAAAACGGTGCCTCACTCGTGTGGGAGGCCCAAGTACCCGCGACAGGCAAGGGCCCAAAACTTAGTGAGGCGACATGAAAATTGCCTATCTTCAAACGACATCGTTTTGCAAGGGGGGTCACTTGGGTTTTTGGCCTGGTGCTCGGCGGCCACCTAGGGAAACCTACCAAACCCACACATTTCTGAAAACTAGACAGCCGGGGGATTCCAGGGAGGTATGGCTTGCGTGGATCCCCCAATGTTTCCTTACCCAGAATGCCCTGCAAACCTCAAATTTAGCTGAAAAAATCACCTTTTTCACACATTTTTGTGTGGGAAAGTTGTGGCATCACCGGGCTGACACAAATTTCCTACCACCCAGCGTTCCCCCGGGTCTCCCGATAAAAACGGTTCCTCACTCGTGTGGGAGGCCCAAGTACCCGCGACAGGCAAAGACCCAAAACATAGTTAGGCGACATGAAAATTGCCTATCTCCAAACGACCTGGTTTTGCAAGGGGGGGTCACTTGGGTTTTTGGCCCGGTGCTCGGCGGCCACCTAGGGAAACCTACCAAACCCACACATTTCTGAAAACTAGACCACCGGGGGATTCCAGGGAGGTATGGCTTGCGTGGATCCCCCAACGTTTCCTTACCCAGAATGCCCTGCAAACCTCAAATTTAGCTGAAAAAATCACCTTTTTCACACATTTTTGTGTGGGAAAGTTGTGGCATCACCGGGCTGACACAAATTTCCTACCACCCAGCGTTCCCCCGGGTCTCCCAATAAAAACGGTGCCTCACTCGTGTGGGAGGCCCAAGTACCCGCGACAGGCAAGGGCCCAAAACTTAGTGAGGCGACATGAAAATTGCCTATCTTCAAACGACATCGTTTTGCAAGGGGGGTCACTTGGGTTTTTGGCCTGGTGCTCGGCGGCCACCTAGGGAAACCTACCAAACCCACACATTTCTGAAAACTAGACAGCCGGGGGATTCCAGGGAGGTATGGCTTGCGTGGATCCCCCAATGTTTCCTTACCCAGAATGCCCTGCAAACCTCAAATTTAGCTGAAAAAATCACCTTTTTCACACATTTTTGTGTGGGAAAGTTGTGGCATCACCGGGCTGACTATGTGGGAAGGGTATGCCCAGACGTGGGTCCCGTGCTCACTACGCCACTGGAGTCAGGCTATCCTGGCTGATGACGGCTGATAGCCAGAAACCGGTCCTAGGATGCTTGATTCCGGTCCAGGGAAGACATGGCTTGGCAGTTCGGGCTGGACTGTTCCCATGAGGCACAGGGTCAAGACTGATTTGCATATGGCCATGTCTGAACTGGGGTGGTGTGGTGAGCAAAATAACGATGAATTAAACCCAGATCTGTGACTGGGGGTGAATGTGTTGCCATTGTGCAACATTCCGTCCATCATCTTGTGTGTTTTGCTGTTCACCCTATGTGGGAAGGGTATGCCCAGACGTGGGTCCCGTGCTCACTACGCCACTGGAGTCAGGCTATCCTGGCTGATGACGGCTGATAGCCAGAAACTGGTCCTAGGATGCTTGATTCCGGTCCAGGGAAGACATGGCTTGGCAGTTCGGTCTGGACTGTTTCCATGAGGCACAGGGTCAAGACTGATTTGCATATGGCCATGTCTGAACTGGGGTGGTGTGGTGAGCAAAATAACGATGGATTAAACCCAGATCTGTGACTGGGGGTGAATGTTTTGCCATTGTGCAACATTCCGTCCATCATCTTGTGTGTTTTGCTGTTCACCCTATGTGGGAAGGGTATGCCCAGACGTGGGTCCCGTGCTCACTACGCCACTGGAGTCAGGCTATCCTGGCTGATGACGGCTGATAGCCAGAAACCGGTCCTAGGATGCTTGATTCCGGTCCAGGGAAGACATGGCTTGGCAGTTCGGGCTGGACTGTTCCCATGAGGCACAGGGTCAAGACTGATTTGCATATGGCCATGTCTGAACTGGGGTGGTGTGGTGAGCAAAATAACGATGGATTAAACCCAGATCTGTGACTGGGGGTGAATGTTTTGCCATTGTGCAACATTCCGTCCATCATCTTGTGTGTTTTGCTGTTCACCCTATGTGGGAAGGGTATGCCCAGACGTGGGTCCCGTGCTCACTACGCCACTGGAGTCAGGCTATCCTGGCTGATGACGGCTGATAGCCAGAAACCGGTCCTAGGATGCTTGATTCCGGTCCAGGGAAGACATGGCTTGGCAGTTCGGGCTGGACTGTTTCCATGAGGCACAGGGTCAAGACTGATTTGCATATGGCCATGTCTGAACTGGGGTGGTGTGGTGAGCAAAATAACGATGGATTAAACCCAGATCTGTGACTGGGGGTGAATGTTTTGCCATTGTGCAACATTCCGTCCATCATCTTGTGTGTTTTGCTGTTCACCCTATGTGGGAAGGGTATGCCCAGACGTGGGTCCCGTGCTCACTACGCCACTGGAGTCAGGCTATCCTGGCTGATGACGGCTGATAGCCAGAAACCGGTCCTAGGATGCTTGATTCCGGTCCAGGGAAGACATGGCTTGGCAGTTCGGGCTGGACTGTTCCCATGAGGCACAGGGTCAAGACTGATTTGCATATGGCCATGTCTGAACTGGGGTGGTGTGGTGAGCAAAATAACGATGGATTAAACCCAGATCTGTGACTGGGGGTGAATGTTTTGCCATTGTGCAACATTCCGTCCATCATCTTGTGTGTTTTGCTGTTCACCCTATGTGGGAAGGGTATGCCCAGACGTGGGTCCCGTGCTCACTACGCCACTGGAGTCAGGCTATCCTGGCTGATGACGGCTGATAGCCAGAAACCGGTCCTAGGATGCTTGATTCCGGTCCAGGGAAGACATGGCTTGGCAGTTCGGGCTGGACTGTTCCCATGAGGCACAGGGTCAAGACTGATTTGCATATGGCCATGTCTGAACTGGGGTGGTGTGGTGAGCAAAATAACGATGGATTAAACCCAGATCTGTGACTGGGGGTGAATGTTTTGCCATTGTGCAACATTCCGTCCATCATCTTGTGTGTTTTGCTGTTCACCCTATGTGGGAAGGGTATGCCCAGACGTGGGTCCCGTGCTCACTACGCCACTGGAGTCAGGCTATCCTGGCTGATGACGGCTGATAGCCAGAAACCGGTCCTAGGATGCTTGATTCCGGTCCAGGGAAGACATGGCTTGGCAGTTCGGGCTGGACTGTTCCCATGAGGCACAGGGTCAAGACTGATTTGCATATGGCCATGTCTGAACTGGGGTGGTGTGGTGAGCAAAATAACGATGGATTAAACCCAGATCTGTGACTGGGGGTGAATGTTTTGCCATTGTGCAACATTCCGTCCATCATCTTGTGTGTTTTGCTGTTCACCCTATGTGGGAAGGGTATGCCCAGACGTGGGTCCCGTGCTCACTACGCCACTGGAGTCAGGCTATCCTGGCTGATGACGGCTGATAGCCAGAAACCGGTCCTAGGATGCTTGATTCCGGTCCAGGGAAGACATGGCTTGGCAGTTCGGGCTGGACTGTTCCCATGAGGCACAGGGTCAAGACTGATTTGCATATGGCCATGTCTGAACTGGGGTGGTGTGGTGAGCAAAATAACGATGGATTAAACCCAGATCTGTGACTGGGGGTGAATGTTTTGCCATTGTGCAACATTCCGTCCATCATCTTGTGTGTTTTGCTGTTCACCCTATGTGGGAAGGGTATGCCCAGACGTGGGTCCCGTGCTCACTACGCCACTGGAGTCAGGCTATCCTGGCTGATGACGGCTGATAGCCAGAAACCGGTCCTAGGATGCTTGATTCCGGTCCAGGGAAGACATGGCCTGGCAGTTTGGGCTGGACTGTTCCCATGAGGCACAGGGTCAAGACTGATTTGCATATGGCCATGTCTGAACTGGGGTGGTGTGGTGAGCAAAATAACGATGGATTAAACCCAGATCTGTGACTGGGGGTGAATGTTTTGCCATTGTGCAACATTCCGTCCATCATCTTGTGTGTTTTGCTGTTCACCCTATGTGGGAAGGGTATGCCCAGACATGGGTCCCGTGCTCACTACGCCACTGGAGTCAGGCTATCCTGGCTGATGACGGCTGATAGCCAGAAACCGGTCCTAGGATGCTTGATTCCGGTCCAGGGAAGACATGGCTTGGCAGTTCGGGCTGGACTGTTCCCATGAGGCACAGGGTCAAGACTGATTTGCATATGGCCATGTCTGAACTGGGGTGGTGTGGTGAGCAAAATAACGATGGATTAAACCCAGATCTGTGACTGGGGGTGAATGTTTTGCCATTGTGCAACATTCCGTCCATCATCTTGTGTGTTTTGCTGTTCACCCTATGTGGGAAGGGTATGCCCAGACGTGGGTCCCGTGCTCACTACGCCACTGGAGTCAGGCTATCCTGGCTGATGACGGCTGATAGCCAGAAACCGGTCCTAGGATGCTTGATTCCGGTCCAGGGAAGACATGGCTTGGCAGTTCGGGCTGGACTGTTTCCATGAGGCACAGGGTCAAGACTGATTTGCATATGGCCATGTCTGAACTGGGGTGGTGTGGTGAGCAAAATAACGATGGATTAAACCCAGATCTGTGACTGGGGGTGAATGTTTTGCCATTGTGCAACATTCCGTCCATCATCTTGTGTGTTTTGCTGTTCACCCTATGTGGGAAGGGTATGCCCAGACGTGGGTCCCGTGCTCACTACGCCACTGGAGTCAGGCTATCCTGGCTGATGACGGCTGATAGCCAGAAACCGGTCCTAGGATGCTTGATTCCGGTCCAGGGAAGACATGGCTTGGCAGTTCGGGCTGGACTGTTCCCATGAGGCACAGGGTCAAGACTGATTTGCATATGGCCATGTCTGAACTGGGGTGGTGTGGTGAGCAAAATAACGATGGATTAAACCCAGATCTGTGACTGGGGGTGAATGTTTTGCCATTGTGCAACATTCCGTCCATCATCTTGTGTGTTTTGCTGTTCACCCTATGTGGGAAGGGTATGCCCAGACGTGGGTCCCGTGCTCACTACGCCACTGGAGTCAGGCTATCCTGGCTGATGACGGCTGATAGCCAGAAACCGGTCCTAGGATGCTTGATTCCGGTCCAGGGAAGACATGGCTTGGCAGTTCGGGCTGGACTGTTCCCATGAGGCACAGGGTCAAGACTGATTTGCATATGGCCATGTCTGAACTGGGGTGGTGTGGTGAGCAAAATAACGATGGATTAAACCCAGATCTGTGACTGGGGGTGAATGTTTTGCCATTGTGCAACATTCCGTCCATCATCTTGTGTGTTTTACAAATTTCCTACCACCCAGCGTTCCCCCGGGTCTCCCGATAAAAACGGTGCCTCACTTGTGTGGGAGGCCCAAGTACCCGCGACAGGCAAGGACCCAAACCATAGTGAGGCGACATGAAAATTGCTTATCTCCAAACGACCTGGTTTTGCAAGGGGGGTCACTTGGGTTTTTGGCCCGGTGCTCGGCGGCCACCTAGGGAAACCTACCAAACCCACACATTTCTGAAAACTAGACACCCGGGGGATTCCAGGGAGGTATGGCTTGCGTGGATCCCCCAACGTTTCCTTACCCAGAATGCCCTGCAAACCTCAAATTTAGCTGAAAAAATCACCTTTTTCACACATTTTTGTGTGGGAAAGTTGTGGCATCACCGGGCTGACACAAATTTCCTACCACCCAGCGTTCCCCCGGGTCTCCCAATAAAAACGGTGCCTCACTCGTTTGGGAGGCCCAAGTACCCGCGACAGGCAAGGGCCCAAAACTTAGTGAGGCGACATGAAAATTGCCTATCTTCAAACGACATCGTTTTGCAAGGGGGGTCACTTGGGTTTTTGGCCTGGTGCTCGGCGGCCACCTAGGGAAACCTACCAAACCCACACATTTCTGAAAACTAGACAGCCGGGGGATTCCAGGGAGGTATGGCTTGCGTGGATCCCCCAATGTTTCCTTACCCAGAATGCCCTGCAAACCTCAAATTTAGCTGAAAAAATCACCTTTTTCACACATTTTTGTGTGGGAAAGTTGTGGCATCACCGGGCTGACACAAATTTCCTACCACCCAGCGTTCCCCCGGGTCTCCCGATAAAAACGGTTCCTCACTCGTGTGGGAGGCCCAAGTACCCGCGACAGGCAAAGACCCAAAACATAGTTAGGCGACATGAAAATTGCCTATCTCCAAACGACCTGGTTTTGCAAGGGGGGGTCACTTGGGTTTTTGGCCCGGTGCTCGGCGGCCACCTAGGGAAACCTACCAAACCCACACATTTCTGAAAACTAGACCACCGGGGGATTCCAGGGAGGTATGGCTTGCGTGGATCCCCCAACGTTTCCTTACCCAGAATGCCCTGCAAACCTCAAATTTAGCTGAAAAAATCACCTTTTTCACACATTTTTGTGTGGGAAAGTTGTGGCATCACCGGGCTGACACAAATTTCCTACCACCCAGCGTTCCCCCGGGTCTCCCAATAAAAACGGTGCCTCACTCGTGTGGGAGGCCCAAGTACCCGCGACAGGCAAGGGCCCAAAACTTAGTGAGGCGACATGAAAATTGCCTATCTTCAAACGACATCGTTTTGCAAGGGGGGTCACTTGGGTTTTTGGCCTGGTGCTCGGCGGCCACCTAGGGAAACCTACCAAACCCACACATTTCTGAAAACTAGACAGCCGGGGGATTCCAGGGAGGTATGGCTTGCGTGGATCCCCCAATGTTTCCTTACCCAGAATGCCCTGCAAACCTCAAATTTAGCTGAAAAAATCACCTTTTTCACACATTTTTGTGTGGGAAAGTTGTGGCATCACCGGGCTGACTATGTGGGAAGGGTATGCCCAGACGTGGGTCCCGTGCTCACTACGCCACTGGAGTCAGGCTATCCTGGCTGATGACGGCTGATAGCCAGAAACCGGTCCTAGGATGCTTGATTCCGGTCCAGGGAAGACATGGCTTGGCAGTTCGGGCTGGACTGTTCCCATGAGGCACAGGGTCAAGACTGATTTGCATATGGCCATGTCTGAACTGGGGTGGTGTGGTGAGCAAAATAACGATGGATTAAACCCAGATCTGTGACTGGGGGTGAATGTTTTGCCATTGTGCAACATTCCGTCCATCATCTTGTGTGTTTTGCTGTTCACCCTATGTGGGAAGGGTATGCCCAGACGTGGGTCCCGTGCTCACTACGCCACTGGAGTCAGGCTATCCTGGCTGATGACGGCTGATAGCCAGAAACCGGTCCTAGGATGCTTGATTCCGGTCCAGGGAAGACATGGCTTGGCAGTTCGGGCTGGACTGTTTCCATGAGGCACAGGGTCAAGACTGATTTGCATATGGCCATGTCTGAACTGGGGTGGTGTGGTGAGCAAAATAACGATGGATTAAACCCAGATCTGTGACTGGGGGTGAATGTTTTGCCATTGTGCAACATTCCGTCCATCATCTTGTGTGTTTTGCTGTTCACCCTATGTGGGAAGGGTATGCCCAGACGTGGGTCCCGTGCTCACTACGCCACTGGAGTCAGGCTATCCTGGCTGATGACGGCTGATAGCCAGAAACCGGTCCTAGGATGCTTGATTCCGGTCCAGGGAAGACATGGCTTGGCAGTTCGGGCTGGACTGTTCCCATGAGGCACAGGGTCAAGACTGATTTGCATATGGCCATGTCTGAACTGGGGTGGTGTGGTGAGCAAAATAACGATGGATTAAACCCAGATCTGTGACTGGGGGTGAATGTTTTGCCATTGTGCAACATTCCGTCCATCATCTTGTGTGTTTTGCTGTTCACCCTATGTGGGAAGGGTATGCCCAGACGTGGGTCCCGTGCTCACTACGCCACTGGAGTCAGGCTATCCTGGCTGATGACGGCTGATAGCCAGAAACCGGTCCTAGGATGCTTGATTCCGGTCCAGGGAAGACATGGCTTGGCAGTTCGGGCTGGACTGTTCCCATGAGGCACAGGGTCAAGACTGATTTGCATATGGCCATGTCTGAACTGGGGTGGTGTGGTGAGCAAAATAACGATGGATTAAACCCAGATCTGTGACTGGGGGTGAATGTTTTGCCATTGTGCAACATTCCGTCCATCATCTTGTGTGTTTTGCTGTTCACCCTATGTGGGAAGGGTATGCCCAGACGTGGGTCCCGTGCTCACTACGCCACTGGAGTCAGGCTATCCTGGCTGATGACGGCTGATAGCCAGAAACCGGTCCTAGGATGCTTGATTCCGGTCCAGGGAAGACATGGCTTGGCAGTTCGGGCTGGACTGTTCCCATGAGGCACAGGGTCAAGACTGATTTGCATATGGCCATGTCTGAACTGGGGTGGTGTGGTGAGCAAAATAACGATGGATTAAACCCAGATCTGTGACTGGGGGTGAATGTTTTGCCATTGTGCAACATTCCGTCCATCATCTTGTGTGTTTTGCTGTTCACCCTATGTGGGAAGGGTATGCCCAGACGTGGGTCCCGTGCTCACTACGCCACTGGAGTCAGGCTATCCTGGCTGATGACGGCTGATAGCCAGAAACCGGTCCTAGGATGCTTGATTCCGGTCCAGGGAAGACATGGCTTGGCAGTTCGGGCTGGACTGTTCCCATGAGGCACAGGGTCAAGACTGATTTGCATATGGCCATGTCTGAACTGGGGTGGTGTGGTGAGCAAAATAACGATGGATTAAACCCAGATCTGTGACTGGGGGTGAATGTTTTGCCATTGTGCAACATTCCGTCCATCATCTTGTGTGTTTTGCTGTTCACCCTATGTGGGAAGGGTATGCCCAGACGTGGGTCCCGTGCTCACTACGCCACTGGAGTCAGGCTATCCTGGCTGATGACGGCTGATAGCCAGAAACCGGTCCTAGGATGCTTGATTCCGGTCCAGGGAAGACATGGCCTGGCAGTTTGGGCTGGACTGTTCCCATGAGGCACAGGGTCAAGACTGATTTGCATATGGCCATGTCTGAACTGGGGTGGTGTGGTGAGCAAAATAACGATGGATTAAACCCAGATCTGTGACTGGGGGTGAATGTTTTGCCATTGTGCAACATTCCGTCCATCATCTTGTGTGTTTTGCTGTTCACCCTATGTGGGAAGGGTATGCCCAGACATGGGTCCCGTGCTCACTACGCCACTGGAGTCAGGCTATCCTGGCTGATGACGGCTGATAGCCAGAAACCGGTCCTAGGATGCTTGATTCCGGTCCAGGGAAGACATGGCTTGGCAGTTCGGGCTGGACTGTTCCCATGAGGCACAGGGTCAAGACTGATTTGCATATGGCCATGTCTGAACTGGGGTGGTGTGGTGAGCAAAATAACGATGGATTAAACCCAGATCTGTGACTGGGGGTGAATGTTTTGCCATTGTGCAACATTCCGTCCATCATCTTGTGTGTTTTGCTGTTCACCCTATGTGGGAAGGGTATGCCCAGACGTGGGTCCCGTGCTCACTACGCCACTGGAGTCAGGCTATCCTGGCTGATGACGGCTGATAGCCAGAAACCGGTCCTAGGATGCTTGATTCCGGTCCAGGGAAGACATGGCTTGGCAGTTCGGGCTGGACTGTTTCCATGAGGCACAGGGTCAAGACTGATTTGCATATGGCCATGTCTGAACTGGGGTGGTGTGGTGAGCAAAATAACGATGGATTAAACCCAGATCTGTGACTGGGGGTGAATGTTTTGCCATTGTGCAACATTCCGTCCATCATCTTGTGTGTTTTGCTGTTCACCCTATGTGGGAAGGGTATGCCCAGACGTGGGTCCCGTGCTCACTACGCCACTGGAGTCAGGCTATCCTGGCTGATGACGGCTGATAGCCAGAAACCGGTCCTAGGATGCTTGATTCCGGTCCAGGGAAGACATGGCTTGGCAGTTCGGGCTGGACTGTTCCCATGAGGCACAGGGTCAAGACTGATTTGCATATGGCCATGTCTGAACTGGGGTGGTGTGGTGAGCAAAATAACGATGGATTAAACCCAGATCTGTGACTGGGGGTGAATGTTTTGCCATTGTGCAACATTCCGTCCATCATCTTGTGTGTTTTGCTGTTCACCCTATGTGGGAAGGGTATGCCCAGACGTGGGTCCCGTGCTCACTACGCCACTGGAGTCAGGCTATCCTGGCTGATGACGGCTGATAGCCAGAAACCGGTCCTAGGATGCTTGATTCCGGTCCAGGGAAGACATGGCTTGGCAGTTCGGGCTGGACTGTTCCCATGAGGCACAGGGTCAAGACTGATTTGCATATGGCCATGTCTGAACTGGGGTGGTGTGGTGAGCAAAATAACGATGGATTAAACCCAGATCTGTGACTGGGGGTGAATGTTTTGCCATTGTGCAACATTCCGTCCATCATCTTGTGTGTTTTACAAATTTCCTACCACCCAGCATTCCCCCGGGTCTCCCGATAAAAACGGTGCCTCACTTGTGTGGGAGGCCCAAGTACCCGCGACAGGCAAGGACCCAAACCATAGTGAGGCGACATGAAAATTGCTTATCTCCAAACGACCTGGTTTTGCAAGGGGGGTCACTTGGGTTTTTGGCCCGGTGCTCGGCGGCCACCTAGGGAAACCTACCAAACCCACACATTTCTGAAAACTAGACACCCGGGGGATTCCAGGGAGGTATGGCTTGCGTGGATCCCCCAACGTTTCCTTACCCAGAATGCCCTGCAAACCTCAAATTTAGCTGAAAAAATCACCTTTTTCACACATTTTTGTGTGGGAAAGTTGTGGCATCACCGGGCTGACACGTATTTCCTACCACCCAGCGTTCCCCCGGGTCTCCCAATAAAAACGGTGCCTCACTCGTTTGGGAGGCCCAAGTACCCGCGACAGGCAAGGGCCCAAAACTTAGTGAGGCGACATGAAAATTGCCTATCTTCAAACGACATCGTTTTGCAAGGGGGGTCACTTGGGTTTTTGGCCTGGTGCTCGGCGGCCACCTAGGGAAACCTACCAAACCCACACATTTCTGAAAACTAGACAGCCGGGGGATTCCAGGGAGGTATGGCTTGCGTGGATCCCCCAATGTTTCCTTACCCAGAATGCCCTGCAAACCTCAAATTTAGCTGAAAAAATCACCTTTTTCACACATTTTTGTGTGGGAAAGTTGTGGCATCACCGGGCTGACACAAATTTCCTACCACCCAGCGTTCCCCCGGGTCTCCCGATAAAAACGGTTCCTCACTCGTGTGGGAGGCCCAAGTACCCGCGACAGGCAAAGACCCAAAACATAGTTAGGCGACATGAAAATTGCCTATCTCCAAACGACCTGGTTTTGCAAGGGGGGGTCACTTGGGTTTTTGGCCCGGTGCTCGGCGGCCACCTAGGGAAACCTACCAAACCCACACATTTCTGAAAACTAGACCACCGGGGGATTCCAGGGAGGTATGGCTTGCGTGGATCCCCCAACGTTTCCTTACCCAGAATGCCCTGCAAACCTCAAATTTAGCTGAAAAAATCACCTTTTTCACACATTTTTGTGTGGGAAAGTTGTGGCATCACCGGGCTGACACAAATTTCCTACCACCCAGCGTTCCCCCGGGTCTCCCAATAAAAACGGTGCCTCACTCGTGTGGGAGGCCCAAGTACCCGCGACAGGCAAGGGCCCAAAACTTAGTGAGGCGACATGAAAATTGCCTATCTTCAAACGACATCGTTTTGCAAGGGGGGTCACTTGGGTTTTTGGCCTGGTGCTCGGCGGCCACCTAGGGAAACCTACCAAACCCACACATTTCTGAAAACTAGACAGCCGGGGGATTCCAGGGAGGTATGGCTTGCGTGGATCCCCCAATGTTTCCTTACCCAGAATGCCCTGCAAACCTCAAATTTAGCTGAAAAAATCACCTTTTTCACACATTTTTGTGTGGGAAAGTTGTGGCATCACCGGGCTGACTATGTGGGAAGGGTATGCCCAGACGTGGGTCCCGTGCTCACTACGCCACTGGAGTCAGGCTATCCTGGCTGATGACGGCTGATAGCCAGAAACCGGTCCTAGGATGCTTGATTCCGGTCCAGGGAAGACATGGCTTGGCAGTTCGGGCTGGACTGTTCCCATGAGGCACAGGGTCAAGACTGATTTGCATATGGCCATGTCTGAACTGGGGTGGTGTGGTGAGCAAAATAACAATGGATTAAACCCAGATCTGTGACTGGGGGTGAATGTTTTGCCATTGTGCAACATTCCGTCCATCATCTTGTGTGTTTTGCTGTTCACCCTATGTGGGAAGGGTATGCCCAGACGTGGGTCCCGTGCTCACTACGCCACTGGAGTCAGGCTATCCTGGCTGATGACGGCTGATAGCCAGAAACCGGTCCTAGGATGCTTGATTCCGGTCCAGGGAAGACATGGCTTGGCAGTTCGGTCTGGACTGTTCCCATGAGGCACAGGGTCAAGACTGATTTGCATATGGCCATGTCTGAACTGGGGTGGTGTGGTGAGCAAAATAACGATGGATTAAACCCAGATCTGTGACTGGGGGTGAATGTTTTGCCATTGTGCAACATTCCGTCCATCATCTTGTGTGTTTTGCTGTTCACCCTATGTGGGAAGGGTATGCCCAGACGTGGGTCCCGTGCTCACTACGCCACTGGAGTCAGGCTATCCTGGCTGATGACGGCTGATAGCCAGAAACCGGTCCTAGGATGCTTGATTCCGGTCCAGGGAAGACATGGCTTGGCAGTTCGGGCTGGACTGTTCCCATGAGGCACAGGGTCAAGACTGATTTGCATATGGCCATGTCTGAACTGGGGTGGTGTGGTGAGCAAAATAACGATGGATTAAACCCAGATCTGTGACTGGGGGTGAATGTTTTGCCATTGTGCAACATTCCGTCCATCATCTTGTGTGTTTTGCTGTTCACCCTATGTGGGAAGGGTATGCCCAGACGTGGGTCCCGTGCTCACTACGCCACTGGAGTCAGGCTATCCTGGCTGATGACGGCTGATAGCCAGAAACCGGTCCTAGGATGCTTGATTCCGGTCCAGGGAAGACATGGCTTGGCAGTTCGGGCTGGACTGTTTCCATGAGGCACAGGGTCAAGACTGATTTGCATATGGCCATGTCTGAACTGGGGTGGTGTGGTGAGCAAAATAACGATGGATTAAACCCAGATCTGTGACTGGGGGTGAATGTTTTGCCATTGTGCAACATTCCGTCCATCATCTTGTGTGTTTTGCTGTTCACCCTATGTGGGAAGGGTATGCCCAGACGTGGGTCCCGTGCTCACTACGCCACTGGAGTGAGGCTATCCTGGCTGATGACGGCTGATAGCCAGAAACCGGTCCTAGGATGCTTGATTCCGGTCCAGGGAAGACATGGCTTGGCAGTTCGGGCTGGACTGTTCCCATGAGGCACAGGGTCAAGACTGATTTGCATATGGCCATGTCTGAACTGGGGTGGTGTGGTGAGCAAAATAACGATGGATTAAACCCAGATCTGTGACTGGGGGTGAATGTTTTGCCATTGTGCAACATTCCGTCCATCATCTTGTGTGTTTTGCTGTTCACCCTATGTGGGAAGGGTATGCCCAGACGTGGGTCCCGTGCTCACTACGCCACTGGAGTCAGGCTATCCTGGCTGATGACGGCTGATAGCCAGAAACCGGTCCTAGGATGCTTGATTCCGGTCCAGGGAAGACATGGCTTGGCAGTTCGGGCTGGACTGTTCCCATGAGGCACAGGGTCAAGACTGATTTGCATATGGCCATGTCTGAACTGGGGTGGTGTGGTGAGCAAAATAACGATGGATTAAACCCAGATCTGTGACTGGGGGTGAATGTTTTGCCATTGTGCAACATTCCGTCCATCTTCTTGTGTGTTTTACAAATTTCCTACCACCCAGCGTTCCCCCGGGTCTCCCGATAAAAACGGTGCCTCACTTGTGTGGGAGGCCCAAGTACCCGCGACAGGAAGGACCCAAACCATAGTGAGGCGACATGAAAATTGCTTATCTCCAAACGACCTGGTTTTGCAAGGGGGGTCACTTGGGTTTTTGGCCCAGTGCTCGGCGGCCACCTAGGGAAACCTACCAAACCCACACATTTCTGAAAACTAGACACCCGGGGGATTCCAGGGAGGTATGGCTTGCGTGGATCCCCCAATGTTTCCTTACCCAGAATGCCCTGCAAACCTCAAATTTAGCTGAAAAAATCACCTTTTTCACACATTTTTGTGTGGGAAAGTTGTGGCATCACAGGGCTGACACAAATTTCCTACCACCCAGCGTTCCCCCGGGTCTCCCGATAAAAATGGTGCCTCACTCGTGTGGGAGGCCCAAGTACCCGCGTCAGGCAAGGACCCAAACCATAGTGAGGCGACATGAAAATTGCTTATCTCCAAACGACCTGGTTTTGCAAGGGGGGTCACTTGGGTTTTTGGCCCGGTGCTCGGCGGCCACCTAGGGAAACCTACCAAACCCACACATTTCTGAAAACTAGACACCCGGGGGATTCCAGGGATGTATGGCTTGCGTGGATCCCCCAACGTTTCCTTACCCAGAATGCCCTGCAAACCTCAAATTTAGCTGAAAAAATCACCTTTTTCACACATTTTTGTGTGGGAAAGTTGTGGCATCACTGGGCTGACACAAATTTCCTACCACCCAGCGTTCCCGCGGGTCTCCCGATAAAAACAGTGCCTCACTCGTGTGGGAGGCCCAAGTACCCGCGACAGGCAAGGGCCCAAAACGTAGTGAGGCGACATGAAAATTGTCTATCTCCAAACGACCTGGTTTTGCAAGGGGGGGTCACTTGGGTTTTTGGCCCGGTGCTCGGCGGCCACCTAGGGAAACCTACCAAACCCACACATTTCTGAAAACTAGACACCCGGGGGATTCCAGGGAGGTATGGCTTGCGTGGATCCCCCAACGTTTCCTTACCCAGAATGCCCTGCAAACCTCAAATTTTGCTGAAATAATCACCCTTTTCACACATTTTTGTGTGGGAAAGTTGTGGCATCACCGGGCTGACACAAATTTGCTACCACCCAGCGTTCCCCGGGTCTCCCGATAAAAACGGTGCCTCACTCGTTTGGGAGGCCCAAGTACCCGCGACAGGCAAGGACCCAAAACATAGTGAGGCGACATGAAAATTGCCCATCACCAAATGACCTGGTTTTGCAAGGGGGGGTCACTTGGGTTTTCTTGCCCGGTGCTCGGCGGCCACCTAGGGAAACCTACCATACCCACACATTTCTGAAAACTAGACACCCGAGGGATTCCAGGGAGGTATGGCTTGCGTGGATCCCCCAACGTTTCCTTACCCAGAATGCCCTGCAAACCTCAAATTTAGCTGAAGAAATCACCTTTTTCACACATTTTTGTGTGGGAAAGTTGTGGCATCACCGGGCTGACACAAATTTCCTACCACCCAGCGTTCCCCCGGGTCTCCCGATAAAAACGGTGCCTCACTCGTGTGGGAGGCCCAAGTACCCGCGACAGGCAAGGGCCCAAAACGTAGTGAGGCGACATGAAAATTGCCTATCTCCAAACGACCTGGTTTTGCAAGGGGGGTCACTTGGGTTTTTGGCCCGGTGCTCGGCGGCCACCTAGGGAAACCTACCAAACCCACACATTTCTGAAAACTAGACACCCGGGGGATTCCAGGGAGGTATGGCTTGCGTGGATCCCCCAACGTTTCCTTACCCAGAATGCCCTGCAAACCTCAAATTTATCTGAAAAAATCACCTTTTTCACACATTTTTGTGTGGGAAAGTTCTGGCATCACCGGGCTGACACAAATTTCCTACCACCCAGCGTTCCCCCGGGTCTCCCGATTAAAAACGGTGCCTCACTCGTGTGGGAGGCCCAAGTACCCGCGACAGGCAAGGGCCCAAAACGTAGTGAGGCGACATGAAAATTGCCTATCTCCAAACGACCTGGTTTTGCAAGGGGGGGTCACTTGGGTTTTTGGCCCGGTGCTCGGCGGCCACCTAGGGAAACCTACCAAACCCACACATTTCTGAAAACTAGACCACCGGGGGATTCCAGGGAGGTATGGCTTGCGTGGATCCCCCAACGTTTCCTTACCCAGAATGCCCTGCAAACCTCAAATTTAGCTGAAAAAATCACCTTTTTCACACATTTTTGTGTGGGAAAGTTGTGGCATCACCGGGTTGACACAAATTTCCTACCACCCAGCGTTCCCCCGGGTCTCCCGATAAAAACGGTGCCTCACTTGTGTGGGAGGCCCAAGTACCCGCGACAGGCAAGGACCCAAACCATAGTGAGGCGACATGAAAATTGCTTATCTCCAAACGACCTGGTTTTGCAAGGGGGGTCACTTGGGTTTTTGGCCCGGTGCTCGGCGGCCACCTAGGGAAACCTACCAAACCCACACATTTCTGAAAACTAGACACCCGGGGGATTCCAGGGAGGTATGGCTTGCGTGGATCCCCCAATGTTTCCTTACCCAGAATGCCCTGCAAACCTCAAATTTAGCTGAAAAAATCACCTTTTTCACACATTTTTGTGTGGGAAAGTTGTGGCATCACAGGGCTGACACAAATTTCCTACCACCCAGCGTTCCCCCGGGTCTCCCGATAAAAACGGTGCCTCACTCGTGTGGGAGGCCCAAGTACCCGCGTCAGGCAAGGACCCAAACAATAGTGAGGCGACATGAAAATTGCTTATCTCCAAACGACCTGGTTTTGCAAGGGGGGTCACTTGGGTTTTTGGCCCGGTGCTCGGCGGCCACCTAGGGAAACCTACCAAACCCACACATTTCTGAAAACTAGACACCCGGGGGATTCCAGGGATGTATGGCTTGCATGGATCCCCCAACGTTTCCTTACCCAGAATGCCCTGCAAACCTCAAATTTAGCTGAAAAAATCACCTTTTTCACACATTTTTGTGTGGGAAAGTTGTGGCATCACCGGGCTGACACAAATTTCCTACCACCCAGCGTTCCCGCGGGTCTCCCGATAAAAACAGTGCCTCACTCGTGTGGGAGGCCCAAGTACCCGCGACAGGCAAGGGCCCAAAACGTAGTGAGGCGACATGAAAATTGTCTATCTCCAAACGACCTGGTTTTGCAAGGGGGGGTCACTTGGGTTTTTGGCCCGGTGCTCGGCGGCCACCTAGGGAAACCTACCAAACCCACACATTTCTGAAAACTAGACACCCGGGGGATTCCAGGGAGGTATGGCTTGCGTGGATCCCCCAACGTTTCCTTACCCAGAATGCCCTGCAAACCTCAAATTTTGCTGAAATAATCACCCTTTTCACACATTTTTGGGTGGGAAAGTTGTGGCATCACTGGGCTGACACAAATTTGCTACCACCCAGCGTTCCCCCGGGTCTCCCGATAAAAACGGTGCCTCACTCGTTTGGGAGGCCCAAGTACCCGCGACAGGCAAGGACCCAAAACATAGTGAGGCGACATGAAAATTGCCCATCTCCAAATGACCTGGTTTTGCAAGGGGGGGTCACTTGGGTTTTCTTGCCCGGTGCTCGGCGGCCACCTAGGGAAACCTACCATACCCACACATTTCTGAAAACTAGACACCCGGGGGATTCCAGGGAGGTATGGCTTGCGTGGATCCCCCAATGTTTCCTTACCCAGAATGCCCTGCAAACCTCAAATTTAGCTGAAAAAATCACCTTTTTCACACATTTTTGTGTGGGAAAGTTGTGGCATCACCGGGCTGACACAAATTTCCTACCACCCAGCGTTCCCCCGGGTCTCCCGATAAAAACGGTTCCTCACTCGTGTGGGAGGCCCAAGTACCCGCGACAGGCAAAGACCCAAAACATAGTTAGGCGACATGAAAATTGCCTATCTCCAAACGACCTGGTTTTGCAAGGGGGGTCACTTGGATTTTTGGCCCGGTGCTCGGCGGCCACCTAGGGAAAACTACCAAACCCACACATTTCTGATAACTAGACACCCGGGGGATTCCAGGGATGTATGGCTTGCGTGGATCCCCCAACGTTTCCTTACCCAGAATGCCCTGCAAACCTCAAATTTAGCTGAAAAAATCACCTTTTTCACACATTTTTGTGTGGGAAAGTTGTGGCATCACCGGGCTGACACAAATTTCCTACCACACAGCGTTCCCGCGGGTCTCCCGATAAAAACAGCGCCTCACTCGTGTGGGAGGCCCAAGTACCCGCGACAGGCAAGGGCCCAAAACGTAGTGAGGCGACATGAAAATTGCCTATCTCCAAACGACCTGGTTTTGCAAGGGGGGTCACTTGGGTTTTTGGCCCGGTGCTCGGCGGCCACCTAGGGAAACCTACCAAACCCACACATTTCTGAAAACTAGACACCCGGGGGATTCCAGGGAGGTATGGCTTGCGTGGATCCCCCAACGTTTCCTTACCCAGAATGCCCTGCAAACCTCAAATTTAGCTGAAAAAATCACCTTTTTCACACATTTTTGTGTGGGAAAGTTCTGGCATCACCGGGCTGACACAAATTTCCTACCACCCAGCGTTCCCCCGGGTCTCCCGATAAAAACGGTGCCTCACTCGTGTGGGAGGCCCAAGTACCCGCGACAGGCAAGGGCCCAAAACGTAGTGAGGCGACATGAAAATTGCCTATCTCCAAACGACCTGGTTTTGCAAGGGGGGGTCACTTGGGTTTTTGGCCCGGTGCTCGGCGGCCACCTAGGGAAACCTACCAAACCCACACATTTCTGAAAACTAGACCACCGGGGGATTCCAGGGAGGTATGGCTTGCGTGGATCCCCCAACGTTTCCTTACCCAGAATGCCCTGCAAACCTCAAATTTAGCTGAAAAAATCACCTTTTTCACACATTTTTGTGTGGGAAAGTTGTGGCATCACTGGGTTGACACAAATTTCCTACCACCCAGCGTTCCCCCGGGTCTCCCGATAAAAACGGTGCCTCACTTGTGTGGGAGGCCCAAGTACCCGCGACAGGCAAGGACCCAAACCATAGTGAGGCGACATGAAAATTGCTTATCTCCAAACGACCTGGTTTTGCAAGGGGGGTCACTTGGGTTTTTGGCCCGGTGCTCGGCGGCCACCTAGGGAAACCTACCAAACCCACACATTTCTGAAAACTAGACACCCGGGGGATTCCAGGGAGGTATGGCTTGCGTGGATCCCCCAATGTTTCCTTACCCAGAATGCCCTGCAAACCTCAAATTTAGCTGAAAAAATCACCTTTTTCACACATTTTTGTGTGGGAAAGTTGTGGCATCACAGGGCTGACACAAATTTCCTACCACCCAGCGTTCCCCCGGGTCTCCCGATAAAAACGGTGCCTCACTCGTGTGGGAGGCCCAAGTACCCGCGTCAGGCAAGGACCCAAACCATAGTGAGGCGACATGAAAATTGCTTATCTCCAAACGACCTGGTTTTGCAAGGGGGGTCACTTGGGTTTTTGGCCCGGTGCTCGGCGGCCACCTAGGGAAACCTACCAAACCCACACATTTCTGAAAACTAGACACCCGGGGGATTCCAGGGATGTATGGCTTGCGTGGATCCCCCAACGTTTCCTTACCCAGAATGCCCTGCAAACCTCAAATTTAGCTGAAAAAATCACCTTTTTCACACATTTTTGTGTGGGAAAGTTGTGGCATCACCGGGCTGACACAAATTTCCTACCACCCAGCATTCCCGCGGGTCTCCCGATAAAAACAGTGCCTCACTCGTGTGGGAGGCCCAAGTACCCGCGACAGGCAAGGGCCCAAAACGTAGTGAGGCGACATGAAAATTGTCTATCTCCAAACGACCTGGTTTTGCAAGGGGGGGTCACTTGGGTTTTTGGCCCGGTGCTCGGCGGCCACCTAGGGAAACCTACCAAACCCACACATTTCTGAAAACTAGACACCCGGGGGATTCCAGGGAGGTATGGCTTGCGTGGATCCCCCAACGTTTCCTTACCCAGAATGCCCTGCAAACCTCAAATTTTGCTGAAATAATCACCCTTTTCACACATTTTTGTGTGGGAAAGTTGTGGCATCACCGGGCTGACACAAATTTGCTACCACCCAGCGTTCCCCCGGGTCTCCCGATAAAAACAGTGCCTCACTCGTTTGGGAGGCCCAAGTACCCGCGACAGGCAAGGGCCCAAAACGTAGTGAGGCGACATGAAAATTGCCTATCTCCAAACGACCTGGTTTTGCAAGGGGGGGTCACTTGGGTTTTTGGCCCGGTGCTCGGCGGCCACCTAGGGAAACCTACCAAACCCACACATTTCTGAAAACTAGACACCCGGGGGATTCCAGGGAGGTATGGCTTGCGTGGATCCCCCAATGTTTCCTTACCCAGAATGCCCTGCAAACCTCAAATTTAGCTGAAAAAATCACCTTTTTCACACATTTTTGTGTGGGAAAGTTGTGGCATCACAGGGCTGACACAAATTTCCTACCACCCAGCGTTCCCCCGGGTCTCCCGATAAAAACGGTGCCTCACTCGTGTGGGAGGCCCAAGTACCCGCGTCAGGCAAGGACCCAAACCATAGTGAGGCGACATGAAAATTGCTTATCTCCAAACGACCTGGTTTTGCAAGGGGGGTCACTTGGGTTTTTGGCCCGGTGCTCGGCGGCCACCTAGGGAAACCTACCAAACCCACACATTTCTGAAAACTAGACACCCGGGGGATTCCAGGGATGTATGGCTTGCGTGGATCCCCCAACGTTTCCTTACCCAGAATGCCCTGCAAACCTCAAATTTAGCTGAAAAAATCACCTTTTTCACACATTTTTGTGTGGGAAAGTTGTGGCATCACCGGGCTGACACAAATTTCCTACCACCCAGCATTCCCGCGGGTCTCCCGATAAAAACAGTGCCTCACTCGTGTGGGAGGCCCAAGTACCCGCGACAGGCAAGGGCCCAAAACGTAGTGAGGCGACATGAAAATTGTCTATCTCCAAACGACCTGGTTTTGCAAGGGGGGTCACTTGGGTTTTTGGCCCGGTGCTCGGCGGCCACCTAGGGAAACCTACCAAACCCACACATTTCTGAAAACTAGACACCCGGGGGATTCCAGGGAGGTATGGCTTGCGTGGATCCCCCAACGTTTCCTTACCCAGAATGCCCTGCAAACCTCAAATTTATCTGAAAAAATCACCTTTTTCACACATTTTTGTGTGGGAAAGTTCTGGCATCACCGGGCTGACACAAATTTCCTACCACCCAGCATTCCCCCGGGTCTCCCGATAAAAACGGTGCCTCACTGGTGTGGGAGGCCCAAGTACCCGCGACAGGCAAGGGCCCAAAACGTAGTGAGGCGACATGAAAATTGCCTATCTCCAAACGACCTGGTTTTGCAAGGGGGGGTCACTTGGGTTTTTGGCCCGGTGCTCGGCGGCCACCTAGGGAAACCTACCAAACCCACACATTTCTGAAAACTAGACCACCGGGGGATTCCAGGGAGGTATGGCTTGCGTGGATCCCCCAACGTTTCCTTACCCAGAATGCCCTGCAAACCTCAAATTTAGCTGAAAAAATCACCTTTTTCACACATTTTTGTGTGGGAAAGTTGTGGCATCACCGGGTTGACACAAATTTCCTACCACCCAGCGTTCCCCCGGGTCTCCCGATAAAAACGGTGCCTCACTTGTGTGGGAGGCCCAAGTACCCGCGACAGGCAAGGACCCAAACCATAGTGAGGCGACATGAAAATTGCTTATCTCCAAACGACCTGGTTTTGCAAGGGGGGTCACTTGGGTTTTTGGCCCGGTGCTCGGCGGCCACCTAGGGAAACCTACCAAACCCACACATTTCTGAAAACTAGACACCCGGGGGATTCCAGGGAGGTATGGCTTGCGTTGATCCCCAAATGTTTCCTTACCCAGAATGCCCTGCAAACCTCAAATTTAGCTGAAAAAATCACCTTTTTCACACATTTTTGTGTGGGAAAGTTGTGGCATCACAGGGCTGACACAAATTTCCTACCACCCAGCGTTCCTCCGGGTCTCCCGATAAAAACGGTGCCTCACTCGTGTGGGAGGCCCAAGTAACCGCGTCAGGCAAGGACCCAAACCATAGTGAGGCGACATGAAAATTGCTTATCTCCAAACGACCTGGTTTTGCAAGGGGGGTCACTTGGGTTTTTGGCCCGGTGCTCGGCGGCCACCTAGGGAAACCTACCAAACCCACACATTTCTGAAAACTAGACACCCGGGGGATTCCAGGGATGTATGGCTTGCGTGGATCCCCCAACGTTTCCTTACCCAGAATGCCCTGCAAACCTCAAATTTAGCTGAAAAAATCACCTTTTTCACACATTTTTGTGTGGGAAAGTTGTGGCATCACCGGGCTGACACAAATTTCCTACCACCCAGCGTTCCCGCGGGTCTCCCGATAAAAACAGTGCCTCACTCGTGTGGGAGGCCCAAGTACCCGCGACAGGCAAGGGCCCAAAACGTAGTGAGGCGACATGAAAATTGTCTATCTCCAAACGACCTGGTTTTGCAAGGGGGGGTCACTTGGGTTTTTGGCCCGGTGCTCGGCGGCCACCTAGGGAAACCTACCAAACCCACACATTTCTGAAAACTAGACACCCGGGGGATTCCAGGGAGGTATGGCTTGCGTGGATCCCCCAACGTTTCCTTACCCAGAATGCCCTGCAAACCTCAAATTTTGCTGAAATAATCACCCTTTTCACACATTTTTGTGTGGGAAAGTTGTGGCATCACCGGGCTGACACAAATTTGCTACCACCCAGCGTTCCCCCGGGTCTCCCGATAAAAACGGTGCCTCACTCGTTTGGGAGGCCCAAGTACCCGCGACAGGCAAGGACCCAAAACATAGTGAGGCGACATGAAAATTGCCCATCTCCAAATGACCTGGTTTTGCAAGGGGGGGTCACTTGGGTTTTCTTGCCCGGTGCTCGGCGGCCACCTAGGGAAACCTACCATACCCACACATTTCTGAAAACTAGACACCGGGGGATTCCAGGGAGGTATGGCTTGCGTGGATCCCCCAACGTTTCCTTACCCAGAATGCCCTGCAAACCTCAAATTTAGCTGAAAAAATCACCTTTTTCACACATTTTTGTGTGGGAAAGTTGTGGCATCACCGGGCTGACACAAATTTCCTACCACCCAGCGTTCCCCCGGGTCTCCCGATAAAAACGGTTCCTCACTCGTGTGGGAGGCCCAAGTACCCGCGACAGGCAAAGACCCAAAACATAGTTAGGCGACATGAAAATTGCCTATCTCCAAACGACCTGGTTTTGCAAGGGGGGTCACTTGGATTTTTGGCCCGGTGCTCGGCGGCCACCTAGGGAAAACTACCAAACCCACACATTTCTGATAACTAGACACCCGGGGGATTCCAGGGATGTATGGCTTGCGTGGATCCCCCAATGTTTCCTTACCCAGAATGCCCTGCAAACCTCAAATTTAGCTGAAAAAATCACCTTTTTCACACATTTTTGTGTTGCAAAGTTGTGGCATCACCGGGCTGACACAAATTTCCTACCACCCAGCGTTCCCGCGGGTCTCCCGATAAAAACAGTGCCTCACTCGTGTGGGAGGCCCAAGTACCCGCGACAGGCAAGGGCCCAAAACGTAGTGAGGCGACATGAAAATTGCCTATCTCCAAACGACCTGGTTTTGCAAGGGGGGTCACTTGGGTTTTTGGCCCGGTGCTCTGCGGCCACCTAGGGAAACCTACCAAACCCACACATTTCTGAAAACTAGACACCCGGGGGATTCCAGGGAGGTATGGCTTGCGTGGATCCCCCAACGTTTCCTTACCCAGAATGCCCTGCAAACCTCAAATTTAGCTGAAAAAATCACCTTTTTCACACATTTTTGTGTGGGAAAGTTCTGGCATCACCGGGCTGACACATATTTCCTACCACCCAGCGTTCCCCCGGGTCTCCCGATAAAAACGGTGCCTCACTCGTGTGGGAGGCCCAAGTACCCGCGACAGGCAAGGGCCCAAAACGTAGTGAGGCGACATGAAAATTGCCTATCTCCAAACGACCTGGTTTTGCAAGGGGGGGTCACTTGGGTTTTTGGCCCGGTGCTCGGCGGCCACCTAGGTAAATCTACCAAACCCACACATTTCTGAAAACTAGACCACCGGGGGATTCCAGGGAGGTATGGCTTGCGTGGATCCCCCAACGTTTCCTTACCCAGAATGCCCTGCAAACCTCAAATTTAGCTGAAAAAATCACCTTTTTCACACATTTTTGTGTGGGAAAGTTGTGGCATCACCGGGTTGACACAAATTTCCTACCACCCAGCGTTCCCCCGGGTCTCCCGATAAAAACGGTGCCTCACTTGTGTGGGAGGCCCAAGTACCCGCGACAGGCAAGGACCCAAACCATAGTGAGGCGACATGAAAATTGCTTATCTCCAAACGACCTGGTTTTGCAAGGGGGGTCACTTGGGTTTTTGGCCCGGTGCTCGGCGGCCACCTAGGGAAACCTACCAAACCCACACATTTCTGAAAACTAGACACCCGGGGGATTCCAGGGAGGTATGGCTTGCGTGGATCCCCTAATGTTTCCTTACCCAGAATGCCCTGCAAACCTCAAATTTAGCTGAAAAAATCACCTTTTTCACACATTTTCGTGTGGGAAAGTTGTGGCATCACAGGGCTGACACAAATTTCCTACCACCCAGCGTTCCCCCGGGTCTCCCGATAAAAACGGTGCCTCACTCGTGTGGGAGGCCCAAGTACCCGCGTCAGGCAAGGACCCAAACCATAGTGAGGCGACATGAAAATTGCTTATCTCCAAACGACCTGGTTTTGCAAGGGGGGTCACTTGGGTTTTTGGCCCGGTGCTCGGCGGCCACCTAGGTAAACCTACCAAACCCACACATTTCTGAAAACTAGACACCCGGGGGATTCCAGGGATGTATGGCTTGCGTGGATCCCCCAACGTTTCCTTACCCAGAATGCCCTGCAAACCTCAAATTTAGCTGAAAAAATCACCTTTTTCACACATTTTTGTGTGGGAAAGTTGTGGCATCACCGGGCTGACACAAATTTCCTACCACCCAGCGTTCCCGCGGGTCTCCCGATAAAAACAGTGCCTCACTCGTGTGGGAGGCCCAAGTACCCGCGACAGGCAAGGGCCCAAAACGTAGTGAGGCGACATGAAAATTGTCTATCTCCAAACGACCTGGTTTTGCAAGGGGGGGTCACTTGGGTTTTTGGCCCGGTGCTCGGCGGCCACCTAGGGAAACCTACCAAACCCACACATTTCTGAAAACTAGACACCCGGGGGATTCCAGGGAGGTATGGCTTGCGTGGATCCCCCAACGTTTCCTTACCCAGAATGCCCTGCAAACCTCAAATTTTGCTGAAATAATCACCCTTTTCACACATTTTTGTGTGGGAAAGTTGTGGCATCACCGGGCTGACACAAATTTGCTACCACCCAGCGTTCCCCCGGGTCTCCCGATAAAAACCGTGCCTCACTCGTTTGGGAGGCCCAAGTACCCGCGACAGGCAAGGACCCAAAACATAGTGAGGCGACATGAAAATTGCCCATCTCCAAATGACCTGGTTTTGCAAGGGGGGGTCACTTGGGTTTTCTTGCCCGGTGCTCGGCGGCCACCTAGGGAAACCTACCATACCCACACATTTCTGAAAACTAGACACCCGGGGGATTCCAGGGAGGTATGGCTTGCGTGGATCCCCCAACGTTTCCTTACCCAGAATGCCCTGCAAACCTCAAATTTAGCTGAAAAAATCACCTTTTTCACACATTTTTGTGTGGGAAAGTTGTGGCATCACCGGGCTGACACAAATTTCCTACCACCCAGCGTTCCCGCGGGTCTCCCGATAAAAACAGTGCCTCACTCGTGTGGGAGGCCCAAGTACCCGCGACAGGCAAGGGCCCAAAACGTAGTGAGGCGACATGAAAATTGTCTATCTCCAAACGACCTGGTTTTGCAAGGGGGGGTCACTTGGGTTTTTGGCCCGGTGCTCGGCGGCCACCTAGGGAAACCTACCAAACCCACACATTTCTGAAAACTAGACACCCGGGGGATTCCAGGGAGGTATGGCTTGCGTGGATCCCCCAACGTTTCCTTACCCAGAATGCCCTGCAAACCTCAAATTTTGCTGAAATAATCACCCTTTTCACACATTTTTGTGTGGGAAAGTTGTGGCATCACCGGGCTGACACAAATTTGCTACCACCCAGCGTTCCCCCGGGTCTCCCGATAAAAACGGTGCCTCACTCGTTTGGGAGGCCCAAGTACCCGCGACAGGCAAGGACCCAAAACATAGTGAGGCGACATGAAAATTGCCCATCTCCAAATGACCTGGTTTTGCAAGGGGGGGTCACTTGGGTTTTCTTGCCCGGTGCTCGGCGGCCACCTAGGGAAACCTACCATACCCACACATTTCTGAAAACTAGACACCCGGGGGATTCCAGGGAGGTATGGCTTGCGTGGATCCCCCAACGTTTCCTTACCCAGAATGCCCTGCAAACCTCAAATTTAGCTGAAAAAATCACCTTTTTCACACATTTTTGTGTGGGAAAGTTGTGGCATCACCGGGCTGACACAAATTTCCTACCACCCAGCGTTCCCCCGGGTCTCCCGATAAAAACGGTGCCTCACTCGTGTGGGAGGCCCAAGTACCCGCGACAGGCAAGGGCCCAAAACGTAGTGAGGCGACATGAAAATTGCCTATCTCCAAACGACCTGGTTTTGCAAGGGGGGTCACTTGGGTTTTTGGCCCGGTGCTCGGCGGCCACCTAGGGAAACCTACCAAACCCACACATTTCTGAAAACTAGACACCCGGGGGATTCCAGGGAGGTATGGCTTGCGTGGATCCCCCAACGTTTCCTTACCCAGAATGCCCTGCAAACCTCAAATTTATCTGAAAAAATCACCTTTTTCACACATTTTTGTGTGGGAAAGTTCTGGCATCACCGGGCTGACACAAATTTCCTACCACCCAGCGTTCCCCCGGGTCTCCCGATAAAAACGGTGCCTCACTCGTGTGGGAGGCCCAAGTACCCGCGACAGGCAAGGGCCCAAAACGTAGTGAGGCGACATGAAAATTGCCTATCTCCAAACGACCTGGTTTTGCAAGGGGGGGTCACTTGGGTTTTTGGCCCGGTGCTCGGCGGCCACCTAGGGAAACCTACCAAACCCACACATTTCTGAAAACTAGACCACCGGGGGATTCCAGGGAGGTATGGCTTGCGTGGATCCCCCAACGTTTCCTTACCCAGAATGCCCTGCAAACCTCAAATTTAGCTGAAAAAATCACCTTTTTCACACATTTTTGTGTGGGAAAGTTGTGGCATCACCGGGTTGACACAAATTTCCTACCACCCAGCGTTCCCCCGGGTCTCCCGATAAAAACGGTGCCTCACTTGTGTGGGAGGCCCAAGTACCCGCGACAGGCAAGGACCCAAACCATAGTGAGGCGACATGAAAATTGCTTATCTCCAAACGACCTGGTTTTGCAAGGGGGGTCACTTGGGTTTTTGGCCCGGTGCTCGGCGGCCACCTAGGGAAACCTACCAAACCCACACATTTCTGAAAACTAGACACCCGGGGGATTCCAGGGAGGTATGGCTTGCGTGGATCCCCCAATGTTTCCTTACCCAGAATGCCCTGCAAACCTCAAATTTAGCTGAAAAAATCACCTTTTTCACACATTTTTGTGTGGGAAAGTTGTGGCATCACAGGGCTGACACAAATTTCCTACCACCCAGCGTTCCCCCGGGTCTCCCGATAAAAACGGTGCCTCACTCGTGTGGGAGGCCCAAGTACCCGCGTCAGGCAAGGACCCAAACCATAGTGAGGCGACATGAAAATTGCTTATCTCCAAACGACCTGGTTTTGCAAGGGGGGTCACTTGGGTTTTTGGCCCGGTGCTCGGCGGCCACCTAGGGAAACCTATCAAACCCACACATTTCTGAAAACTAGACACCCGGGGGATTCCAGGGATGTATGGCTTGCGTGGATCCCCCAACGTTTCCTTACCCAGAATGCCCTGCAAACCTCAAATTTAGCTGAAAAAATCACCTTTTTCACACATTTTTGTGTGGGAAAGTTCTGGCATCACCGGGCTGACGCAAATTTCCTACCACCCAGCGTTCCCCCGGGTCTCCCGATAAAAACGGTTCCTCACTCGTGTGGGAGGCCCAAGTACCCGCGACAGGCAAAGACCCAAAACATAGTTAGGCGACATGAAAATTGCCTATCTCCAAACGACCTGGTTTTGCAAGGGGGGTCACTTGGATTTTTGGCCCGGTGCTCGGCGGCCACCTAGGGAAAACTACCAAACCCACACATTTCTGATAACTAGACACCCGGGGGATTCCAGGGATGTATGGCTTGCGTGGATCCCCCAACGTTTCCTTACCCAGAATGCCCTGCAAACCTCAAATTTAGCTGAAAAAATCACCTTTTTCACACATTTTTGTGTGGGAAAGTTGTGGCATCACCGGGCTGACACAAATTTCCTACCACCCAGCATTCCCGCGGGTCTCCCGATAAAAACAGTGCCTCACTCGTGTGGGAGGCCCAAGTACCCGCGACAGGCAAGGGCCCAAAACGTAGTGAGGCGACATGAAAATTGTCTATCTCCAAACGACCTGGTTTTGCAAGGGGGGGTCACTTGGGTTTTTGGCCCGGTGCTCGGCGGCCACCTAGGGAAACCTACCAAACCCACACATTTCTGAAAACTAGACACCCGGGGGATTCCAGGGAGGTATGGCTTGCGTGGATCCCCCAACGTTTCCTTACCCAGAATGCCCTGCAAACCTCAAATTTTGCTGAAATAATCACCCTTTTCACACATTTTTGTGTGGGAAAGTTGTGGCATCACCGGGCTGACACAAATTTGCTACCACCCAGCGTTCCCCCGGGTCTCCCGATAAAAACGGTGCCTCACTCGTTTGGGAGGCCCAAGTACCCGCGACAGGCAAGGACCCAAAACATAGTGAGGCGATATGAAAATTGCCCATCTCCAAATGACCTGGTTTTGCAAGGGGGGGTCACTTGGGTTTTCTTGCCCGGTGCTCGGCGGCCACCTAGGGAAACCTACCAAACCCACACATTTCTGAAAACTAGACACCCGGGGGATTCCAGGGAGGTATGGCTTGCGTGGATCCCCCAACGTTTCCTTACCCAGAATGCCCTGCAAACCTCAAATTTAGCTGAAAAAATCACCTTTTTCACACATTTTTGTGTGGGAAAGTTGTCGCATCACCGGGCTGACACAAATTTCCTACCACCCAGCGTTCCCCCGGGTCTCCCGATAAAAACGGTTCCTCACTCGTGTGGGAGGCCCAAGTACCCGCGACAGGCAAAGACCCAAAACATAGTTAGGCGACATGAAAATTGCCTATCTCCAAACGACCTGGTTTTGCAAGGGGGGTCACTTGGGTTTTTGGCCCGGTGCTCGGCGGCCACCTAGTGAAACCTACCAAACCCACACATTTCTGAAAACTAGACACCCGGGGGATTCTAGGGAGGTATGGCTTGCGTGGATCCCCCAATGTTTCCTTACCCAGAATGCCCTGCAAACCTCAAATTTAGCTGAAAAAATCAAATTTTTCACACATTTTTGTGTGGGAAAGTTGTGGCATCACCAGGCTGACACAAATTTCCTACCACCCAGCGTTCCCCCGGGTATCCCGATAAAAACGGTGCCTCACTCGTGTGGGAGGCCCAAGTACCCCCGACAGGCAAGGACCCAAAACATAGTGAGGCGACATGAAAATTGCTTATCTCCAAACAAACCTGGTTTTCCAAGGGGGGTCACTTGGGTTTTTGGCCCGGTGCTCGGCGGCCACCTAGGGAAACCTACCAAACCCACACATTTCTGAAAACTATACACCCGGGGGATTCCAGGGAGGTATGGCTTGCGTGGATCCCCCAACGTTTCCTTACCCAGAATGCCCTGCACACCTCACATTTAGCTGAAAAAATCATATTTTTCACACATTTTTGTGTGGGAAAGTTGTGGCATCAACGGGCTGACACAAATTTCCTACCACCCAGCGTTCCCCCGGGTCTCCCGATAAAAACGGTGCCTCACTCGTGTGGGAGGCCCAAGTACCTGCGACAGGCAAGGACCCAAACCATAGTGAGGCGACATGAAAATTGCTTATCTCCAAACGACCTGGTTTTGCAAGGGGGGTCACTTCGGTTTTTGGCCCGGTGCTCGGCGGCCACCTAGGGAAACCTACCAAACCCACACATTTCTGATAACTAGACACCCGGGGGATTCCAGGGAGGTATGGCTTGCGTGGATCCCCCAACGTTTCCTTACCCAGAATGCCCTGCAAACCTCAAATTTAGCTGAAAAAATCACCTTTTTCACACATTTTTGTGTGGGAAAGTTATGGCATCACAGGGCTGACACAAATTTCCTACCACCCAGCGTTCCCCCGGGTCTCCCGATAAAAACGGTGCCTCACTCGTGTGGGAGGCCCAAGTACCCGCGTCAGGCAAGGACCCAAACCATAGTGAGGCGACATGAAAATTGCTTATCTCCAAACGACCTGGTTTTGCAAGGGGGGTCACTTGGGTTTTTGGCCCGGTGCTCGGCGGCCACCTAGGGAAACCTACCAAACCCACACATTTCTGAAAACTAGACACACGGGGGATTCCAGGGATGTATGGCTTGCGTGGATCCCCCAACGTTTCCTTACCCAGAATGCCCTGCAAACCTCAAATTTAGCTGAAAAAATCACCTTTTTCACACATTTTTGTGTGGGAAAGTTGTGGCATCACCGGGCTGACACAAATTTCCTACCACCCAGCGTTCCCGCGGGTCTCCCGATAAAAACAGTGCCTCACTCGTGTGGGAGGCCCAAGTACCCGCGACAGGCAAGGACCCAAAACATAGTGAGGCGACATGAAAATTGCCCATCTCCAAATGACCTGGTTTTGCAAGGGGGGGTCACTTGGGTTTTCTTGCCCGGTGCTCGGCGGCCACCTAGGGAAACCTACCATACCCACACATTTCTGAAAACTAGACACCTGGGGGATTCCAGGGAGGTATGGCTTGCGTGGATCCCCCAACGTTTCCTTACCCAGAATGCCCTGCAAACCTCAAATTTAGCTGAAAAAATCACCTTTTTCACACATTTTTGTGTGGGAAGTTGTGGCATCACCGGGCTGACACAAATTTCCTACCACCCAGCGTTCCCCCGGGTCTCCCGATAAAAACGGTGCCTCACTCGTGTGGGAGGCCCAAGTACCCGCGACAGGCAAGGGCCCAAAACGTAGTGAGGCGACATGAAAATTGCCTATCTCCAAACGACCTGGTTTTGCAAGGGGGGTCACTTGGGTTTTTGGCCCGGTGCTCGGCGGCCACCTAGGGAAACCTACCAAACCCACACATTTCTGAAAACTAGACACCCGGGGGATTCCAGGGAGGTATGGCTTGCGTGGATCCCCCAACGTTTCCTTACCCAGAATGCCCTGCAAACCTCAAATTTATCTAAAAAAATCACCTTTTTCACACATTTTTGTGTGGGAAAGTTCTGGCATCACCGGGCTGACACAAATTTCCTACCACCCAGCGTTCCCCCAGGTCTCCCGATAAAAATGGTGCCTCACTCGTGTGGGAGGCCCAAGTACCCGCGACAGGCAAGGGCCCAAAACGTAGTGAGGCGACATGAAAATTGCCTATCTCCAAACGACCTGGTTTTGCAAGGGGGGGTCACTTGGGTTTTTGGCCCGGTGCTCGGCGGCCACCTAGGGAAACCTACCAAACCCACACATTTCTGAAAACTAGACCACCGGGGGATTCCAGGGAGGTATGGCTTGCGTGGATCCCCCAACGTTTCCTTACCCAGAATGCCCTGCAAACCTCAAATTTAGCTGAAAAAATCACCTTTTTCACACATTTTTGTGTGGGAAAGTTGTGGCATCACCGGGTTGACACAAATTTCCTACCACCCAGCGTTCCCCCGGGTCTCCCGATAAAAACGGTGCCTCACTTGTGTGGGAGGCACAAGTACCCGCGACAGGCAAGGACCCAAACCATAGTGAGGCGACATGAAAATTGCTTATCTCCAAACGACCTGGTTTTGCAAGGGGGGTCACTTGGGTTTTCGGCCCGGTGCTCGGCGGCCACCTAGGGAAACCTACCAAACCCACACATTTATGAACACTAGACACCCGGGGGATTCCAGGGAGGTATGGCTTGCGTGGATCCCCCAATGTTTCCTTACCCAGAATGCCCTGCAAACCTCAAATTTAGCTGAAAAAATCACCTTTTTCACACATTTTTGTGTGGGAAAGTTGTGGCATCACAGGGCTGACACAAATTTCCTACCACCCAGCGTTCCCCCGGGTCTCCCGATAAAAACGGTGCCTCACTCGTGTGGGAGGCCCAAGTACCCGCGTCAGGCAAGGACCCAAACCATAGTGAGGCGACATGAAAATTGCTTATCTCCAAACGACCTGGTTTTGCAAGGGGGGTCACTTGGGTTTTTGGCCCGGTGCTCGGCGGCCACCTAGGGAAACCTACCAAACCCACACATTTCTGAAAACTAGACACACGGGGGATTCCAGGGATGTATGGCTTGCGTGGATCCCCCAATGTTTCCTTACCCAGAATGCCCTGCAAACCTCAAATTTAGCTGAAAAAATCACCTTTTTCACACATTTTTGTGTGGGAAAGTTGTGGCATCACCGGGCTGACACAAATTTCCTACCACCCAGCGTTCCCGCGGGTCTCCCGATAAAAACAGTGCCTCACTCGTGTGGGAGGCCCAAGTACCCGCGACAGGCAAGGGCCCAAAACGTAGTGAGGTGACATGAAAATTGTCTATCTCCAAACGACCTGGTTTTGCAAGGGGGGGTCACTTGGGTTTTTGGCCCGGTGCTCGGCGGCCACCTAGGGAAACCTACCAAACCCACACATTTCTGAAAACTAGACACCCGGGGGATTCCAGGGAGGTATGGCTTGCGTGGATCCCCCAACGTTTCCTTACCCAGAATGCCCTGCAAACCTCAAATTTTGCTGAAATAATCACCCTTTTCACACATTTTTGTGTGGGAAAGTTGTGGCATCACCGGGCTGACACAAATTTGCTACCACCCAGCGTTCCCCCGGGTCTCCTGATAAAAACGGTGCCTCACTCGTTTGGGAGGCCCAAGTACCCGCGACAGGCAAGGACCCAAAACATAGTGAGGCGACATGAAAATTGCCCATCTCCAAATGACCTGGTTTTGCAAGGGGGGGTCACTTGGGTTTTCTTGCCCGGTGCTCGGCGGCCACCTAGGGAAACCTACCATACCCACACATTTCTGAAAACTAGACACCCGGGGGATTCCAGGGATGTATGGCTTGCGTGGATCCCCCAACGTTTCCTTACCCAGAATGCCCTGCAAACCTCAAATTTAGCTGAAAAAATCACCTTTTTCACACATTTTTGTGTGGGAAAGTTGTGGCATCACCGGGCTGACACAAATTTCCTACCACCCAGCGTTCCCGCGGGTCTCCCGATAAAAACAGTGCCTCACTCGTGTGGGAGGCCCAAGTACCCGCGACAGGCAAGGGCCCAAAACGTAGTGAGGCGACATGAAAATTGTCTATCTCCAAACGACCTGGTTTTGCAAGGGGGGGTCACTTGGGTTTTTGGCCCGGTGCTCGGCGGCCACCTAGGGAAACCTACCAAACCCACACATTTCTGAAAACTAGACACCCGGGGGATTCCAGGGAGGTATGGCTTGCGTGGATCCCCCAACGTTTCCTTACCCAGAATGCCCTGCAAACCTCAAATTTTGCTGAAATAATCACCCTTTTCACACATTTTTGTGTGGGAAAGTTGTGGCATCACCGGGCTGACACAAATTTGCTACCACCCAGCGTTCCCCCGGGTCTCCCGATAAAAACGGTGCCTCACTCGTTTGGGAGGCCCAAGTACCCGCGACAGGCAAGGACCCAAAACATAGTGAGGCGACATGAAAATTGCCCATCTCCAAATGACCTGGTTTTGCAAGGGGGGGTCACTTGGGTTTTCTTGCCCGGTGCTCGGCGGCCACCTAGGGAAACCTACCATACCCACACATTTCTGAAAACTAGACACCCGGGGGATTCCAGGGAGGTATGGCTTGCGTGGATCCCCCAACGTTTCCTTACCCAGAATGCCCTGCAAACCTCAAATTTAGCTGAAAAAATCACCTTTTTCACACATTTTTGTGTGGGAAAGTTGTGGCATCACAGGGCTGACACAAATTTCCTACCACCCAGCGTTCCCCCGGGTCTCCCGATAAAAACGGTTCCTCACTCGTGTGGGAGGCCCAAGTACCCGCGACAGGCAAAGACCCAAAACATAGTTAGGCGACATGAAAATTGCCTATCTCCAAACGACCTGGTTTTGCAAGGGGGGTCACTTGGATTTTTGGCCCGGTGCTCGGCGGCCACCTAGGGAAAACTACCAAACCCACACATTTCTGATAACTAGACACCCGGGGGATTCCAGGGATGTATGGCTTGCGTGGATCCCCCAACGTTTCCTTACCCAGAATGCCCTGCAAACCTCAAATTTAGCTGAAAAAATCACCTTTTTCACACATTTTTGTGTGGGAAAGTTGTGGCATCACCGGGCTGACACAAATTTGCTACCACCCAGCGTTCCCGCGGGTCTCCCGATAAAAACAGTGCCTCACTCGTGTGGGAGGCCCAAGTACCCGCGACAGGCAAGGGCCCAAAACGTAGTGAGGCGACATGAAAATTGTCTATCTCCAAACGACCTGGTTTTGCAAGGGGGGGTCACTTGGGTTTTTGGCCCGGTGCTCGGCGGCCACCTAGGGAAACCTACCAAACCCACACATTTCTGAAAACTAGACACCCGGGGGATTCCAGGGAGGTATGGCTTGCGTGGATCCCCCAACGTTTCCTTACCCAGAATGCCCTGCAAACCTCAAATTTTGCTGAAATAATCACCCTTTTCACACATTTTTGTGTGGGAAAGTTGTGGCATCACCGGGCTGACACAAATTTGCTACTACCCAGCGTTCCCCCGGGTCTCCCGATAAAAACGGTGCCTCACTCGTTTGGGAGGCCCAAGTACCCGCGACAGGCAAGGACCCAAAACATAGTGAGGCGATATGAAAATTGCCCATCTCCAAATGACCTGGTTTTGCAAGGGGGGTCACTTGGGTTTTCTTGCCCGGTGCTCGGCGGCCACCTAGGGAAACCTACCAAACCCACACATTTCTGAAAACTAGACACCCGGGGGATTCTAGGGAGGTATGGCTTGCGTGGATCCCCCAATGTTTCCTTACCCAGAATGCCCTGCAAACCTCAAATTTAGCTGAAAAAATCAAATTTTTCACACATTTTTGTGTGGGAAAGTTGTGGCATCACCAGGCTGACACAAATTTCCTACCACCTGTTAGAAATGAGGGGGCTCTGGTTGACGCAGGTGTGAACCCACAACAAGCAGGGACCCTTTACTTCTTGTCAGGGCGAAGGATGACTCCCCAGAATAACCCCTGCTCACCCTCTAGGTGCGTGGCGCGAGCAGTCTAGGCTAAGTCTCAGGCGTACACGGTTCAGCAAATGCAATTACACATACAGTAAACCCCTTGCATGCACCACAAATGGACACCAATCAGGAAGTATATAAAAATAAGCTTTTATGTAGATTCAGCAGATTCAAATACAAGGCCCAGTAACGTTGAACTGATGGGGCCACAATTCTTGGAAGTACGGTAAAGTTCTCTTTGTTTTACGTAAAGTTCTTTAGGCGGGCACAAGGTAACTGTAGGCCTCCGCGCACTTCGTGCTGAGGCAGCGCCCAGGGAGCACACAGCAGATGACAGGGAAATAAGAACGTTGCGGACCCTGGATCCGATGCGAGCTCGCGGTCGAGTTCGTGAGTACAGTACCTTGTTTCTTGACGCAAAGGCGGGTGCGGGATTTCAGCGGCTCTTCGACAGAAGAGCGAGGCGGCGTCCGGGGCTCCCACACTTCACGAGGGTGTCTGATCTTCAGGCTCACGACAAGAGCGGGGTGTTGCAGGTGGCGGGTGAACAAAGCGGGGCAGCCGGGCACGCAGATGCGTCCGGGCCGTCCGAGGCTTGGAGATGCTCACACGCCGATTCCGGCGGGAGGGTGAAGGTGCACAGCGAGCCTCCACGAGCGAGGTGACGGGGCAGCCCAGCACAGCGTAGGGGGAGCGGCTCCGATCGAGCGAGGCTCTTCCCAAGGCGGGGGCGGCTAAGCAGTCCTGGTCACGGCTCAGGGAGGGACTGGGCACGAGGGTCACAGCTCCGGCGAGGGAAAGGACACCACAGTCCAGCAGCAGGCGAGTGAAGATCAGGTAGAGCCCAATGGTCCCTGGGCTCAGTTCAGGGGGCAAGCTCAGTTCCAAGCCCTTGGAGATCGTTTTGGAAAAGCATAAGTCTTGAAAGTAAAAGTAAAGTAAAAGTCTTCAGCAACAGTTTCTCTTCTCTCCTTTGGCAGCAAGGTCACCACTGCAGGCCAATCCCCCAGGATAGGGACAGTCTTCCTCCTACAGCTTTCCCGGTGCCTCCTCCTCAGGCAGAGATTCTTCTTGGTCAAAAGCGGATCTAGTTTCTTAGGAGCAGGGCTCCTCCATTTATACCACAAATCTTTTGTTCTCCCAGGCCAGGGGGGCCCTTGCCTAGTTCAGTCCGGTTTCTGAGCACTTTGGTTACGTGATGCAGGCTTCTCCTTTCAGAGTGCAGGGCAGAGTCATCAGACGCTCCACAGGGGGTGGAGCCGGCATCGAGGTAGCGGAGCACTGTCCTATTCAGAACCTAGGAGCACTCCTCCCACCCATCTACCTGTCGATCGTCCTATTCATACCAGGCTACCTAGCCCTGCCCATCTGGGTTCCCCCAGCCCTGTCACTCACACCAGCCAGACATCAGATACACAACACGCAGAGGCGGCTGAAAGGTTTAGGCAAGCAAAGGCCAACTTTCTAAAAGCGGCATTTGCAAACCCGGAATATTAAAATAAACCTTGCGAAAAGATGTACCTTATTATTCCGAGTTCAGGCATACTAAACTCGATCTTCTACCATGTTCCCTGGGTCGGTTAGGATCATAGGGTGTAATAATCCAGGCCGCCCATACTGGCCTATGAGAACAGGGTAGCCTTGCAGTAGTGAACAACAAGATGGCGGTAATTCACTACTAGGACATGCCACGCATCTAGGCTTGTCCTACCTCAGGCTCACAACGCACCCTGCCCGTGGGCCTACCAGAGGGGTGACTAATATGCAGCTAAGGGAAGGTTTCAGGGACCGGCAAGTGTGGGCACTTGTCGGTCGGCGTGTCAGTACCAGACTGCACGCAGGTTCTGCGGTGGCAGACCTCAGACGTATTTTACCGGCCGCTTCTGTGGGTGGCACAACCCGTGCTGCAAGCCCACCAGCGGTGTTTGCCTTTACATGCCCTGGCGCTCCTGGCGCACTTTACTGGGGTCTGATAGTAAATCAAACAATCCAATCATGGAATCCAACCAACATATACAATTTACAAAGGGAGCACTCGCACCGCGACACTGGTTGGCAGTGGCACAGCGCGCTGAGCGGCCAACACCATAAAAACACATGAGGCACAGCGACAAAAAGAGGAAGGGAGACTCACGCCAAGGTGCCAGGTCTAACACGTGTCCCCTCCAGCTGAAAAGTGGGGAGAACTACCCTACCCCAGGGAGTTCCTCATCACTAAGGCGGAAAAATCTGGACAGACCGTCAGCATTGGCGTGATCTGTACCAGGGCGATGTTCCACCGTGAAATCCATACCCTGTAGGGAAATGGACCACCTCAACAGCTTTGGATTCTCACCCCTCATATGCATCAACCATCTGAGGGGCCTGTGGTCCGTCTGAACCCGGAAGTGAGACCCAAACAAGTAGGGTCTTAGCTTCTTCAGCGCCCAGACCACAGCAAATGCCTCACGCTCAATAGCACTCCACCTTTGTTCCCGTGGAAGTAACCTCCTGCTAAGAAAGGCTACGGGTTGATCTAGGCCCTCCTCATTAATCTGTGAAAGAACAGCCCCCACACCATGCTCTGAAGCGTCTGTCTGAACGATAAACTCTTTGGAGAAGTTGGGAGCCAAGAGCACGGGCGCCGTGCACATAGCAGTTTTCAAGGCCTCGAAAGCTTTCTGACAGGTGTCAGTCCAGATCACTTTCCTGGGCTGCTTCTTCGAAGTCAGCGCTGTCAAGGGGGCAACCATGTTGCCATACCCCTTGACAAACCTCCTGTAGTACCCGGTGAGACCTAGGAAGGCTCTCACCTCCGTCTGGGTTTTGGGCGCCTCCCAATTCAGGATGGTTTCTATCTTGGGCTGAAGGGGTGCCACCTGGCCACTCCCAACTTGGTGTCCCAAGTACACCACGGAACCCTGCCCGATCTGGCACTTACTCGCCTTGATCGTGAGGCCTGCTTTGCGCAGCGCCATCAACACTTCCCAGAGGTGACGCAAGTGTTCCTCCCAAGTGGAGCTGAACACTGCGATGTCATCCAGGTAGGCTGCACTGAACGAATCCAGCCCAGCCAACACCTGGTTGACCAATCTCTGGAAGGTGGCAGGGGCATTCTTCATCCCAAATGGCATAACCCGGAACTGGTAGTGCCCATCTGGGGTGGAAAATGCTGACCTCTCTTTGGCCCCCTCGGTCAAGGCGATCTGCCAATACCCAGACGTTAAATCAAACGTGCTGAGGTAGTTGGCAGCCCCTAGCCGATCGATGAGCTCATCAGCTCTGGGGATGGGGTGTGCGTCGGTCCTAGTGACCGAATTGAGTCCTCTGTAGTCCACACAGAACCGGAGTTCGGGTGTGGCTCCCGGCGCTGCAGCCTTTGGGACCAAGACCACGGGGCTGGCCCAAGGACTGCTAGAAGACTCAATTACCCCGAGGGCAAACATCTTGGAGACCTCCTCCTTGATGCAGGTCCTCACCCTGTCAGTCACCCTGTAGGCCTTGTGCCGCACAGGTGGACTATCCCCAGTGTCCACATCATGGACGCACCAATCAGTGACACCAGGGACCAGGGAAAACAGGTCAGAAAACTGTCCCAGCAACTGGCGACAATCATTCTGTTGCTCAGGGGTCAGGGTGGAAGAGAGGATGACACCATCCACTGACCCATCTTGCTCCTTGGCTGACAGGAGGTCAGGAAGAGGTTCCGTCTCCTCTTCCATTCCAGCATCTGTTGCCAAGAGCATGCCCACTTGGGACCTCTCCAAGTGGGGCTTGAGGCGGTTGACATGTAGGACCCTTAAGGGGTTCCTAGGAGACTTCAGGTCCACCACGTAGGTAACAGGACTCTTGCGCTCCACCACCTCAAAGGGACCAGTCCACTTATCCTGGAGCAAACACGGCTCCACGGGGGCCAAGACCCATACTTTCTGTCCAGGCTGAAGCTCTACCAGAGTGGCATTCTGGTCGTACCACCGCTTCATCTCCTCCTGGCTGGCTTCCAGATTTGCCTCAGCAAGTTGCCTGAATCGCCTAGTCTGATTCCTGAAGGCCAGCATGTAACTATATACATTCTGGGGAGGCTTCCTGGGAGATTGCTCCCAGCCTTCTTTGACCAGACTTAGAGGTCCTCTGACTGGGTGACCATACAGAAGCTCAAAGGGACTGAACCCCAGAGACTTCTGTGGCACCTCACGGTAAGCGAAGAGAAGGCATGGTAAGAGGACGTCCCACTTACGCCTCATGGCTCCTTCTAGGCCCATTATCATGCCTTTGAGGGTTCGGTTGAATCTCTCAACCAACCCGTTTCCTTGGGGGTGGTAAGGCGTGGTGAACTTGTAGGTTACACCACACTCTTGCCAAAGAGATTTCATGTACTTGGACATGAAATTGGTACCTCGGTCAGACACCACCTCTAGAGGGAATCCCACTCGGGAGAAAATTCCCATCAGTGCCCGTCCCACCACGGGGGCCGTCACTGTCCTTAGAGGAATGGCTTCCGGGTACCGGGTGGCATGGTCCACCAGGACCAGGATGAACCTATTGCCCATCGCTGTCCTGGGGTCCAGTGGCCCTACAATGTCAATCCCCACTCGCTGGAATGGGGTACCGACCACAGGGAATGGCTGGAGTGGAGCCTTCTGCTTCCTTCCACTCTTTCCACTTGCCTGGCAAGTCTGGCATGTCCTGCAGTGAGTATCTGAACTCCTGCGCATTTGAGGCCAATAAAAGTGGGTGACAAGCCTTTCAAAGGTCTTGTCCTGCCCCAAATGCCCTGCCAATGGCACATCGTGAGCCAGCCCCAGTAGGAAGGCTCTGAAGTCCTGGGGTACCACCAGCGCACGGGCTGACCCAGGCTCAGCAACCTTAGGCTCTGTATATAGGAGGTCGTTCTCCCAGTAAACGAAATGTGATCCTGACTGATCACCTGCGGCCTGGTCTGCAGCCTGCTGCCGCATACCCACGAGAGAAGGGCACTCCTTCTGTGCCTTGCAAAAGTCCTCCCTGGTGGGACCCCCTTCCTGCTGCCAATGGGTCAGCTCCGGCAGGTCTCCCAGTTCAGCTATCTGCTCCCCTGTAGGCTCCAGGGCATCCCCCTCAAGGTCTGCTTCCTCCTGGACCGTGGGAACTTCAGGGGCCGGCTTCCCGCGCCCCTTGCTCCTTCTCTCTGAGGCCGGTTCCTGGGCCTCCCTCTCAGGCTCCAGGACCTCTTGAGTACCTCTACTGGCTGCCATGGACCGTGTGGTGACACACGCCCAATCCGGCATACCCAACATCTCCAGGTGAGCACTCCGCTCCACCTTAGCCCAAGGTGAGCTCTCCAAATCGTTCCCTAACAAACAGTCTACAGGCATGGCGGGCCTCACAGCTACCTGAAGAGTACCAGAGACCCCCCCCCACTCAAAGGGAACCTGAGCCACCTTGCAGTGTCTCTCTGTGTTGTCAGCGGCAACAACGGGATAGAATGCATTGGGGACCACCTGCTCCTGAGACACCAGGTGACACCTGACAGCTGTCACACTGGCTCCTGTATCTCTAAGAGCTTCCACTCTATGGCCATTTATGGTCACCCACTGCCTGTACTTCTTAGTGTTCTCAGGCAGCTGGGTTGGAGGGACCACTTCACGGTCTCCTAGCGAGACCAGGGACATCTCTGCGGGACCCCACCCACCTTGGACATCCCTCTCCTCCCCCAAGGCTACACTAGTCACCTGCCGGGATGGAGCACCAGTGGGTGCTGGTTTACCAAACAATGGACACCTTACATCAGAGGCAAAATGCCCCAAATTGTTACACCTGTAACATCTTACGGGCCCCTTTGGAACAGGAGGACCTGTCGGGGCCCCGGTCGGTTTCTGGGGTGGGGGAGGCTGAGAACCCTTCCCTTGGTTCCCTTGGGGACTATTTTGGGGCCCTTTTTGGAACTGCTTCTGTTTACCCCTGTCCCCCCCACTCTTCTGCTGGGGACCCTGCCCACCTTTGGCGGAATCTCCCACGGTACCCTTGTGGACCCTGGTACTGACCCAGCGGTCCGCCTCCTCAGCAAGCTTCCTAGGGTTAGTCAGCCTACTATCGATCAGGTGCTGGCGTAGCTCAGGAAAACAATTACTGGACAAGTGCTCCCATGCCATTAAATCAAGAAGCCCTTGATAATCATTTACCTTACTACCCTTTACCCAACCATCCAGCGCTCTGCAAAAGAAAGTCACATACTCCACATACGTACTATTGGGAATCTTAGTGCAACCCCTAAACCTCTGTCTATATAACTCAGGGGTCAACCCATACCTAGCCATCAACGCTTCCTTCATATGGGCATAAGAATTATGAACATCAGCAGGTAAATCTAACAGTGTGTCCCGCCCTTCACTCAGGAACCGTCCCCACAACCCCGCTCCCCAATCTTTCTCAGGGACCCGGTGGGAAGACATGGCTACCTCGTAGGCTCTGAACCACTGCCCGATGTCGTCATTCTTGAAGAACTCCTTCACTACATCCTTGGGAATATAAACTCTTGGTTCCGCCGGTACTGGCGGTGTGCTGCCACCAGAGGGATTAAGCTCCAAACTTTTTGCTTTCAGCTCCAGCTCCCTCAGCTTCATGTCATGCTCTAATTGTAGTTTCTTTTCTTCCATGGCTAATCTTTGTTTTTCCATATCCATCTGCCCATGAAGTTTGGCCATTTCCACCTCGTGTGCCCGGGTTGCTGCCCTGTCCGCCAACTCTTCTGGTGACAGGCATCTGCCAAACTCATGGACACTTTCTGGTGGAACCACTTCCACCTGATTCTCTGGTGCCTTTGACTCATACCAGGCCCTCAGCGCCTTCACAAATTGGGTCTTGTTTTTCAATCCAGTTTGGGCAATCCTGAACTTGGAGCAAAGACCTTTCAAGTCTTCATTGGTACGATTCTGAAGTGCGTCTTCCTCCCAATCTACGTCTTCAAATCCAGAGATTATGGAAGCCGCCCTTCCGGCTGAAAGTGAACCAGGCATGGCTCTAGCAACGGAGACTCTTGGCAAAACAAAAACAAATGCTAGCCTTGTGGCTGTGTTACTGGTCTGCTCTCACTACGTGGTGATCAGTGATTCACTATACGCAAACCACAAATGCAAATCCGTAAATCCCACCGCTGCCACCAATGTTAGAAATGAGGGGGCTCTGGTTGACGCAGGTGTGAACCCACAACAAGCAGGGACCCTTTACTTCTTGTCAGGGCGAAGGATGACTCCCCAGAATAACCCCTGCTCACCCTCTAGGTGCGTGGCGCGAGCAGTCTAGGCTAAGTCTCAGGCGTACACGGTTAAGCAAATGCAATTACACATACAGTAAACCCCTTGCATGCACCACAAATGGACACCAATCAGGAAGTATATAAAAATAAGCTTTTATGTAGATTCAGCAGATTCAAATACAAGGCCCAGTAACGTTGAACTGATGGGGCCACAATTCTTGGAAGTACGGTAAAGTTCTCTTTGTTTTACGTAAAGTTCTTTAGGCGGGCACAAGGTAACTGTAGGCCTCCGCGCACTTCGTGCTGAGGCAGCGCCCAGGGAGCACACAGCAGATGACAGGGAAATAAGAACGTTGCGGACCCTGGATCCGATGCGAGCTAGCGGTCGAATTCGTGAGTACAGTACCTTGTTTCTTGACGCAAAGGCGGGTGCGGGATTTCAGCGGCTCTTCGACAGAAGAGCGAGGCGGCGTCCGGGGCTCCCACACTTCACGAGGGTGTCTGATCTTCAGGCTCACGACAAGAGCGGGGTGTTGCAGGTGGCGGGTGAACAAAGCGGGGCAGCCGGGCACGCAGATGCGTCCGGGCCGTCCGAGGCTTGGAGATGCTCACACGCCGATTCCGGCGGGAGGGTGAAGGTGCACAGCGAGCCTCCACGAGCGAGGTGACGGGGCAGCCCAGCACAGCGTAGGTGGAGCGGCTCCGATCGAGCGAGGCTCTTCCCAAGGCGGGGGCGGCTAAGCAGTCCTGGTCACGGCTCAGGGAGGGACTGGGCACGAGGGTCACAGCTCCGGCGAGGGAAAGGACACCACAGTCCAGCAGCAGGCGAGTGAAGATCAGGTAGAGCCCAATGGTCCCGGGGCTCAGTTCAGGGGGCAAGCTCAGTTCCAAGCCCTTGGAGATCGTTTTGGAAAAGCATAAGTCTTGAAAGTAAAAGTAAAGTAAAAGTCTTCAGCAACAGTTTCTCTTCTCTCCTTTGGCAGCAAGGTCACCACTGCAGGCCAATCCCCCAGGATAGGGACAGTCTTCCTCCTACAGCTTTCCCGGTGCCTCCTCCTCAGGCAGAGATTCTTCTTGGTCAAAAGCGGATCTAGTTTCTTAGGAGCAGGGCTCCTCCATTTATACCACAAATCTTTTGTTCTCCCAGGCCAGGGGGGCCCTTGCCTAGTTCAGTCCGGTTTCTGAGCACTTTGGTTACGTGATGCAGGCTTCTCCTTTCAGAGTGCAGGGCAGAGTCATCAGACGCTCCACAGGGGGTGGAGCCGGCATCGAGGTAGCGGAGCACTGTCCTATTCAGAACCTAGGAGCACTCCTCCCACCCATCTACCTGTCGATCGTCCTATTCATACCAGGCTACCTAGCCCTGCCCATCTGGGTTCCCCCAGCCCTGTCACTCACACCAGCCAGACATCAGATACACAACACGCAGAGGCGGCTGAAAGGTTTAGGCAAGCAAAGGCCAACTTTCTAAAAGCGGCATTTGCAAACCCGGAATATTAAAATAAACCTTGCGAAAAGATGTACCTTATTATTCCGAGTTCAGGCATACTAAACTCGATCTTCTACCATGTTCCCTGGGTCGGTTAGGATCATAGGGTGTAATAATCCAGGCCGCCCATACTGGCCTATGAGAACAGGGTAGCCTTGCAGTAGTGAACAACAAGATGGCGGTAATTCACTACTAGGACATGCCACGCATCTAGGCTTGTCCTACCTCAGGCTCACAACGCACCCTGCCCGTGGGCCTACCAGAGGGGTGACTAATATGCAGCTAAGGGAAGGTTTCAGGGACCGGCAAGTGTGGGCACTTGTCGGTCGGCGTGTCAGTACCAGACTGCACGCAGGTTCTGCGGTGGCAGACCTCAGACGTATTTTACCGGCCGCTTCTGTGGGTGGCACAACCCGTGCTGCAAGCCCACCAGCGGTGTTTGCCTTTACATGCCCTGGCGCTCCTGGCGCACTTTACTGGGGTCTGATAGTAAATCAAACAATCCAATCATGGAATCCAACCAACATATACAATTTACAAAGGGAGCACTCGCACCGCGACACTGGTTGGCAGTGGCACAGCGCGCTGAGCGGCCAACACCATAAAAACACATGAGGCACAGCGACAAAAAGAGGAAGGGAGACTCACGCCAAGGTGCCAGGTCTAACACCACCCAGCGTTCCCCCGGGTATCCCGATAAAAACGGTGCCTCACTCGTGTGGGAGGCCCAAGTACCCCCGACAGGCAAGGACCCAAAACATAGTGAGGCGACATGAAAATTGCTTATCTCCAAACGACCTGGTTTTCCAAGGGGGGTCACTTGGGTTTTTGGCCCGGTGCTCGGCGGCCACCTAGGGAAACCTACCAAACCCACACATTTCTGAAAACTAGACACCCGGGGGATTCCAGGGAGGTATGGCTTGCGTGGATCCCCCAACGTTTCCTTACCCAGAATGCCCTGCACACCTCACATTTAGCTGAAAAAATCATATTTTTCACACATTTTTGTGTGGGAAAGTTGTGGCATCAACGGGCTGACACAAATTTCCTACCACCCAGCGTTCCCCCGGGTCTCCCGATAAAAACGGTGCCTCACTCGTGTGGGAGGCCCAAGTACCCGCGACAGGCAAGGGCCCAAAACGTAGTGAGGCGACATGAAAATTGCCTATCTCCAAACGACCTGGTTATGCAAGGGGGGGTCACTTGGGTTTTTGGCCCGGTGCTCGGCGGCCACCTAGGGAAACCTACCAAACCCACACATTTCTGAAAACTAGACACCCGGGGGATTCCAGGGAGGTATGGCTTGCGTGGATCCCCCAAAGTTTCCTTACCCAGAATGCCCTGCAAACCTCACATTTAGCTGAAAAAAATCACCGTTTTTCACACATTTTTGTGTGGGAAAGTTGTGGCATTACTGGGCTGACACAAATTTCCTACCACCCAGCGTTCCCCCGGGTCTCCCGATAAAAACGGTGCCTCACTCGTGTGGGAGGCCCAAGTACCTGCGACAGGCAAGGACCCAAACCATAGTGAGGCGACATGAAAATTGCTTATCTCCAAACGACCTGGTTTTGCAAGGGGGGTCACTTGGGTTTTTGGTCCGGTGCTCGGCGGCCACCTAGGGAAACCTACCAAACCCACACATTTCTGATAACTAGACACCCGGGGGATTCCAGGGAGGTATGGCTTGCGTGGATCCCCCAACGTTTCCTTACCCAGAATGCCCTGCAAACCTCAAATTTAGCTGAAAAAATCACCTTTTTCACACATTTTTGTGTGGGAAAGTTGTGGCATCACAGGGCTGACACAAATTTCCTACCACCCAGCGTTCCCCCGGGTCTCCCGATAAAAACGGTGCCTCACTCGTGTGGGAGGCCCAAGTACCCGCGTCAGGCAAGGACCCAAACCATAGTGAGGCGACATGAAAATTGCTTATCTCCAAACGACCTGGTTTTGCAAGGGGGGTCACTTGGGTTTTTGGCCCGGTGCTCGGCGGCCACCTAGGGAAACCTACCAAACCCACACATTTCTGAAAACTAGACACCCGGGGGATTCCAGGGAGGTATGGCTTGCGTGGATCCCCCAACGTTTCCTTACCCAGAATGCCCTGCAAACCTCAAATTTTGCTGAAATAATCACCCTTTTCACACATTTTTGTGTGGGAAAGTTGTGGCATCACCGGGCTGACACAAATTTGCTACCACCCAGCGTTCCCCCGGGTCTCCCGATAAAAACGGTGCCTCACTCGTGTGGGAGGCCCAAGTACCCGCGACAGGCAAGGGCCCAAAACGTAGTGAGGCGACATGAAAATTGTCTATCTCCAAACGACCTGGTTTTGCAAGGGGGGGTCACTTGGGTTTTTGGCCCGGTGCTCGGCGGCCACCTAGGAAAACCTACCAAACCCACACATTTCTGAAAACTAGACACCCGGGGGATTCCAGGGAGGTATGGCTTGCGTGGATCCCCCAACGTTTCCTTACCCAGAATGCCCTGCAAACCTCAAATTTTGCTGAAATAATCACCCTTTTCACAAATTTTTGTGTGGGAAAGTTGTGGCATCACCGGGCAGACACAAATTTGCTACCACCCAGCGTTCCCCCGGGTCTCCCGATAAAAACGGTGCCTCACTCGTTTGGGAGGCCCAAGTACCCGCGACAGGCAAGGACCCAAAACATAGTGAGGCGACATGAAAATTGCCCATCTCCAAATGACCTGGTTTTGCAAGGGGGGGTCACTTGGGTTTTCTTGCCCGGTGCTCGGCGGCCACCTAGGGAAACCTACCATACCCACACATTTCTGAAAACTAGACACCCGGGGGATTCCAGGGAGGTATGGCTTGCGTGGATCCCCCAACGTTTCCTTACCCAGAATGCCCTGCAAACCTCAAATTTAGCTGAAAAAATCACCTTTTTCACACATTTTTGTGTGGGAAAGTTGTGGCATCACCGGGCTGACACAAATTTCCTACCACCCAGCGTTCCCCCGGGTCTCCCGATAAAAACGGTGCCTCACTCGTGTGGGAGGCCCAAGTACCCGCGACAGGCAAGGGCCCAAAACGTAGTGAGGCGACATGAAAATTGCCTATCTCCAAACGACCTGGTTTTGCAAGGGGGGTCACTTGGGTTTTTGGCCCGGTGCTCGGCGGCCACCTAGGGAAACCTACCAAACCCACACATTTCTGAAAACTAGACACCCGGGGGATTCCAGGGAGGTATGGCTTGCGTGGATCCCCCAACGTTTCCTTACCCAGAATGCCCTGCAAACCTCAAATTTATCTGAAAAAATCACCTTTTTCACACATTTTTGTGTGGGAAAGTTCTGGCATCACCGGGCTGACACAAATTTCCTACCACCCAGCGTTCCCCCGGGTCTCCCGATAAAAACGGTGCCTCACTCGTGTGGGAGGCCCAAGTACCCGCGACAGGCAAGGGCCCAAAACGTAGTGAGGCGACATGAAAATTGCCTATCTCCAAACGACCTGGTTTTGCAAGGGGGGGTCACTTGGGTTTTTGGCCCGGTGCTCGGCGGCCACCTAGGGAAACCTACCAAACCCACACATTTATGAAAACTAGACCACCGGGGGATTCCAGGGAGGTATGGCTTGCGTGGATCCCCCAACGTTTCCTTACCCAGAATGCCCTGCAAACCTCAAATTTAGCTGAAAAAATCACCTTTTTCACACATTTTTGTGTGGGAAAGTTGTGGCATCACCGGGTTGACACAAATTTCCTACCACCCAGCGTTCCCCCGGGTCTCCCGATAAAAACGGTGCCTCACTTGTGTGGGAGGCCCAAGTACCCGCGACAGGCAAGGACCCAAACCATAGTGAGGCGACATGAAAATTGCTTATCTCCAAACGACCTGGTTTTGCAAGGGGGGTCACTTGGGTTTTTGGCCCGGTGCTCGGCGGCCACCTAGGGAAACCTACCAAACCCACACATTTCTGAACACTAGACACCCGGGGGATTCCAGGGAGGTATGGCTTGCGTGGATCCCCCAATGTTTCCTTACCCAGAATGCCCTGCAAACCTCAAATTTAGCTGAAAAAATCACCTTTTTCACACATTTTTGGGTGGGAAAGTTGTGGCATCACAGGGCTGACACAAATTTCCTACCACCCAGCGTTCCCCCGGGTCTCCCGATAAAAACGGTGCCTCACTCGTGTGGGAGGCCCAAGTACCCGCGTCAGGCAAGGACCCAAACCATAGTGAGGCGACATGAAAATTGCTTATCTCCAAACGACCTGGTTTTGCAAGGGGGGTCACTTGGGTTTTTGGCCCGGTGCTCGGCGGCCACCTAGGGAAACCTACCAAACCCACACATTTCTGAAAACTAGACACCCGGGGGATTCCAGGGATGTATGGCTTGCGTGGATCCCCCAACGTTTCCTTACCCAGAATGCCCTGCAAACCTCAAATTTAGCTGAAAAAATCACCTTTTTCACACATTTTTGTGTGGGAAAGTTGTGGCATCACCGGGCTGACACAAATTTCCTACCACCCAGCGTTCCCGCGGGTCTCCCGATAAAAACAGTGCCTCACTCGTGTGGGAGGCCCAAGTACCCGCGACAGGCAAGGGCCCAAAACGTAGTGAGGCGACATGAAAATTGTCTATCTCCAAACGACCTGGTTTTGCAAGGGGGGGTCACTTGGGTTTTTGGCCCGGTGCTCGGCGGCCACCTAGGGAAACCTACCAAACCCACACATTTCTGAAATCTAGACACCCGGGGGATTCCAGGGAGGTATGGCTTGCGTGGATCCCCCAACGTTTCCTTACCCAGAATGCCCTGCAAACCTCAAATTTTGCTGAAATAATCACCCTTTTCACACATTTTTGTGTGGGAAAGTTGTGGCATCACCGGGCTGACACAAATTTGCTACCACCCAGCGTTCCCCCGGGTCTCCCGATAAAAACGGTGCCTCACTCGTTTGGGAGGCCCAAGTACCCGCGACAGGCAAGGACCCAAAACATAGTGAGGCGACATGAAAATTGCCCATCTCCAAATGACCTGGTTTTGCAAGGGGGGGTCACTTGGGTTTTCTTGCCCGGTGCTCGGCGGCCACCTAGGGAAACCTACCAAACCCACACATTTCTGAAAACTAGACACCCGGGGGATTCCAGGGAGGTATGGCTTGCGTGGATCCCCCAACGTTTCCTTACCCAGAATGCCCTGCAAACCTCAAATTTAGCTGAAAAAATCACCTTTTTCACACATTTTTGTGTGGGAAAGTTGTGGCATCACCGGGCTGACACAAATTTCCTACCACCCAGCGTTCCCCCAGGTCTCCCGATAAAAACGGTGCCTCACTCATGTGGGAGGCCCAAGTACCCGCGACAGGCAAGGACCCAAACCATAGTGAGGCGACATGAAAATTGCTTATCTCCAAACGACCTGGTTCTGCAAGGGGGGTCACTTGGGTTTTTGGCCCGGTGCTCGGCGGCCACCGAGGGAAACCTACCAAACCTACACATTTCTGATAACTAGACACCCGGGGGATTCCAGGGAGGTATGGCTTGCGTGGATCCCCCAACGTTTCCTTACCCAGAATGCCCTGCAAACCTCAAATTTAGCTGAAAAAATCACCTTTTTCACACATTTTTGTGTGGGAAAGTTGTGGCATCACCGGGCTGACACAAATTTCCTACCACCCAGCATTCCCCCGGGTCTCCCAATAAAAACGGTGCCTCACTCGTGTGGGAGGCCCAAGTACCCGCGACAGGCAAGGGCCCAAAATGTAGTGAGGCGACATGAAAATTGCCTATCTCCAAACGACCTGGTTTTGCAAGGGGGGTCACTTGGGTTTTTGGCCCGGTGCTCGGCGGCCACCTAGGGAAACCTACCCAACTCACACATTCCTGAATACTAGACGAACCGGGGGATTCCAGGGAGGTATGGCTTGCGTGGATCCCCCAACGTTTCCTTACCCAGAATGCCCTGCAAACCTCACATTTAGCTGAAAAATCATATTTTTCAAACATTTTTGTGTGGGAAAGTTGTGGCATCACCGGGCTGACACAAATTTCCTACCGGCCAGCGTTCCCCCGGGTCTCCCGATAAAAACGGTGCCTCACTCGTGTGGGAGGCCCAAGTACCTGCTACAGGCAAGGGCCCAAAACTTAGTGAGGCGACATGAAAATTGCCTATCTTCAAACGACATCGTTTTGCAAGGGGGGTCACTTGGGTTTTTGGCCTGGTGCTCGGCGGCCACCTAGGGAAACCTACCAAACCCACACATTTCTGAAAACTAGACAGGCGGGGGATTCCAGGGAGGTATGGCTTGCGTGGATCCCCCAATGTTTCCTTACCCAGAATGCCCTGCAAACCTCAAATTTAGCTGAAAAAATCACCTTTTTCACACATTTTTGTGTGGGAAAGTTGTGGCATCACCGGGCTGACACAAATTTCCTACCACCCAGCGTTCCCCCGGGTCTCCCGATAAAAATGGTGCCTCACTCGTGTGGGAGGCCCAAGTACCCGCGACAGGCAAGGGCCCAAAACGTAGAGAGGCGACATGAAAATTGCCTATCTCCAAACCACCTGGTTTTGCAAGGGGGGTCACTTGGGTTTTTGGCCCGGTGCTCGGCGGCCACCTAGGGAAACCTACCAAACCCACACATTTCTGAAAACTAGACACCCGGGGGATTCCAGGGAGGTATGGCTTGCGTGGATCCCCCAACGTTTACTTACCCAGAATGCCCTGCAAACCTCAAATTTAGCTGAAAAAATCACATTTTTCACACATTTTTGTGTGGGAAAGTTCTGGCATCACCGGGTTGACACAAATTTCCTACCACCCAGCGTTCCCCCAGGTCTCCCGATAAAAACGGTGCCTCACTCGTGTGGGAGGCCCAAGTACCCGCGACAGGCAAGGACCCAAACCATAGTGAGGCGACATGAAAATTGCTTATCTCCAAACGACCTGGTTTTGCAAAGGGGGGTCACTTGGATTTTTGGCCCGGTGCTCGGCGGCCACCTAGGGAAACCTACCAAACCCACACATTTCTGAAAACTAGACATCCGGGGGATTCCAGGGAGGTATGGCTTGCGTGGATCCCCCAATGTTTCCTTACCCAGAATGCCCTGCAAACCTCAAATGTAGCTGAAAAAATCACCTTTTTCACACATTTTTGTGTGGGAAAGTTGTGGCATCACCGGGCTGACACAAATTTCCTACCACCCAGTGTTCCCCCGGGTCTCCCGATAAAAACGGTGCCTCACTCGTGTGGGAGGCCCAAGTACCCGCGACAGGCAAGGGCCCAAAACGTAGTGAGGCGACATGAAAATTGCCTATCTCCAAACGACCTGGTTTTGCAAGGGGGGTCACTTGGGTTTTTGGCCCGGTGCTCGGCGGCCACCTAGGGAAACCTACCAAACCCACACATTTCTGAAAACTAGACACCCGGGGGATTCCAGGGAGGTATGGCTTGCGTGGATCCCCCAACGTTTCCTTACCCAGAATGCCCTGCAAACCTCAAATTTATCTGAAAAAATCACCTTTTTCACACATTTTTGTGTGGGAAAGTTCTGGCATCACCGGGCTGACACAAATTTCCTACCACCCAGCGTTCCCCCGGGTCTCCCGATAAAAACGGTGCCTCACTCGTGTGGGAGGCCCAAGTACCCGCGACAGGCAAGGGCCCAAAACGTAGTGAGGCGACATGAAAATTGCCTATCTCCAAACGACCTGGTTTTGCAAGGGGGGGTCACTTGGGTTTTTGGCCCGGTGCTCGGCGGCCACCTAGGGAAACCTACCAAACCCACACATTTCTGAAGACTAGACCACCGGGGGATTCCAGGGAGGTATGGCTTGCGTGGATCCCCCAACGTTTCCTTTCCCAGAATGCCCTGCAAACCTCAAATTTAGCTGAAAAAATCACCTTTTTCGCACATTTTTGTGTGGGAAAGTTGTGGCATCACCGGGTTGACACAAATTTCCTACCACCCAGCGTTCCCCCGTGTCTCCCGATAAAAACGGTGCCTCACTTGTGTGGGAGGCCCAAGTACCCGCGACAGGCAAGGACCCAAACCATAGTGAGGCGACATGAAAATTGCTTATCTCCAAACGACCTGGTTTTGCAAGGGGGGTCACTTGGGTATTTGGCCCGGTGCTCGGCGGCCACCTAGGGAAACCTACCAAACCCACACATTTCTGAAAACTAGACACCCGGGGGATTCCAGGGAGGTATGGCTTGCGTGGATCCCCCAATGTTTCCTTACCCAGAATGCCCTGCAAACCTCAAATTTAGCTGAAAAAATCACCTTTTTCACACATTTTTGTGTGGGAAAGTTGTGGCATCACAGGGCTGACACAAATTTCCTACCACCCAGCGTTCCCCCGGGTCTCCCGATAAAAACGGTGCCTCACTCGTGTGGGAGGCCCAAGTACCCGCGTCAGGCAAGGACCCAAACCATAGTGAGGCGACATGAAAATTGCTTATCTCCAAACGACCTGGTTTTGCAAGGGGGGTCACTTGGGTTTTTGGCCCGGTGCTCGGCGGCCACCTAGGGAAACCTACCAAACCCACACATTTCTGAAAACTAGACACCCGGGGGATTCCAGGGAGGTATGGCTTGCGTGGATCCCCCAACGTTTCCTTACCCAGAATGCCCTGCAAACCTCAAATTTAGCTGAAAAAATCACCTTTTTCACACATTTTTGTGTGGGAAAGTTCTGGCATCACCGGGCTGACACAAATATCCAACCACCCAGCGTTCCCCCGGGTCTCCCGATAAAAACGGTGCCTCACTCGTGTGGGAGGCCCAAGTACCCGCGACAGGCAAGGGCCCAAAACGTAGTGAGGCGACATGAAAATTGCCTATCTCCAAACGACCTGGTTTTGCAAGGGGGGGTCACTTGGGTTTTTGGCCCGGTGCTCGGCGGCCACCTAGGGAAACCTACCAAACCCACACATTTCTGAAAACTAGACCACCGGGGGATTCCAGGGAGGTATGGCTTGCGTGGATCCCCCAACGTTTCCTTACCCAGAATGCCCTGCAAACCTCAAATTTAGCTGAAAAAATCACCTTTTTCACACATTTTTGTGTGGGAAAGTTGTGGCATCACCGGGTTGACACAAATTTCCTACCACCCAGCGTTCCCCCGGGTCTCCCGATAAAAACGGTGCCTCACTTGTGTGGGAGGCCCAAGTACCCGCGACAGGCAAGGACCCAAACCATAGTGAGGCGACATGAAAATTGCTTATCTCCAAACGACCTGGTTTTGCAAGGGGGGTCACTTGGGTTTTTGGCCAGGTGCTCGGCGGCCACCTAGGGAAACCTACCAAACCCACACATTTCTGAAAACTAGACACCCGGGGGATTCCAGGGAGGTATGGCTTGCGTGGATCCCCCAATGTTTCCTTACCCAGAATGCCCTGCAAACCTCAAATTTAGCTGAAAAAATCATCTTTTTCACACATTTTTGTGTGGGAAAGTTGTGGCATCACAGGGCTGACACAAATTTCCTACCACCCAGCGTTCCCCCGGGTCTCCCGATAAAAACGGTGCCTCACTCGTGTGGGAGGCCCAAGTACCCGCGTCAGGCAAGGACCCAAACCATAGTGAGGCGACATGAAAATTGCTTATCTCCAAACGACCTGGTTTTGCAAGGGGGGTCACTTGGGTTTTTGGCCCGGTGCTCGGCGGCCACCTAGGGAAACCTACCAAACCCACACATTTCTGAAAACTAGACACCCGGGGGATTCCAGGGAGGTATGGCTTGCGTGGATCCCCCAACGTTTCCTTACCCAGAATGCCCTGCAAACCTCAAATTTAGCTGAAAAAAATCACCTTTTTCACACATTTTTGTGTGGGAAAGTTGTGGCATCACCGGGCTGACACAAATTTCCTACCACCCAGCGTTCCCCCGTGTCTCCCGATAAAAACGGTGCCTCACTCGTGTGGGAGGCCCAAGTACCCGCGACAGGCAAGGACCCAAAACATAGTGAGGGGACATGAAAATTGCTTATCTCCAAACGACCTGGTTTTGCAAGGGGGGTCACTTGGGTTTTTGGCCCGGTGCTCGGCGGCCACCTAGGGAAAACTACCAAACCCACACATTTCTGATAACTAGACACCCGGGGCATTCCAGGGATGTATGGCTTGCGTGGATCCCCCAACGTTTCCTTACCCAGAATGCCCTGCAAACCTCAAATTTAGCTGAAAAAATCACCTTTTTCACACATTTTTGTGTGGGAAAGTTGTGGCATCACCGGGCTGACACAAATTTCCTACCACCCAGCGTTCCCGCGGGTCTCCCGATAAAAACAGTGCCTCACTCGTGTGGGAGGCCCAAGTACCCGCGACAGGCAAGGGCCCAAACGCAGTGAGGCGACATGAAAATTGTCTATCTCCAAACGACCTGGTTTTGCAAGGGGGGGTCACTTGGGTTTTTGGCCCGGTGCTCGGCGGCCACCTAGGGAAACCTACCAAACCCACACATTTCTGAAAACTAGACACCCGGGGGATTCCAGGGAGGTATGGCTTGCGTGGATCCCCCAACGTTTCCTTACCCAGAATGCCCTGCAAACCTCAAATTTTGCTGAAATAATCACCCTTTTCACACATTTTTGTGTGGGAAAGTTGTGGCATCACCGGGCTGACACAAATTTGCTACCACCCAGCGTTCCCCCGGGTCTCCCGATAAAAACGGTGCCTCACTCGTTTGGGAGGCCCAAGTACCCGCGACAGGCAAGGACCCAAAACATAGTGAGGCGACATGAAAATTGCCCATCACCAAATGACCTGGTTTTGCAAGGGGGGGTCACTTGGGTTTTCTTGCCCGGTGCTCGGCGGCCACCTAGGGAAACCTACCAAACCCACACATTTCTGAAAACTAGACACCCGGGGGATTCCAGGGAGGTATGGCTTGCGTGGATCCCCCAACGTTTCCTTACCCAGAATGCCCTGCAAACCTCAAATTTAGCTGAAAAAATCACCTTTTTCACACATTTTTGTGTGGGAAAGTTGTGGCATCACCGGGCTGACACAAATTTCCTACCACCCAGCGTTCCCCCGGGTCTCCCGATAAAAACGGTTCCTCACTCGTGTGGGAGGCCCAAGTACCCGCGACAGGCAAAGACCCAAAACATAGTTAGGCGACATGAAAATTGCCGATCTCCAAACGACCTGGTTTTGCAAGGGGGGTCACTTGGGTTTTTGGCCCGGTGCTCGGCGGCCACCTAGGGAAAACTACCAAACCCACACATTTCTGATAACTAGACACCCGGGGGATTCCAGGGATGTATGGCTTGCGTGGATCCCCCAACGTTTCCTTACCCAGAATGCCCTGCAAACCTCAAATTTAGCTGAAAAAATCACCTTTTTCACACATTTTTGTGTGGGAAAGTTGTGGCATCACCGGGCTGACACAAATTTCCTACCACCCAGCGTTCCCGCGGGTCTCCCGATAAAAACAGTGCCTCACTCGTGTGGGAGGCCCAAGTACCCGCGACAGGCAAGGGCCCAAAACGTAGTGAGGCGTCATGAAAATTGTCTATCTCCAAACGACCTGGTTTTGCAAGGGGGGGTCACTTGGGTTTTTGGCCCGGTGCTCGGCGGCCACCTAGGGAAACCTACCAAACCCACACATTTCTGAAAACTAGACACCCGGGGGATTCCAGGGAGGTATGGCTTGCGTGGATCCCCCAACGTTTCCTTACCCAGAATGCCCTGCAAACCTCAAATTTTGCTGAAATAATCACCCTTTTCACACATTTTTGTGTGGGAAAGTTGTGGCATCACCGGGCTGACACAAATTTGCTACCACCCAGCGTTCCCCCGGGTCTCCCGATAAAAACGGTGCCTCACTCGTTTGGGAGGCCCAAGTACCCGCGACAGGCAAGGACCCAAAACATAGTGAGGCGATATGAAAATTGCCCATCTCCAAATGACCTGGTTTTGCAAGGGGGGGTCACTTGGGTTTTCTTGCCCGGTGCTCGGCGGCCACCTAGGGAAACCTACCAAACCCACACATTTCTGAAAACTAGACACCCGGGGGATTCCAGGGAGGTATGGCTTGCGTGGATCCCCCAAAGTTTCCTTACCCAGAATGCCCTGCAAACCTCAAATTTAGCTGAAAAAATCACCTTTTTCACACATTTTTGTGTGGGAAAGTTGTGGCATCACCGGGCTGACACAAATTTCCTACCACCCAGCGTTCCCCCGGGTCTCCTGATAAAAACGGTTCCTCACTCGTGTGGGAGGCCCAAGTACCCGCGACAGGCAAAGACCCAAAACATAGTTAGGCGACATGAAAATTGCCTATCTCCAAACGACCTGGTTTTGCAAGGGGGGTCACTTGGGTTTTTGGCCCGGTGCTCGGCGGCCACCTAGTGAAACCTACCAAACCCACACATTTCTGAAAACTAGACACCCGGGGGATTCTAGGGAGGTATGGCTTGCGTGGATCCCCCAATGTTTCCTTACCCAGAATGCCCTGCAAACCTCAAATTTAGCTGAAAAAATCAAATTTTTCACACATTTTTGTGTGGGAAAGTTGTGGCATCACCAGGCTGACACAAATTTCCTACCACCCAGCGTTCCCCCGGGTATCCCGATACAAATGGTGCCTCACTCGTGTGGGAGGCCCAAGTACCCCCGACAGGCAAGGACCCAAAACATAGTGAGGCGACATGAAAATTGCTTATCTCCAAACGACCTGGTTTTCCAAGGGGGGTCACTTGGGTTTTTGGCCCGGTGCTCGGCGGCCACCTAGGGAAACCTACCAAACCCACACATTTCTGAAAACTAGACACCCGGGGGATTCCAGGGAGGTATGGCTTGCGTGGATCCCCCAACGTTTCCTTACCCAGAATGCCCTGCAAACCTCACATTTAGCTGAAAAAATCGGATGTATGACGTTACAACGCACACTTTTACAACGCATGCACTTACAACGCATTTTTTACAACGCATAATCCATTACAACGCATGACATTACAACGCATGACACTACAACGCATTTTTAAAAAATACCTTTACAACGCATTTCCATTACAACGCATACTACCTTTACAACGCATACCATTACAACGCATAATATTAAATTACATTTAAGGTAAGTATTAGATAGTATAGGGGTAAAAGTTACTTTTCTAACTCCAGGGGGTGCAACAGTAGGGTAAGTGTTGGATAGTATAGGGGTAAAAATTACTATTCTAACTCCAGGGGGTGCAACAGTAGGGTAAGTGTTGGATAGTATAGGGGTAAAAATTACTATTCTAACTCCAGGGGGTGCATCAGTAGGGTAAGTGTTGGATAGTATAGGGGTAAAAATTACTATTCTAACTCCAGGGGGTGCAACAGTAGGGTAAGTGTTGGATAGTATAGGGGTAAAAATTACTATTCTAACTCCAGGGGGTGCAACAGTAGGGTAAGTGTTGGATAGTATAGGGGTAAAAATTACTATTCTAACTCCAGGGGGTGCAACAGTAGGGTAAGTGTTGGATAGTATAGGGGTAAAAATTACTATTCTAACTCCAGGGGGTGCATCAGTAGGGTAAGTGTTGGATAGTATAGGGGTAAAAATTACTATTCTAACTCCAGGGGGTGCATCAGTAGGGTAAGTGTTGGATAGTATAGGGGTAAAAATTACTATTCTAACTCCAGGGGGTGCAACAGTAGGGTAAGTGTTGGATAGTATAGGGGTAAAAATTACTATTCTAACTCCAGGGGGTGCAACAGTAGGGTAAGTGTTGGATAGTGTAGTGTAATATTATGCGTTGTAATGGTATGCGTTGTAATGGTAGTATGCGTTGTAATGGAATGCGTTGTAAAGGTAGTTTTTAAAAATGCGTTGTAGTGTCATGCGTTGTAATGTCATGCGTTGTAATGGATTATGCGTTGTAAAAAATGCGTTGTAAAGGTAGTGCGTTGTAAAAGTTGCGTTGTAAAGGTTGTTCCCCGAAAAAATCATATTTTTCACACATTTTTGTGTGGGAAAGTTGTGGCATCAACGGGCTGACACAAATTTCCTACCACCCAGCGTTCCCCCGGGTCTCCCGATAAAAACGGTGCCTCACTCGTGTGGGAGGCCCAAGTACCCGAGACAGGCAAGGGCCCAAAACGTAGTGAGGCGACATGAAAATTGCCTATCTCCAAACGACCTGGTTATGCAAGGGGGGGTCACTTGGGTTTTTGGCCCGGTGCTCGGCGGCCACCTAGGGAAACCTACCAAACCCACACATTTCTGAAAACTAGACACCCGGGGGATTCCAGGGAGGTATAGCTTGCGTGGATCCCCCAAAGTTTCCTTACCCAGAATGCCCTGCAAACCTCACATTTAGCTGAAAAAAATCACCTTTTTTCACACATTTTTGTGTGGGAAAGTTGTGGCATTACTGGGCTGACACAAATTTCCTACCACCCAGCGTTCCCCCGGGTCTCCCGATAAAAACGGTGCCTCACTCATGTGGGAGGCCCAAGTACCCGCGACAGGCAAGGACCCAAACCATAGTGAGGCGACATGAAAATTGCTTATCTCCACACGACCTGGTTTTGCAAGGGGGGTCACTTGGGTTTTTGGCCCGGTGCTCGGCGGCCACCTAGGGAAACCTACCAAACCTACACATTTCTGATAACTAGACACCCGGGGGATTCCAGGGAGGTATGGCTTGCGTGGATCCCCCAACGTTTCCTTACCCAGAATGCCCTGCAAACCTCAAATTTAGCTGAAAAAATCACCTTTTTCACACATTTTTGTGTGGGAAAGTTGTGGCATCACCGGGCTGACACAAATTTCCTACCACCCAGCGTTCCCCCGGGTCTCCCAATAAAAACGGTGCCTCACTCGTGTGGGAGGCCCAAGTACCCGCGACAGGCAAGGGCCCAAAATGTAGTGAGGCGACATGAAAATTGCCTATCTCCAAACGACCTGGTTTTGCAAGGGGGGTCACTTGGGTTTTTGGCCCGGTGCTCGGCGGCCACCTAGGGAAACCTACCCAACTCACACATTCCTGAATACTAGACGAACCGGGGGATTCCAGGGAGGTATGGCTTGCGTGGATCCCCCAACGTTTCCTTACCCAGAATGCCCTGCAAACCTCACATTTAGCTGAAAAAATCATATTTTTCAAACATTTTTGTGTGGGAAAGTTGTGGCATCACCGGGCTGACACAAATTTCCTACCGGCCAGCGTTCCCCCGGGTCTCCCGATAAAAACGGTGCCTCACTCGTGTGGGAGGCCCAAGTACCCGCTACAGGCAAGGGCCCAAAACTTAGTGAGGCGACATGAAAATTGCCTATCTTCAAACGACATCGTTTTGCAAGGGGGGTCACTTGGGTTTTTGGCCTGGTGCTCGGCGGCCACCTAGGGAAACCTACCAAACCCACACATTTCTGAAAACTAGACAGCCGGGGGATTCCAGGGAGGTATGGCTTGCGTGGATCCCCCAATGTTTCCTTACCCAGAATGCCCTGCAAACCTCAAATTTAGCTGAAAAAATCACCTTTTTCACACATTTTTGTGTGGGAAAGTTGTGGCATCACCGGGCTGACACAAATTTCCTACCACCCAGCGTTCCCCCGGGTCTCCCGATAAAAATGGTGCTTCACTCGTGTGGGAGGCCCAAGTACCCGCGACAGGCAAGGGCCCAAAACGTAGAGAGGCGACATGAAATTTGCCTATCTCCAAACGACCTGGTTTTGCAAGGGGGGTCACTTGGGTTTTTGGCCCGGTGCTCGGCGGCCACCTAGGGAAACCTACCAAACCCACACATTTCTGAAAACTAGACACCCGGGGGATTCCAGGGAGGTATGGCTTGCGTGGATCCCCCAACGTTTACTTACCCAGAATGCCCTGCAAACCTCAAATTTAGCTGAAAAAATCACATTTTTCACACATTTTTGTGTGGGAAAGTTCTGGCATCACCGGGTTGACACAAATTTCCTACCACCCAGCGTTCCCCCATGTCTCCCGATAAAAACGGTGCCTCACTCGTGTGGGAGGCCCAAGTACCCGCGACAGGCAAGGACCCAAACCATAGTGAGGCGACATGAAAATTGCTTATCTCCAAACGACCTGGTTTTGCAAAGGGGGGTCACTTGGATTTTTGGCCCGGTGCTCGGCGGCCACCTAGGGAAACCTACCAAACCCACACATTTCTGAAAACTAGACATCCGGGGGATTCCAGGGAGGTATGGCTTGCGTGGATCCCCCAATGTTTCCTTACCCAGAATGCCCTGCAAACCTCAAATGTAGCTGAAAAAATCACCTTTTTCACACATTTTTGTGTGGGAAAGTTCTGGCATCACCGGGCTGACACAAATTTCCTACCACCCAGCGTTCCCCCGGGTCTCCCGATAAAAACGGTGCCTCACTCGTGTGGGAGGCCCAAGTACCCGCGACAGGCAAGGGCCCAAAACGTAGTGAGGCGACATGAAAATTGCCTATCTCCAAACGACCTGGTTTTGCAAGGGGGGGTCACTTGGGTTTTTGGCCCGGTGCTCGGCGGCCACCTAGGGAAACCTACCAAACCCACACATTTCTGAAAACTAGACCACCGGGGGATTCCAGGGAGGTATGGCTTGCGTGGATCCCCCAACGTTTCCTTACCCAGAATGCCCTGCAAACCTCAAATTTAGCTGAAAAAATCACCTTTTTCACACATTTTTGTGTGGGAAAGTTGTGGCATCACCGGGTTGACACAAATTTCCTACCACCCAGCGTTCCCCCGTGTCTCCCGATAAAAACGGTGCCTCACTTGTGTGGGAGGCCCAAGTACCCGCGACAGGCAAGGACCCAAACCATAGTGAGGCGACATGAAAATTGCTTATCTCCAAACGACCTGGTTTTGCAAGGGGGGTCACTTGGGTATTTGGCCCGGTGCTCGGCGGCCACCTAGGGAAACCTACCAAACCCACACATTTCTGAAAACTAGACACCCGGGGGATTCCAGGGAGGTATGGCTTGCGTGGATCCCCCAATGTTTCCTTACCCAGAATGCCCTGCAAACCTCAAATTTAGCTGAAAAAATCACCTTTTTCACACATTTTTGTGTGGGAAAGTTGTGGCATCACAGGGCTGACACAAATTTCCTACCACCCAGCGTTCCCCCGGGTCTCCCGATAAAAACGGTGCCTCACTCGTGTGGGAGGCCCAAGTACCCGCGTCAGGCAAGGACCCAAACCATAGTGAGGCGACATGAAAATTGCTTATCTCCAAACGACCTGGTTTTGCAAGGGGGGTCACTTGGGTTTTTGGCCCGGTGCTCGGCTGCCACCTAGGGAAACCTACCAAACCCACACATTTCTGAAAACTAGACACCCGGGGGATTCCAGGGAGGTATGGCTTGCGTGGATCCCCCAACGTTTCCTTACCCAGAATGCCCTGCAAACCTCAAATTTTGCTGAAATAATCACCCTTTTCACACATTTTTGTGTGGGAAAGTTGTGGCATCACCGGGCTGACACAAATTTGCTACCACCCAGCGTTCCCCCGGGTCTCCCGATAAAAACTGTACCTCACTCGTTTGGGAGGCCCAAGTACCCGCGACAGGCAAGGACCCAAAACATAGTGAGGCGACATGAAAATTGCCCATCTCCAAATGACCTGGTTTTGCAAGGGGGGGTCACTTGGGTTTTCTTGCCCGGTGCTCGGCGGCCACCTAGGGAAACCTACCAAACCCACACATTTCTGAAAACTAGACACCCGGGGGATTCCAGGGAGGTATGGCTTGCGTGGATCCCCCAACGTTTCCTTACCCAGAATGCCCTGCAAACCTCAAATTTAGCTGAAAAAATCACCCTTTTCACACATTTTTGTGTGGGAAAGTTGTGGCATCACCGGGCTGACACAAATTTCCTACCACCCAGCGTTCCCCCGGGTCTCCCGATAAAAACGGTTCCTCACTCGTGTGGGAGGCCCAAGTACCCGCGACAGGCAAAGACCCAAAACATAGTTAGGCGACATGAAAATTGCCTATCTCCAAACGACCTGGTTTTGCAAGGGGGGTCACTTGGGTTTTTGGCCCGGTGCTCGGCGGCCACCTAGGGAAAACTACCAAACCCACACATTTCTGATAACTAGACACCCGGGGGATTCCAGGGATGTATGGCTTGCGTGGATCCCCCAACGTTTCCTTACCCAGAATGCCCTGCAAACCTCAAATTTAGCTGAAAAAATCACCTTTTTCACACATTTTTGTGTGGGAAAGTTGTGGCATCACCGGGCTGACACAAATTTCCTACCACCCAGCGTTACCGCGGGTCTCCCGATAAAAACAGTGCCTCACTCGTGTGGGAGGCCCAAGTACCCGCGACAGGCAAGGGCCCAAAACGTAGTGAGGCGACATGAAAATTGTCTATCTCCAAACGACCTGGTTTTGCAAGGGGGGGTCACTTGGGTTTTTGGCCCGGTGCTCGGCGGCCACCTAGGGAACCCTACCAAACCCACACATTTCTGAAAACTAGACACCCGGGGGATTCCAGGGAGGTATGGCTTGCGTGGATCCCCCAACGTTTCCTTACCCAGAATGCCCTGCAAACCTCAAATTTTGCTGAAATAATCACCCTTTTCACACATATTTGTGTGGGAAAGTTGTGGCATCACCGGGCTGACACAAATTTGCTACCACCCAGCGTTCCCCTGGGTCTCCCGATAAAAACGGTGCCTCACTCGTTTGGGAGGCCCAAGTACCCGCGACAGGCAAGGACCCAAAACATAGTGAGGCGATATGAAAATTGCCCATCTCCATATGACCTGGTTTTGCAAGGGGGGGTCACTTGGGTTTTCTTGCCCGGTGCTCGGCGGCCACCTAGGGAAACCTACCAAACCCACACATTTCTGAAAACTAGACACCCGGGGGATTCCAGGGAGGTATGGCTTGCGTGGATCCCCCAACGTTTCCTTACCCAGAATGCCCTGCAAACCTCAAATTTAGCTGAAAAAATCACCTTTTTCACACATTTTTGTGTGGGAAAGTTGTGGCATCACCGGGCTGACACAAATTTCCTACCACCCAGCGTTCCCCCGGGTCTCCCGATAATAATGGTTCCTCACTCGTGTGGGAGGCCCAAGTACCCGCGACAGGCAAAGACCCAAAACATAGTTAGGCGACATGAAAATTGCCTATCTCCAAACGACCTGGTTTTGCAAGGGGGGTCACTTGGGTTTTTGGCCCGGTGCTCGGCGGCCACCGAGTGAAACCTACCAAACCCACACATTTCTGAAAACTAGACACCCGGGGGATTCTAGGGAGGTATGGCTTGCGTGGATCCCCCAATGTTTCCTTACCCAGAATGCCCTGCAAACCTCACATTTAGCTGAAAAAATCAAATTTTTCACACATTTTTGTGTGGGAAAGTTGTGGCATCACCAGGCTGACACAAATTTCCTACCACCCAGCGTTCCCCCGGGTATCCCGATAAAAACGGTGCCTCACTCGTGTGGGAGGCCCAAGTACCCCCGACAGGCAAGGACCCAAAACATAGTGAGGCGACATGAAAATTGCTTATCTCCAAACGACCTGGTTTTCCAAGGGGGGTCACTTGGGTTTTTGGCCCGGTGCTCGGCGGCCACCTAGGGAAACCTACCAAACCCACACATTTCTGAAAACTAGACACCCGGGGGATTCCAGGGAGGTATGGCTTGCGTGGATCCCCCAACGTTTCCTTACCCAGAATGCCCTGCAAACCTCACATTTAGCTGAAAAAATCATATTTTTCACACATTTTTGTGTGGGAAAGTTGTGGCATCAATGGGCTGACACAAATTTCCTACCACCCAGCGTTCCCCCGGGTCTCCCGATAAAAACGGTGCCTCACTCGTGTGGGAGGCCCAAGTACCCGCGACAGGCAAGGGCCCAAAACGTAGTGAGGCGACATGAAAATTGCCTATCTCCAAACGACCTGGTTATGCAAGGGGGGGTCACTTGGGTTTTTGGCCCGGTGCTCGGCGGCCACCTAGGGAAACCTACCAAACCCACACATTTCTGAAAACTAGACACCCGGGGGATTCCAGGGAGGTATGGCTTGCGTGGATCCCCCAAAGTTTCCTTACCCAGAATGCCCTGCAAACCTCACATTTAGCTGAAAAAAATCACCTTTTTTCACACATTTTTGTGTGGGAAAGTTGTGGCATTACTGGGCTGACACAAATTTCCTACCACCCAGCGTTCCCCCGGGTCTCCCGATAAAAACGGTGCCTCACTCGTGTGGGAGGCCCAAGTACCCGCGACAGGCAAGGACCCAAACCATAGTGAGGCGACATGAAAATTGCTTATCTCCAAACGACCTGGTTTTGCAAGGGGGGTCACTTGGGTTTTTGGCCCGGTGCTCGGCGGCCACCTAGGGAAACCTACCAAACCCAGACATTTCTGATAACTAGACACCCGGGGGATTCCAGGGAGGTATGGCTTGCGTGGATCCCCCAACGTTTCCTTACCCAGAATGCCCTGCAAACCTCAAATTTAGCTGAAAAAATCACCTTTTTCACACATTTTTGTGTGGGAAAGTTGTGGCATCACCGGGCTGACACAAATTTCCTACCACCCAGCGTTCCCCCGGGTCTCCCAATAAAAACGGTGCCTCACTCGTGTGGGAGGCCCAAGTACCCGCGACAGGCAAGGGCCCAAAATGTAGTGAGGCGACATGAAAATTGCCTATCTCCAAACGATCTGGTTTTGCAAGGGGGGTCACTTGGGTTTTTGGCCCGGTGCTCGGCGGCCACCTTGGGAAACCTACCAAACTCACACATTCCTGAATACTAGACACCCGGGGGATTCCAGGGAGGTATGGCTTGCGTGGATCCCCCAACGTTTCCTTACCCAGAATGCCCTGCAAACCTCACATTTAGCTGAAAAAATCATATTTTTCACACATTTTTGAGTGGGAAAGTTGTGGCATCACCGGGCTGACACAAATTTCCTACCGGCCAGCGTTCCCCCGGGTCTCCCGATAAAAACGGTGCCTCACTCGTGTGGGAGGCCCAAGTACCCGCGACAGGCAAGGGCCCAAAACTTAGTGAGGCGACATGAAAATTGCCTATCTTCAAACGACATCGTTTTGCAAGGGGGGTCACTTGGGTTTTTGGCCTAGTGCTCGGCGGCCACCTAGGGAAACCTACCAAACCCACACATTTCTGAAAACTAGACAGCCGGGGGATTCCAGGGAGGTATGGCTTGCGTGGATCCCCCAATGTTTCCTTACCCAGAATGCCCTGCAAACCTCAAATTTAGCTGAAAAAATCACCTTTTTCACATATTTTTGTGTGGGAAAGTTGTGGCATCACCGGGCTGACACAAATTTCCTACCACCCAGCGTTACCCCGGGTCTCCCGATAAAAATGGTGCCTCACTCGTGTGGGAGGCCCAAGTACCCGCGACAGGCAAGGGCCCAAAACGTAGAGAGGCGACATGAAAATTGCCTATCTCCAAACAACCTGGTTTTGCAAGGGGGGTCACTTGGGTTTTTGGCCCGGTGCTCGGCGGCCACCTAGGGAAACCTACCAAACCCACACATTTCTGAAAACTAGACACCCGGGGGATTCCAGGGAGGTATGGCTTGCGTGGATCCCCCAACGTTTCCTTACCCAGAATGCCCTGCAAACCTCAAATTTAGCTGAAAAAATCACATTTTTCACACATTTTTGTGTGGGAAAGTTCTGGCATCACCGGGTTGACACAAATTTCCTACCACCCAGCGTTCCCCCGGGTCTCCCGATAAAAACGGTTCCTCACTCGTGTGGGAGGCCCAAGTACCCGCGACAGGCAAAGACCCAAAACATAGTTAGGCGAAATGAAAATTGCCTATCTCCAAACGACCTGGTTTTGCAAGGGGGGTCACTTGGGTTTTTGGCCCGGTGCTCGGCGGCCACCTAGGGAAAACTACCAAACCCACACATTTCTGATAACTAGACACCCGGGGGATTCCAGGGATGTATGGCTTGCGTGGATCCCCCAACGTTTCCTTACCCAGAATGCCCTGCAAACCTCAAATTTAGCTGAAAAAATCACCTTTTTCACACATTTTTGTGTGGGAAAGTTGTGGCATCACCGGGCTGACACAAATTTCCTACCACCCAGCGTTACCGCGGGTCTCCCGATAAAAACAGTGCCTCACTCGTGTGGGAGGCCCAAGTACCCGCGACAGGCAAGGGCCCAAAACGTAGTGAGGCGACATGAAAATTGTCTATCTCCAAACGACCTGGTTTTGCAAGGGGGGGTCACTTGGGTTTTTGGCCCGGTGCTCGGCGGCCACCTAGGGAACCCTACCAAACCCACACATTTCTGAAAACTAGACACCCGGGGGATTCCAGGGAGGTATGGCTTGCGTGGATCCCCCAACGTTTCCTTACCCAGAATGCCCTGCAAACCTCAAATTTTGCTGAAATAATCACCCTTTTCACACATATTTGTGTGGGAAAGTTGTGGCATCACCGGGCTGACACAAATTTGCTACCACCCAGCGTTCCCCTGGGTCTCCCGATAAAAACGGTGCCTCACTCGTTTGGGAGGCCCAAGTACCCGCGACAGGCAAGGACCCAAAACATAGTGAGGCGATATGAAAATTGCCCATCTCCAAATGACCTGGTTTTGCAAGGGGGGGTCACTTGGGTTTTCTTGCCCGGTGCTCGGCGGCCACCTAGGGAAACCTACCAAACCCACACATTTCTGAAAACTAGACACCCGGGGGATTCCAGGGAGGTATGGCTTGCGTGGATCCCCCAACGTTTCCTTACCCAGAATGCCCTGCAAACCTCAAATTTAGCTGAAAAAATCACCTTTTTCACACATTTTTGTGTGGGAAAGTTGTGGCATCACCGGGCTGACACAAATTTCCTACCACCCAGCGTTCCCCCGGGTCTCCCGATAATAATGGTTCCTCACTCGTGTGGGAGGCCCAAGTACCCGCGACAGGCAAAGACCCAAAACATAGTTAGGCGACATGAAAATTGCCTATCTCCAAACGACCTGGTTTTGCAAGGGGGGTCACTTGGGTTTTTGGCCCGGTGCTCGGCGGCCACCGAGTGAAACCTACCAAACCCACACATTTCTGAAAACTAGACACCCGGGGGATTCTAGGGAGGTATGGCTTGCGTGGATCCCCCAATGTTTCCTTACCCAGAATGCCCTGCAAACCTCACATTTAGCTGAAAAAATCAAATTTTTCACACATTTTTGTGTGGGAAAGTTGTGGCATCACCAGGCTGACACAAATTTCCTACCACCCAGCGTTCCCCCGGGTATCCCGATAAAAACGGTGCCTCACTCGTGTGGGAGGCCCAAGTACCCCCGACAGGCAAGGACCCAAAACATAGTGAGGCGACATGAAAATTGCTTATCTCCAAACGACCTGGTTTTCCAAGGGGGGTCACTTGGGTTTTTGGCCCGGTGCTCGGCGGCCACCTAGGGAAACCTACCAAACCCACACATTTCTGAAAACTAGACACCCGGGGGATTCCAGGGAGGTATGGCTTGCGTGGATCCCCCAACGTTTCCTTACCCAGAATGCCCTGCAAACCTCACATTTAGCTGAAAAAATCATATTTTTCACACATTTTTGTGTGGGAAAGTTGTGGCATCAATGGGCTGACACAAATTTCCTACCACCCAGCGTTCCCCCGGGTCTCCCGATAAAAACGGTGCCTCACTCGTGTGGGAGGCCCAAGTACCCGCGACAGGCAAGGGCCCAAAACGTAGTGAGGCGACATGAAAATTGCCTATCTCCAAACGACCTGGTTATGCAAGGGGGGGTCACTTGGGTTGTTGGCCCGGTGCTCGGCGGCCACCTAGGGAAACCTACCAAACCCACACATTTCTGAAAACTAGACACCCGGGGGATTCCAGGGAGGTATGGCTTGCGTGGATCCCCCAAAGTTTCCTTACCCAGAATGCCCTGCAAACCTCACATTTAGCTGAAAAAAATCACCTTTTTTCACACATTTTTGTGTGGGAAAGTTGTGGCATTACTGGGCTGACACAAATTTCCTACCACCCAGCGTTCCCCCGGGTCTCCCGATAAAAACGGTGCCTCACTCGTGTGGGAGGCCCAAGTACCCGCGACAGGCAAGGACCCAAACCATAGTGAGGCGACATGAAAATTGCTTATCTCCAAACGACCTGGTTTTGCAAGGGGGGTCACTTGGGTTTTTGGCCCGGTGCTCGGCGGCCACCTAGGGAAACCTACCAAACCCAGACATTTCTGATAACTAGACACCCGGGGGATTCCAGGGAGGTATGGCTTGCGTGGATCCCCCAACGTTTCCTTACCCAGAATGCCCTGCAAACCTCAAATTTAGCTGAAAAAATCACCTTTTTCACAAATTTTTGTGTGGGAAAGTTGTGGCATCACCGGGCTGACACAAATTTCCTACCACCCAGCGTTCCCCCGGGTCTCCCAATAAAAACGGTGCCTCACTCATGTGGGAGGCCCAAGTACCCGCGACAGGCAAGGGCCCAAAATGTAGTGAGGCGACATGAAAATTGCCTATCTCCAAACGATCTGGTTTTGCAAGGGGGGTCACTTGGGTTTTTGGCCCGGTGCTCGGCGGCCACCTAGGGAAACCTACCAAACTCACACATTCCTGAATACTAGACACCCGGGGGATTCCAGGGAGGTATGGCTTGCGTGGATCCCCCAACGTTTCCTTACCCAGAATGCCCTGCAAACCTCACATTTAGCTGAAAAAATCATATTTTTCACACATTTTTGTGTGGGAAAGTTGTGGCATCACCGGGCTGACACAAATTTCCTACCGGCCAGCGTTCCCCCGGGTCTCCCGATAAAAACGGTGCCTCACTCGTGTGGGAGGCCCAAGTACCCGCGACAGGCAAGGGCCCAAAACTTAGTGAGGCGACATGAAAATTGCCTATCTTCAAACGACATCGTTTTGCAAGGGGGGTCACTTGGGTTTTTGGCCTGGTGCTCGGCGGCCACCTAGGGAAACCTACCAAACCCACACATTTCTGAAAACTAGACAGCCGGGGGATTCCAGGGAGGTATGGCTTGCGTGGATCCCCCAATGTTTCCTTACCCAGAATGCCCTGCAAACCTCAAATTTAGCTGAAAAAATCACCTTTTTCACATATTTTTGTGTGGGAAAGTTGTGGCATCACCGGGCTGACACAAATTTCCTACCACCCAGCGTTACCCCGGGTCTCCCGATAAAAATGGTGCCTCACTCGTGTGGGAGGCCCAAGTACCCGCGACAGGCAAGGGCCCAAAACGTAGAGAGGCGACATGAAAATTGCCTATCTCCAAACAACCTGGTTTTGCAAGGGGGGTCACTTGGGTTTTTGGCCCGGTGCTCGGCGGCCACCTAGGGAAACCTACCAAACCCACACATTTCTGAAAACTAGACACCCGGGGGATTCCAGGGAGGTATGGCTTGCGTGGATCCCCCAACGTTTCCTTACCCAGAATGCCCTGCAAACCTCAAATTTAGCTGAAAAAATCACATTTTTCACACATTTTTGTGTGGGAAAGTTCTGGCATCACCGGGTTGACACAAATTTCCTACCACCCAGCGTTCCCCCGGGTCTCCCGATAAAAACGGTGCCTCACTCGTGTGGGAGGCCCAAGTACCCGCGACAGGCAAGGACCCAAACCATAGTGAGGCGACATGAAAATTGCTTATCTCCAAACGACCTCGTTTTGCAAAGGGGGGTCACTTGGATTTTTGGCCCGGTGCTCGGCGGCCACCTAGGGAAACCTACCAAACCCACACATTTCTGAAAACTAGACATCCGGGGGATTCCAGGGAGGTATGGCTTGCGTGGATCCCCCAATGTTTCCTTACCCAGAATGCCCTGCAAACCTCAAATGTAGCTGAAAAAATCACCTTTTTCACACATTTTTGTGTGGGAAAGTTGTGGCATCACCGGGCTGACACAAATTTCCTACCACCCAGCGTTCCCCCGGGTCTCCCGATAAAAACGGTGCCTCACTCGTGTGGGAGGCCCAAGTACCCGCGACAGGCAAGGGCCCAAAACGTAGTGAGGCGACATGAAAATTGCCTATCTCCAAACGACCTGGTTTTGCAAGGGGGGTCACTTGGGTTTTTGGCCCGGTGCTCGGCGGCCACCTAGGGAAACCTACCAAACCCACACATTTCTGAAAACTAGACACCCGGGGGATTCCAGGGAGGTATGGCTTGCGTGGATCCCCCAACGTTTCCTTACCCAGAATGCCCTGCAAACCTCAAATTTAGCTGAAAAAATCACCTTTTTCACACATTTTTGTGTGGGAAAGTTGTGGCATCACCGGGTTGACACAAATTTCCTACCACCCAGCGTTCCCCCGGGTCTCCCGATAAAAACGGTGCCTCACTTGTGTGGGAGGACCAAGTACCCGCGACAGGCAAGGACCCAAACCATAGTGAGGCGACATGAAAATTGCTTATCTCCAAACGACCTGGTTTTGCAAGGGGGGTCACTTGGGTTTTTGGCCCGGTGCTCGGCGGCCACCTAGGGAAACCTACCAAACCCACACATTTCTGAAAACTAGACACCCGGGGGATTCCAGGGAGGTATGGCTTGCGTGGATCCCCCAATGTTTCCTTACCCAGAATGCCCTGCAAACCTCAAATTTAGCTGAAAAAATCACCTTTTTCACACATTTTTGTGTGGGAAAGTTGTGGCATCACCGGGCTGACACAAATTTCCTACCACCCAGCATTCCCGCGGGTCTCCCGATAAAAACAGTGCCTCACTCGTGTGGGAGGCCCAAGTACCCGCGACAGGCAAGGGCCCAAAACGTAGTGAGGCGACATGAAAATTGTCTATCTCCAAACTACCTGGTTTTGCAAGGGGGGGTCACTTGGGTTTTTGGCCCGGTGCTCGGCGGCCACCTAGGGAAACCTACCAAACCCACACATTTCTGAAAACTAGACACCCAGGGGATTCCAGGGAGGTATGGCTTGCGTGGATCCCCCAACGTTTCCTTACCCAGAATGTCCTGCAAACCTCAAATTTTGCTGAAATAATCACCCTTTTCACACATTTTTGTGTGGGAAAGTTGTGGCATCACCGGGCTGACACAAATTTGCTACCACCCAGCGTTCCCCCGGGTCTCCCGATAAAAACTGTGCCTCACTCGTTTGGGAGGCCCAAGTACCCGCGACAGGCAAGGACCCAAAACATAGTGAGGCGACATGAAAATTGCCCATCTCCAAATGACCTGGTTTTGCAAGGGGGGGTCACTTGGGTTTTCTTGCCCGGTGCTCGGCGGCCACCTAGGGAAACCTACCAAACCCACACATTTCTGAAAACTAGACACCCGGGGGATTCCAGGGAGGTATGGCTTGCGTGGATCCCCCAACGTTTCCTTACCCAGAATGCCCTGCAAACCTCAAATTTAGCTGAAAAAATCACCTTTTTCACACATTTTTGTGTGGGAAAGTTGTGGCATCACCGGGCTGACACAAATTTCCTACCACCCAGCGTTCCCCCGGGTCTCCCGATAAAAACGGTTCCTCACTCGTGTGGGAGGCCCAAGTACCCGCGACAGGCAAAGACCCAAAACATAGTTAGGCGACATGAAAATTGCCTATCTCCAAACGACCTGGTTTTGCAAGGGGGGTCACTTGGGTTTTTGGCCCGGTGCTCGGCGGCCACCTAGGGAAAACTACCAAACCCACACATTTCTGATAACTAGACACCCGGGGGATTCCAGGGATGTATGGCTTGCGTGGATCCCCCAACGTTTCCTTACCCAGAATGCCCTGCAAACCTCAAATTTAGCTGAAAAAATCACCTTTTTCACACATTTTTGTGTGGGAAAGTTGTGGCATCACCGGGCTGACACAAATTTCCTACCACCCAGCGTTCCCGCGGGTCTCCCGATAAAAACAGTGCCTCACTCGTGTGGGAGGCCCAAGTACCCGCGACAGGCAAGGGCCCAAAACGTAGTGAGGCGACATGAAAATTGTCTATCTCCAAACGACCTGGTTTTGCAAGGGGGGGTCACTTGGGTTTTTGGCCCGGTGCTCGGCGGCCACCTAGGGAACCCTACCAAACCCACACATTTCTGAAAACTAGACACCCGGGGGATTCCAGGGAGGTATGGCTTGCGTTGATCCCCCAACGTTTCCTTACCCAGAATGCCCTGCAAACCTCAAATTTTGCTGAAATAATCACCCTTTTCACACATTTTTGTGTGGGAAAGTTGTGGCATCACCGGGCTGACACAAATTTGCTACCACCCAGCGTTCCCCTGGGTCTCCCGATAAAAACGGTGCCTCACTCGTTTGGGAGGCCCAAGTACCCGCGACAGGCAAGGACCCAAAACATAGTGAGGCGATATGAAAATTGCCCATCTCCAAATGACCTGGTTTTGCAAGGGGGGGTCACTTGGGTTTTCTTGCCCGGTGCTCGGCGGCCACCTAGGGAAACCTACCAAACCCACACATTTCTGAAAACTAGACACCCGGGGGATTCCAGGGAGGTATGGCTTGCGTGGATCCCCCAACGTTTCCTTACCCAGAATGCCCTGCAAACCTCAAATTTAGCTGAAAAAATCACCTTTTTCACACATTTTTGTGTGGGAAAGTTGTGGCATCACCGGGCTGACACAAATTTCCTACCACCCAGCGTTCCCCCGGGTCTCCCGATAATAATGGTTCCTCACTCGTGTGGGAGGCCCAAGTACCCGCGACAGGCAAAGACCCAAAACATAGTTAGGCGACATGAAAATTGCCTATCTCCAAACGACCTGGTTTTGCAAGGGGGGTCACTTGGGTTTTTGGCCCGGTGCTCGGCGGCCACCAAGTGAAACCTACCAAACCCACACATTTCTGAAAACTAGACACCCGGGGGATTCTAGGGAGGTATGGCTTGCGTGGATCCCCCAATGTTTCCTTACCCAGAATGCCCTGCAAACCTCACATTTAGCTGAAAAAATCAAATTTTTCACACATTTTTGTGTGGGAAAGTTGTGGCATCACCAGGCTGACACAAATTTCCTACCACCCAGCGTTCCCCCGGGTATCCCGATAAAAACGGTGCCTCACTCGTGTGGGAGGCCCAAGTACCCCCGACAGGCAAGGACCCAAAACATAGTGAGGCGACATGAAAATTGCTTATCTCCAAACGACCTGGTTTTCCAAGGGGGGTCACTTGGGTTTTTGGCCCGGTGCTCGGCGGCCACCTAGGGAAACCTACCAAACCCACACATTTCTGAAAACTAGACACCCGGGGGATTCCAGGGAGGTATGGCTTGCGTGGATCCCCCAACGTTTCCTTACCCAGAATGCCCTGCAAACCTCACATTTAGCTGAAAAAATCATATTTTTCACACATTTTTGTGTGGGAAAGTTGTGGCATCAATGGGCTGACACAAATTTCCTACCACCCAGCGTTCCCCCGGGTCTCCCGATAAAAACGGTGCCTCACTCGTGTGGGAGGCCCAAGTACCCGCGACAGGCAAGGGCCCAAAACGTAGTGAGGCGACATGAAAATTGCCTATCTCCAAACGACCTGGTTATGCAAGGGGGGGTCACTTGGGTTTTTGGCCCGGTGCTCGGCGGCCACCTAGGGAAACCTACCAAACCCACACATTTCTGAAAACTAGACACCCGGGGGATTCCAGGGAGGTATGGCTTGCGTGGATCCCCCAAAGTTTCCTTACCCAGAATGCCCTGCAAACCTCACATTTAGCTGAAAAAAATCACCTTTTTTCACACATTTTTGTGTGGGAAAGTTGTGGCATTACTGGGCTGACACAAATTTCCTACCACCCAGCGTTCCCCCGGGTCTCCCGATAAAAACGGTGCCTCACTCGTGTGGGAGGCCCAAGTACCCGCGACAGGCAAGGACCCAAACCATAGTGAGGCGACATGAAAATTGCTTATCTCCAAACGACCTGGTTTTGCAAGGGGGGTCACTTGGGTTTTTGGCCCGGTGCTCGGCGGCCACCTAGGGAAACCTACCAAACCCAGACATTTCTGATAACTAGACACCCGGGGGATTCCAGGGAGGTATGGCTTGCGTGGATCCCCCAACGTTTCCTTACCCAGAATGCCCTGCAAACCTCAAATTTAGCTGAAAAAATCACCTTTTTCACACATTTTTGTGTGGGAAAGTTGTGGCATCACCGGGCTGACACAAATTTCCTACCACCCAGCGTTCCCCCGGGTCTCCCAATAAAAACGGTGCCTCACTCGTGTGGGAGGCCCAAGTACCCGCGACAGGCAAGGGCCCAAAATGTAGTGAGGTGACATGAAAATTGCCTATCTCCAAACGACCTGGTTTTGCAAGGGGAGTCACTTGGGTTTTTGGCCCGGTGCTCGGCGGCCACCTAGGGAAACCTACCAAACTCACACATTCCTGAATACTAGACACCCGGGGGATTCCAGGGAGGTATGGCTTGCGTGGATCCCCCAACGTTTCCTTACCCAGAATGCCCTGCAAACCTCACATTTAGCTGAAAAAATCATATTTTTCACACATTTTTGTGTGGGAAAGTTGTGGCATCACCGGGCTGACACAAATTTCCTACCGGCCAGCGTTCCCCCGGGTCTCCCAATAAAAACGGTGCCTCACTCGTGTGGGAGGCCCAAGTACCCGCGACAGGCAAGGGCCCAAAACTTAGTGAGGCGACATGAAAATTGCCTATCTTCAAACGACATCGTTTTGCAAGGGGGGTCACTTGGGTTTTTGGCCTGGTGCTCGGCGGCCACCTAGGGAAACCTACCAACCCCACACATTTCTGAAAACTAGACAGCCGGGGGATTCCAGGGAGGTATGGCTTGCGTGGATCCCCCAATGTTTCCTTACCCAGAATGCCCTGCAAACCTCAAATTTAGCTGAAAAAATCACCTTTTTCACACATTTTTGTGTGGGAAAGTTGTGGCATCACCGGGCTGACACAAATTTCCTACCACCCAGCGTTACCCCGGGTCTCCCGATAAAAATGGTGCCTCACTCGTGTGGGAGGCCCAAGTACCCGCGACAGGCAAGGGCCCAAAACGTAGAGAGGCGACATGAAAATTGCCTATCTCCAAACAACCTGGTTTTGCAAGGGGGGTCACTTGGGTTTTTGGCCCGGTGCTCGGCGGCCACCTAGGGAAACCTACCAAACCCACACATTTCTGAAAACTAGACACCCGGGGGATTCCAGGGAGGTATGGCTTGCGTGGATCCCCCAACGTTTCCTTACCCAGAATGCCCTGCAAACCTCAAATTTAGCTGAAAAAATCACATTTTTCACACATTTTTGTGTGGGAAAGTTCTGGCATCACCGGGTTGACACAAATTTCCTACCACCCAGCGTTCCCCCGGGTCTCCCGATAAAAACGGTGCCTCACTCGTGTGGGAGGCCCAAGTACCCGCGACAGGCAAGGACCCAAACCATAGTGAGGCGACATGAAAATTGCTTATCTCCAAACGACCTGGTTTTGCAAGGGGGGTCACTTGGGTTTTTGGCCCGGTGCTCGGCGGCCACCTAGGGAAACCTACCAAACCCACACATTTCTGAAAACTAGACCACCGGGGGATTCCAGGGAGGTATGGCTTGCGTGGATCCCCCAACGTTTCCTTACCCAGAATGCCCTGCAAACCTCAAATTTAGCTGAAAAAATCACATTTTTCACACATTTTTGTGTGGGAAAGTTCTGGCATCACCGGGTTGACACAAATTTCCTACCACCCAGCGTTCCCCCGGGTCTCCCGATAAAAACGGTGCCTCACTCGTGTGGGAGGCCCAAGTACCCGCGACAGGCAAGGACCCAAACCATAGTGAGGCGACATGAAAATTGCTTATCTCCAAACGACCTCGTTTTGCAAAGGGGGGTCACTTGGATTTTTGGCCCGGTGCTCGGCGGCCACCTAGGGAAACCTACCAAACCCACACATTTCTGAAAACTAGACATCCGGGGGATTCCAGGGAGGTATGGCTTGCGTGGATCCCCCAATGTTTCCTTACCCATGTCGGGTTCTCGGCGATTGCCGTTTCCCGACATCCCACGAAGCACGCACAACATTGCCGGGATCCTCACTTCCGGCTGGAAGCTGAGCCCCGGTCTAGTTCTTCTCCTGCCACAGGCTGGTCCTGGAAGCACTTCCGGGGTAAACGCCTTATCTCCGCGTTTCCCGCCGGCTCTGTGCTTTGAATTCCAGTTCCGAGGCTTCAGCGACGGAGGAGTGTTTCTGTCCGCTACCAACACGAAGGTACTTACGGTGTTGGGGGTTCCCGCGCAGGAGCGCTCTCGTTCTGGCACCATTGCTGAAGTGCTACAGCTGTAGCATTTCGATCATCGAAGAAGCAGCGCAGCAGCGTTGTTGAACTTGTTTCTGTGGGTGAGCAGCGCAGGAGCGCCTTACTCACATTTCTTTGTTTTGTTAGCAGCGCAGGAGTTCTTGACTGTGTATTCGGAGAGCGGCGCAGGAGCGCTTTACGTGCTATTTGATACACCGCGCAGGAGCGCTTTGTTTGTTTGTTTTGATATACCGCGCAGGAGCGCTTTGTTTGTTTATTTTGGGACTACCGCGCAGGAGCGCTTTACTTGTTTACTTTGGGGGAGCCGCGCAGGAGCGCTTTACTTGTTTACTTTGGGGGAGCCGCGCAGGAGCGCTTTACTTGTTTACTTTGGGGGAGCCGTGCAGGAGCGCTATTATTTGGTTACAGTTAGGGCTTCTGCTGAATCACCTTTAGTAGGAGAGTCTCGCTGGATTCCGGAAACAGCACTGGTGAGTCCCGGCAAGAGAACAGTTGTGTGTGTTTTAGGGATAGTCTGGAATAGCCTGGGGTTAGGTTACCAATCCTGTTATTGTTTGTTTTCCAGCTACCCCGGGATACCCTGCACGCTCCATTCCCATACCACCGCCCTACGTCCTTAATCGGCTCCCATCCTTGTGTCCATCTCATCCCTGTTGAGTTTCCTATCCAAGGGGGGTCAGGTTGGTACACGGACGGGCGCTCTTGTCGTCTCTGCGGAATTACTTCACAAGCAAAGGTAAGTCTTGTGGGGTACCTGACAGAATTCAAAGCCCACGTTTACTATTCCACCCAGACGACATGGGCGACCCGGAAGTCACCTTGCAGGACATAGCAGTCATGTTGGCTGCCATGCAAGCCGAGAACCTTAGTCTACGCCATGATGTAACGTCCATCCAGAGTCACATGGCATCCGGGGTTTCCAGTCCTTGGGGCACTACCCCTAGTTCCAGAGTCATACAAGAAGGGCTGTTGAGGCCGCCTACCTTCACCTTTGGGGGGGCCCCCGCAGCTCCCACTCAGAGCTCCGCCATTCAAGTCGTAACACCTCATCAGGTACAACTGGCACCACCGGAACGCTTCTACGGCGATAGTACCAAGTATGGGATATTCCTCCATCAATGTCACCTACATTTCATGGCCAGAAATACGGCTTTTCCTGATGATGCCTCCAAGGTCGCCTACATCTTATCATACATGGGAGGTGACGCCGCTCAGTGGTCCATTTCGTTTGTAGAAAACGACGATCCCATGCTCCACCACTTGCCGACGTTCACAGAAGCCATGCGGCGGATGTTCGCTCGCCACACCTTTGTGCAGGCCGCAGATAACGAGTTGCTTGGCTTAAAACAAGGCAACCAAGATCTCCTGCATTACATCACCCGTTTCAGCCGGCTGGTCATCGAGGCTAATTGGCCAGAGGACAAGAAGGTGTCAGTCTTCTATCGAGGATTACGTGATGACCTGAAGGACCTCATCGCACAGTTACCCGACCCGCCTGAGGAAATAGGTCCTTTCATCGACTTGGTGGTGAAGATGAATTTTCGTCTCCAGGAAAGAAAGACCGAGAAAGGGAAGGGCAGTGAAAACCGGTTCTTATCCTTTGGAGAAAAAGGCGTTGAGAAAACAAAGGACGAAGCTTCCCCCCAGGGTGAAGCGTCAGAACCCATGCAGATCGGGGGCATACGAGGGCCGTTGACCGCTCACGAGCGAGAAAAGAGAAGGAAGCAGAACCAATGTCTGTATTGTGGGAAAAGCGGACACTTCGTCAGGGAGTGTCCAGTGAAGCCCTCTAAATCAAGGGGCAGACGGCCGTTTGCGTTGCCCATCACAAAAGGCGATCAGATGGGAAACGAGACAACCCAGTAGACAAGGGGATCCGTCCTCTGGGTTCTTCGTATCACACTTCAGTGATCCCCGCAGTATTCGATGGCAGTCATCATGTAGGCATCGAAGTCTCCTTACAGAATCAGGCGGGCAGAACCTGGTTGGTAACCGCCATGCTGGATTCCGGTGCGACAGGCAGCTTCATTGACACCGGTTATTCGAGTGCCTTGGGTATACAAACCGTGGCAAAAGAACAACCCGAAGCAGTCAAGGCTGTTGATGGAACGGACTTGACCTCTGGCCCAATCCGACATCAAACCGAAAAGATGTCCATGCTTCTTGCCAACCAACATGCTGAGTCCATCAGTTTTGATGTTATCGACGCTCCGCAATTCAAGGTTATATTGGGGTTGCCGTGGTTGGTGAAGCACAATCCCCGAATCGATTGGGCGGCCAGAATAATTCACCTGGATTCGGAATACTGCTGTGAGACCTGTTATACGAGGGACAATCGTCTGGGGGCTCGCTCGGTGCAGGCGAGATCACTACCCGTTGATGGCATGGGGTCGGTTTCCCACACAACCATACCAGAGGAATATCAGGATCTGGCAGAGGTGTTCGATAAAAAAGGAGCCAACACCCTGCCACCACACCGGTCGTTTGACTGCCGCATAGATTTAATCCCTGGCTCCACGTTGCCATGCAGCAGAATTTATTCTCTCACAGAAAAGGAGAACATCCACCTTCGATCCTATTTGGATGAGTACCTGGATAACGGGTTTATTCGCCATTCCAGGTCTCCGGTTTCCTCTCCTCTTTTCTTCGTGTCGAAGAAGGAAGGTGATCTGAGGACCTGCATTGACTTTCGGGCGATGAACGCCATCACGGTGAAAAACCGGTACCCCCTGCCTTTGATCACCAATCTACTGGATCAAGTAAAAGACGCCTCCATTTATACCAAACTCGACCTGCGGGGTGCCTACCATCTAGTAAGAGTCCGGAAGGGGGACGAATGGAAGACCGCGTTCCGGACGAAGTTCGGTCTCTTCGAATACCAGGTTATGCCTTTCGGACTCTGTAACGCCCCCGCAGCTTTCCAGTACTTCATCGACGAGGTATTGAGGGACTTTATAGATGTCTTCTGTATCGTCTATATAGACGATATCCTGATTTATTCCCGTAACATCGCTGAACACGTGCAGCATGTGCGTTCTGTCCTCCAACAGCTAGGAAGACATCGTTTGTACGTCAAACTGGAGAAGAGCGTCTTTCATGTCACCTCTGTGGAGTTCCTGGGACACATCATAACACCTGAAGGTATCCACATGGACAACAAAAAGGTAGAAGCCATCTTGTCTTGGCCTTCTCCGGAATCCGTAAAAGGGGTTCAGCGGTTCCTAGGCTTTGCCAACTACTACCGCAGGTTCATCACCGGTTTCTCCGCACTGGTAGCTCCCATAACACGCTTGTTGCGAAAAGGTGTGCCATTCGGGTGGGAGCAGAACGCTGAGAGGGCCTTCCAAGAACTAAAAAGACGTTTCACCATAGCCCCCGTGCTGGTGCATCCGGACACGGAGCAACCTTTCATCGTGGAAGCAGACGCCTCGAAGGACGCTATAGGAGGGGTGTTGTCCCAACGAAGCACCGACACAGGACAACTACATCCGGTAGCTTTTTATTCCAAAAAATTACAACCAGCGGAACGCAACTACACTGTGTCTGACCGGGAGCTGCTAGCCATCAAAACGGCGTTCGAGGAATGGCGCCACTTCTTGAAGGACGCCAAACACATAGTGACCATCTACACCGACCATCGGAACCTCCAGTTCCTGCGTTCAGCCCGTGCCCTCACAGCCCGACAGTTGCGATGGACCTTATTCTTTAACGAATATAACTTCGTGATCACGTTCCGACCTGGAAAGGACAACGCCAAGGCCGATGCCCTCTCACGGCTGGACGACCATGACGAACCTGCCGAAAACCCCGAGCCGGTTCCCATCATATCTGAAAAACATTTCCAGGGCGTTATAGCATCTACAGATTTCCTAGCTCAAGTAAAGAGGGACGTGAAGCGGTCCGATCCGATAGGCCTGGCCACAGACAGCGATGAGGTGACTTGTGTGGACGGATTGCTGTTCAAAGGGGAACAGTTGTGCTTACCTGGGGTACCAAGTCAACAAAAAGCAGTCCGTATGTGCCATGATCATGTCCTTGCCGGTCATCCTGGCTATCACAAGACACTCGAACTAATACAAAGACAATTTTGGTGGCCAACACTGGTGTCCGACACAAGAACGCATGTAACGAACTGTACCATCTGTCTGTTAGGCAAGAACAGCTCTGAGCCGTCGGTTGGTCTGCTGCGTCCCATTCCGGTGCCACCGTTTCCCTGGCACACCGTCTCCATGGACTTCGTGGTTGACCTTCCCATCACCAAGACTGGACACACCACGGTTCTCACCATAGTCGACCACCTCTCCAAAATGGCGCACTTCGTACCCTTGTTGAAAGTACCCACGGCGAAGGACCTGGCCCTGGTTTTCGTGCACGAGGTGGTTCGCCTCCATGGCATTCCATCTGTGGTCATAACGGACAGGGGCTCGCAGTTCGTATCCCGTTTCTGGAAAGAAGTATGCAGACTCCTCGAGATGGACGTGCGCTTATCCTCAGCGTACCATCCCCAGACCGATGGTCAGGCCGAGAGAACAAACCACACTATGGAGCAGTATCTCCGATGTCTGTTGCTGATGGTAGAGAAGGAATGGTCTGCGGTACTATGGTTAGCAGAATATGCATACAACAACAGCAAGCATTCGGCCATTGGCATGTCCCCCTTCTTTTGTCTCCATGGTCGTCACCCTCGCACATCTGCTTGGGAAGTCCCCCGGGACAGCCAGTTGCCTACGGTGCGCGCCTATCATGAGACTCTACATAGACTATGGCAGCAGGCGCGCTTTGAGTTGGCCAAGGCGAAGGACGCCTACAAGGCGCATGCGGACGCCCACAGACAGAAGGAGCCTGAATACAGAGTGGGTGACAGTGTGTGGCTTTCGATTCGGCACATCAATGTGCATGGTCCCAAGAAACTGTTGCCCCGTTTTGTGGGTCCCTTTGCCATCGACAAGGTGGTTAACCCTGTGGCCATGAGGCTCTCGCTCCCATCACACATGCGGATTCACCCTGTATTCCATGTGTCCCTTCTGCGGGCGGTCCGCTCTGACAACCCAATCCCCTCTCCTCCTGCTCCTGTGGTGGTGGCGGGCCATGTTGAATATGAGGTCAGGGCCATCTTGGGGTCTCGCCGGGTGCGAGGTAAGCTTTTCTATCTGGTGGACTGGAAGGGTTACGGTCCGGACGAGCGGTCTTGGGAGCCCTTGTCCCATGTGCGCCATGCTCCCGTTTTGATCCGTGCTTTTCATCTCAGTCACCCCCTGTGCCCTCGCCCTGCTTGTCCCTTCTAGGTCCAGGGGGTTCGGGGGGGGGGAAGTCTTTTGGGAGGGGGTTCTGTCGGGTTCTCGGCGATTGCCGTTTCCCGACATCCCACGAAGCACGCACAACATTGCCGGGATCCTCACTTCCGGCTGGAAGCTGAGCCCCGGTCTAGTTCTTCTCCTGCCACAGGCTGGTCCTGGAAGCACTTCCGGGGTAAACGCCTTATCTCCGCGTTTCCCGCCGGCTCTGTGCTTTGAATTCCAGTTCCGAGGCTTCAGCGACGGAGGAGTGTTTCTGTCCGCTACCAACACGAAGGTACTTACGGTGTTGGGGGTTCCCGCGCAGGAGCGCTCTCGTTCTGGCACCATTGCTGAAGTGCTACAGCTGTAGCATTTCGATCATCGAAGAAGCAGCGCAGCAGCGTTGTTGAACTTGTTTCTGTGGGTGAGCAGCGCAGGAGCGCCTTACTCACATTTCTTTGTTTTGTTAGCAGCGCAGGAGTTCTTGACTGTGTATTCGGAGAGCGGCGCAGGAGCGCTTTACGTGCTATTTGATACACCGCGCAGGAGCGCTTTGTTTGTTTGTTTTGATATACCGCGCAGGAGCGCTTTGTTTGTTTATTTTGGGACTACCGCGCAGGAGCGCTTTACTTGTTTACTTTGGGGGAGCCGCGCAGGAGCGCTTTACTTGTTTACTTTGGGGGAGCCGCGCAGGAGCGCTTTACTTGTTTACTTTGGGGGAGCCGTGCAGGAGCGCTATTATTTGGTTACAGTTAGGGCTTCTGCTGAATCACCTTTAGTAGGAGAGTCTCGCTGGATTCCGGAAACAGCACTGGTGAGTCCCGGCAAGAGAACAGTTGTGTGTGTTTTAGGGATAGTCTGGAATAGCCTGGGGTTAGGTTACCAATCCTGTTATTGTTTGTTTTCCAGCTACCCCGGGATACCCTGCACGCTCCATTCCCATACCACCGCCCTACGTCCTTAATCGGCTCCCATCCTTGTGTCCATCTCATCCCTGTTGAGTTTCCTATCCAAGGGGGGTCAGGTTGGTACACGGACGGGCGCTCTTGTCGTCTCTGCGGAATTACTTCACAAGCAAAGGTAAGTCTTGTGGGGTACCTGACAACCCAGAATGCCCTGCAAACCTCAAATGTAGCTGAAAAAATCACCTTTTTCACACATTTTTGTGTGGGAAAGTTGTGGCATCACCGGGCTGACACAAATTTCCTACCACCCAGCGTTCCCCCGGGTCTCCCGATAAAAACTGTACCTCACTCGTTTGGGAGGCCCAAGTACCCGCGACAGGCAAGGACCCAAAACATAGTGAGGCGACATGAAAATTGCCCATCTCCAAATGACCTGGTTTTGCAAGGGGGGGTCACTTGGGTTTTCTTGCCCGGTGCTCGGCGGCCACCTAGGGAAACCTACCAAACCCACACATTTCTGAAAACTAGACACCCGGGGGATTCCAGGGAGGTATGGCTTGCGTGGATCCCCCAACGTTTCCTTACCCAGAATGCCCTGCAAACCTCAAATTTAGCTGAAAAAATCACCTTTTTCACATATTTTTGTGTGGGAAAGTTGTGGCATCACCGGGCTGACACAAATTTCCTACCACCCAGCGTTCCCCCGGGTCTCCCGATAAAAACGGTTCCTCACTCGTGTGGGAGGCCCAAGTACCCGCGACAGGCAAAGACCCAAAACATAGTTAGGCGACATGAAAATTGCCTATCTCCAAACGACCTGGTTTTGCAAGGGGGGTCACTTGGGTTTTTGGCCCGGTGCTCGGCGGCCACCTAGGGAAAACTACCAAACCCACACATTTCTGATAACTAGACACCCGGGGGATTCCAGGGATGTATGGCTTGCGTGGATCCCCCAACGTTTCCTTACCCAGAATGCCCTGCAAACCTCAAATTTAGCTGAAAAAATCACCTTTTTCACACATTTTTGTGTGGGAAAGTTGTGGCATCACCGGGCTGACACAAATTTCCTACCACCCAGCGTTCCCGCGGGTCTCCCGATAAAAACAGTGCCTCACTCGTGTGGGAGGCCCAAGTACCCGCGACAGGCAAGGGCCCAAAACGTAGTGAGGCGACATGAAAATTGTCTATCTCCAAACGACCTGGTTTTGCAAGGGGGGGTCACTTGGGTTTTTGGCCCGGTGCTCGGCGGCCACCTAGGGAACCCTACCAAACCCACACATTTCTGAAAACTAGACACCCGGGGGATTCCAGGGAGGTATGGCTTGCGTGGATCCCCCAACGTTTCCTTACCCAGAATGCCCTGCAAACCTCAAATTTTGCTGAAATAATCACCCTTTTCACACATATTTGTGTGGGAAAGTTGTGGCATCACCGGGCTGACACAAATTTGCTACCACCCAGCGTTCCCCTGGGTCTCCCGATAAAAACGGTGCCTCACTCGTTTGGGAGGCCCAAGTACCCGCGACAGGCAAGGACCCAAAACATAGTGAGGCGATATGAAAATTGCCCATCTCCAAATGACCTGGTTTTGCAAGGGGGGGTCACTTGGGTTTTCTTGCCCGGTGCTCGGCGGCCACCTAGGGAAACCTACCAAACCCACACATTTCTGAAAACTAGACACCCGGGGGATTCCAGGGAGGTATGGCTTGCGTGGATCCCCCAACGTTTCCTTACCCAGAATGCCCTGCAAACCTCAAATTTAGCTGAAAAAATCACCTTTTTCACACATTTTTGTGTGGGAAAGTTGTGGCATCACCGGGCTGACACAAATTTCCTACCACCCAGCGTTCCCCCGGGTCTCCCGATAATAATGGTTCCTCACTCGTGTGGGAGGCCCAAGTACCCGCGACAGGCAAAGACCCAAAACATAGTTAGGCGACATGAAAATTGCCTATCTCCAAACGACCTGGTTTTGCAAGGGGGGTCACTTGGGTTTTTGGCCCGGTGCTCGGCGGCCACCGAGTGAAACCTACCAAACCCACACATTTCTGAAAACTAGACACCCGGGGGATTCTAGGGAGGTATGGCTTGCGTGGATCCCCCAATGTTTCCTTACCCAGAATGCCCTGCAAACCTCACATTTAGCTGAAAAAATCAAATTTTTCACACATTTTTGTGTGGGAAAGTTGTGGCATCACCAGGCTGACACAAATTTCCTACCACCCAGCGTTCCCCCGGGTATCCCGATAAAAACGGTGCCTCACTCGTGTGGGAGGCCCAAGTACCCCCGACAGGCAAGGACCCAAAACATAGTGAGGCGACATGAAAATTGCTTATCTCCAAACGACCTGGTTTTCCAAGGGGGGTCACTTGGGTTTTTGGCCCGGTGCTCGGCGGCCACCTAGGGAAACCTACCAAACCCACACATTTCTGAAAACTAGACACCCGGGGGATTCCAGGGAGGTATGGCTTGCGTGGATCCCCCAACGTTTCCTTACCCAGAATGCCCTGCAAACCTCACATTTAGCTGAAAAAATCATATTTTTCACACATTTTTGTGTGGGAAAGTTGTGGCATCAATGGGCTGACACAAATTTCCTACCACCCAGCGTTCCCCCGGGTCTCCCGATAAAAACGGTGCCTCACTCGTGTGGGAGGCCCAAGTACCCGCGACAGGCAAGGGCCCAAAACGTAGTGAGGCGACATGAAAATTGCCTATCTCCAAACGACCTGGTTATGCAAGGGGGGGTCACTTGGGTTTTTGGCCCGGTGCTCGGCGGCCACCTAGGGAAACCTACCAAACCCACACATTTCTGAAAACTAGACACCCGGGGGATTCCAGGGAGGTATGGCTTGCGTGGATCCCCCAAAGTTTCCTTACCCAGAATGCCCTGCAAACCTCACATTTAGCTGAAAAAAATCACCTTTTTTCACACATTTTTGTGTGGGAAAGTTGTGGCATTACTGGGCTGACACAAATTTCCTACCACCCAGCGTTCCCCCGGGTCTCCCGATAAAAACGGTGCCTCACTCGTGTGGGAGGCCCAAGTACCCGCGACAGGCAAGGACCCAAACCATAGTGAGGCGACATGAAAATTGCTTATCTCCAAACGACCTGGTTTTGCAAGGGGGGTCACTTGGGTTTTTGGCCCGGTGCTCGGCGGCCACCTAGGGAAACCTACCAAACCCAGACATTTCTGATAACTAGACACCCGGGGGATTCCAGGGAGGTATGGCTTGCGTGGATCCCCCAACGTTTCCTTACCCAGAATGCCCTGCAAACCTCAAATTTAGCTGAAAAAATCACCTTTTTCACACATTTTTGTGTGGGAAAGTTGTGGCATCACCGGGCTGACACAAATTTCCTACCACCCAGCGTTCCCCCGGGTCTCCCAATAAAAACGGTGCCTCACTCGTGTGGGAGGCCCAAGTACCCGCGACAGGCAAGGGCCCAAAATGTAGTGAGGCGACATGAAAATTGCCTATCTCCAAACGATCTGGTTTTGCAAGGGGGGTCACTTGGGTTTTTGGCCCGGTGCTCGGCGGCCACCTAGGGAAACCTACCAAACTCACACATTCCTGAATACTAGACACCCGGGGGATTCCAGGGAGGTATGGCTTGCGTGGATCCCCCAACGTTTCCTTACCCAGAATGCCCTGCAAACCTCACATTTAGCTGAAAAAATCATATTTTTCACACATTTTTGTGTGGGAAAGTTGTGGCATCACCGGGCTGACACAAATTTCCTACCGGCCAGCGTTCCCCCGGGTCTCCCGATAAAAACGGTGCCTCACTCGTGTGGGAGGCCCAAGTACCCGCGACAGGCAAGGGCCCAAAACTTAGTGAGGCGACATGAAAATTGCCTATCTTCAAACGACATCGTTTTGCAAGGGGGGTCACTTGGGTTTTTGGCCTGGTGCTCGGCGGCCACCTAGGGAAACCTACCAAACCCACACATTTCTGAAAACTAGACAGCCGGGGGATTCCAGGGAGGTATGGCTTGCGTGGATCCCCCAATGTTTCATTACCCAGAATGCCCTGCAAACCTCAAATTTAGCTGAAAAAATCACCTTTTTCACACATTTTTGTGTGGGAAAGTTGTGGCATCACCGGGCTGACACAAATTTCCTACCACCCAGCGTTACCCCGGGTCTCCCGATAAAAATGGTGCCTCACTCGTGTGGGAGGCCCAAGTACCCGCGACAGGCAAGGGCCCAAAACGTAGAGAGGCGACATGAAAATTGCCTATCTCCAAACAACCTGGTTTTGCAAGGGGGGTCACTTGGGTTTTTGGCCCGGTGCTCGGCGGCCACCTAGGGAAACCTACCAAACCCACACATTTCTGAAAACTAGACACCCGGGGGATTCCAGGGAGGTATGGCTTGCGTGGATCCCCCAACGTTTCCTTACCCAGAATGCCCTGCAAACCTCAAATTTAGCTGAAAAAATCACATTTTTCACACATTTTTGTGTGGGAAAGTTCTGGCATCACCGGGTTGACACAAATTTCCTACCACCCAGCGTTCCCCCGGGTCTCCCGATAAAAACGGTGCCTCACTCGTGTGGGAGGCCCAAGTACCCGCGACAGGCAAGGACCCAAACCATAGTGAGGCGACATGAAAATTGCTTATCTCCAAACGACCTCGTTTTGCAAAGGGGGGTCACTTGGATTTTTGGCCCGGTGCTCGGCGGCCACCTAGGGAAACCTACCAAACCCACACATTTCTGAAAACTAGACATCCGGGGGATTCCAGGGAGGTATGGCTTGCGTGGATCCCCCAATGTTTCCTTACCCAGAATGCCCTGCAAACCTCAAATGTAGCTGAAAAAATCACCTTTTTCACACATTTTTGTGTGGGAAAGTTGTGGCATCACCGGGCTGACACAAATTTCCTACCACCCAGCGTTCCCCCGGGTCTCCCGATAAAAACGGTGCCTCACTCGTGTGGGACGCCCAAGTACCCGCGACAGGCAAGGGCCCAAAACGTAGTGAGGCGACATGAAAATTGCCTATCTCCAAACGACCTGGTTTTGCAAGGGGGGTCACTTGGGTTTTTGGCCCGGTGCTCGGCGGCCACCTAGGGAAACCTACCAAACCCACACATTTCTGAAAACTAGACACCCGGGGGATTCCAGGGAGGTATGGCTTGCGTGGATCCCCCAACGTTTCCTTACCCAGAATGCCCTGCAAACCTCAAATTTAGCTGAAAAAATCACCTTTTTCACACATTTTTGTGTGGGAAAGTTGTGGCATCACCGGGTTGACACAAATTTCCTACCACCCAGCGTTCCCCCGGGTCTCCCGATAAAAACGGTGCCTCACTTGTGTGGGAGGCCCAAGTACCCGCGACAGGCAAGGACCCAAACCATAGTGAGGCGACATGAAAATTGCTTATCTCCAAACGACCTGGTTTTGCAAGGGGGGTCACTTGGGTTTTTGGCCCGGTGCTCGGCGGCCACCTAGGGAAACCTACCAAACCCACACATTTCTGAAAACTAGACACCCGGGGGATTCCAGGGAGGTATGGCTTGCGTGGATCCCCCAATGTTTCCTTACCCAGAATGCCCTGCAAACCTCAAATTTAGCTGAAAAAATCACCTTTTTCACACATTTTTGTGTGGGAAAGTTGTGGCATCACCGGGCTGACACAAATTTCCTACCACCCAGCATTCCCGCGGGTCTCCCGATAAAAACAGTGCCTCACTCGTGTGGGAGGCCCAAGTACCCGCGACAGGCAAGGGCCCAAAACGTAGTGAGGCGACATGAAAATTGTCTATCTCCAAACTACCTGGTTTTGCAAGGGGGGGTCACTTGGGTTTTTGGCCCGGTGCTCGGCGGCCACCTAGGGAAACCTACCAAACCCACACATTTCTGAAAACTAGACACCCAGGGGATTCCAGGGAGGTATGGCTTGCGTGGATCCCCCAACGTTTCCTTACCCAGAATGTCCTGCAAACCTCAAATTTTGCTGAAATAATCACCCTTTTCACACATTTTTGTGTGGGAAAGTTGTGGCATCACCGGGCTGACACAAATTTGCTACCACCCAGCGTTCCCCCGGGTCTCCCGATAAAAACTGTGCCTCACTCGTTTGGGAGGCCCAAGTACCCGCGACAGGCAAGGACCCAAAACATAGTGAGGCGACATGAAAATTGCCCATCTCCAAATGACCTGGTTTTGCAAGGGGGGGTCACTTGGGTTTTCTTGCCCGGTGCTCGGCGGCCACCTAGGGAAACCTACCAAACCCACACATTTCTGAAAACTAGACACCCGGGGGATTCCAGGGAGGTATGGCTTGCGTGGATCCCCCAACGTTTCCTTACCCAGAATGCCCTGCAAACCTCAAATTTAGCTGAAAAAATCACCTTTTTCACACATTTTTGTGTGGGAAAGTTGTGGCATCACCGGGCTGACACAAATTTCCTACCACCCAGCGTTCCCCCGGGTCTCCCGATAAAAACGGTTCCTCACTCGTGTGGGAGGCCCAAGTACCCGCGACAGGCAAAGACCCAAAACATAGTTAGGCGACATGAAAATTGCCTATCTCCAAACGACCTGGTTTTGCAAGGGGGGTCACTTGGGTTTTTGGCCCGGTGCTCGGCGGCCACCTAGGGAAAACTACCAAACCCACACATTTCTGATAACTAGACACCCGGGGGATTCCAGGGATGTATGGCTTGCGTGGATCCCCCAACGTTTCCTTACCCAGAATGCCCTGCAAACCTCAAATTTAGCTGAAAAAATCACCTTTTTCACACATTTTTGTGTGGGAAAGTTGTGGCATCACCGGGCTGACACAAATTTCCTACCACCCAGCGTTCCCGCGGGTCTCCCGATAAAAACAGTGCCTCACTCGTGTGGGAGGCCCAAGTACCCGCGACAGGCAAGGGCCCAAAACGTAGTGAGGCGACATGAAAATTGTCTATCTCCAAACGACCTGGTTTTGCAAGGGGGGGTCACTTGGGTTTTTGGCCCGGTGCTCGGCGGCCACCTAGGGAACCCTACCAAACCCACACATTTCTGAAAACTAGACACCCGGGGGATTCCAGGGAGGTATGGCTTGCGTGGATCCCCCAACGTTTCCTTACCCAGAATGCCCTGCAAACCTCAAATTTTGCTGAAATAATCACCCTTTTCACACATTTTTGTGTGGGAAAGTTGTGGCATCACCGGGCTGACACAAATTTGCTACCACCCAGCGTTCCCCTGGGTCTCCCGATAAAAACGGTGCCTCACTCGTTTGGGAGGCCCAAGTACCCGCGACAGGCAAGGACCCAAAACATAGTGAGGCGATATGAAAATTGCCCATCTCCAAATGACCTGGTTTTGCAAGGGGGGGTCACTTGGGTTTTCTTGCCCGGTGCTCGGCGGCCACCTAGGGAAACCTACCAAACCCACACATTTCTGAAAACTAGACACCCGGGGGATTCCAGGGAGGTATGGCTTGCGTGGATCCCCCAACGTTTCCTTACCCAGAATGCCCTGCAAACCTCAAATTTAGCTGAAAAAATCACCTTTTTCACACATTTTTGTGTGGGAAAGTTGTGGCATCACCGGGCTGACACAAATTTCCTACCACCCAGCGTTCCCCCGGGTCTCCCGATAATAATGGTTCCTCACTCGTGTGGGAGGCCCAAGTACCCGCGACAGGCAAAGACCCAAAACATAGTTAGGCGACATGAAAATTGCCTATCTCCAAACGACCTGGTTTTGCAAGGGGGGTCACTTGGGTTTTTGGCCCGGTGCTCGGCGGCCACCGAGTGAAACCTACCAAACCCACACATTTCTGAAAACTAGACACCCGGGGGATTCTAGGGAGGTATGGCTTGCGTGGATCCCCCAATGTTTCCTTACCCAGAATGCCCTGCAAACCTCACATTTAGCTGAAAAAATCAAATTTTTCACACATTTTTGTGTGGGAAAGTTGTGGCATCACCAGGCTGACACAAATTTCCTACCACCCAGCGTTCCCCCGGGTATCCCGATAAAAACGGTGCCTCACTCGTGTGGGAGGCCCAAGTACCCCCGACAGGCAAGGACCCAAAACATAGTGAGGCGACATGAAAATTGCTTATCTCCAAACGACCTGGTTTTCCAAGGGGGGTCACTTGGGTTTTTGGCCCGGTGCTCGGCGGCCACCTAGGGAAACCTACCAAACCCACACATTTCTGAAAACTAGACACCCGGGGGATTCCAGGGAGGTATGGCTTGCGTGGATCCCCCAACGTTTCCTTACCCAGAATGCCCTGCAAACCTCACATTTAGCTGAAAAAATCATATTTTTCACACATTTTTGTGTGGGAAAGTTGTGGCATCAATGGGCTGACACAAATTTCCTACCACCCAGCGTTCCCCCGGGTCTCCCGATAAAAACGGTGCCTCACTCGTGTGGGAGGCCCAAGTACCCGCGACAGGCAAGGGCCCAAAACGTAGTGAGGCGACATGAAAATTGCCTATCTCCAAACGACCTGGTTATGCAAGGGGGGGTCACTTGGGTTTTTGGCCCGGTGCTCGGCGGCCACCTAGGGAAACCTACCAAACCCACACATTTCTGAAAACTAGACACCCGGGGGATTCCAGGGAGGTATGGCTTGCGTGGATCCCCCAAAGTTTCCTTACCCAGAATGCCCTGCAAACCTCACATTTAGCTGAAAAAAATCACCTTTTTTCACACATTTTTGTGTGGGAAAGTTGTGGCATTACTGGGCTGACACAAATTTCCTACCACCCAGCGTTCCCCCGGGTCTCCCGATAAAAACGGTGCCTCACTCGTGTGGGAGGCCCAAGTACCCGCGACAGGCAAGGACCCAAACCATAGTGAGGCGACATGAAAATTGCTTATCTCCAAACGACCTGGTTTTGCAAGGGGGGTCACTTGGGTTTTTGGCCCGGTGCTCGGCGGCCACCTAGGGAAACCTACCAAACCCAGACATTTCTGATAACTAGACACCCGGGGGATTCCAGGGAGGTATGGCTTGCGTGGATCCCCCAACGTTTCCTTACCCAGAATGCCCTGCAAACCTCAAATTTAGCTGAAAAAATCACCTTTTTCACACATTTTTGTGTGGGAAAGTTGTGGCATCACCGGGCTGACACAAATTTCCTACCACCCAGCGTTCCCCCGGGTCTCCCAATAAAAACGGTGCCTCACTCGTGTGGGAGGCCCAAGTACCCGCGACAGGCAAGGGCCCAAAATGTAGTTAGGCGACATGAAAATTGCCTATCTCCAAACGACCTGGTTTTGCAAGGGGGGTCACTTGGGTTTTTGGCCCGGTGCTCGGCGGCCACCTAGGGAAACCTACCAAACCCACACATTTCTGAAAACTAGACCACCGGGGGATTCCAGGGAGGTATGGCTTGCGTGGATCCCCCAACGTTTCCTTACCCAGAATGCCCTGCAAACCTCAAATTTAGCTGAAAAAATCACATTTTTCACACATTTTTGTGTGGGAAAGTTCTGGCATCACCGGGTTGACACAAATTTCCTACCACCCAGCGTTCCCCCGGGTCTCCCGATAAAAACGGTGCCTCACTCGTGTGGGAGGCCCAAGTACCCGCGACAGGCAAGGACCCAAACCATAGTGAGGCGACATGAAAATTGCTTATCTCCAAACGACCTCGTTTTGCAAAGGGGGGTCACTTGGATTTTTGGCCCGGTGCTCGGCGGCCACCTAGGGAAACCTACCAAACCCACACATTTCTGAAAACTAGACATCCGGGGGATTCCAGGGAGGTATGGCTTGCATGGATCCCCCAATGTTTCCTTACCCAGAATGCCCTGCAAACCTCAAATGTAGCTGAAAAAATCACCTTTTTCACACATTTTTGTGTGGGAAAGTTGTGGCATCACCGGGCTGACACAAATTTCCTACCACCCAGCGTTCCCCCGGGTCTCCCGATAAAAACGGTGCCTCACTCGTGTGGGAGACCCAAGTACCCGCGACAGGCAAGGGCCCAAAACGTAGTGAGGCGACATGAAAATTGCCTATCTCCAAACGACCTGGTTTTGCAAGGGGGGTCACTTGGGTTTTTGGCCCGGTGCTCGGCGGCCACCTAGGGAAACCTACCAAACCCACACATTTCTGAAAACTAGACACCCGGGGGATTCCAGGGAGGTATGGCTTGCGTGGATCCCCCAACGTTTCCTTACCCAGAATGCCCTGCAAACCTCAAATTTAGCTGAAAAAATCACCTTTTTCACACATTTTTGTGTGGGAAAGTTGTGGCATCACCGGGTTGACACAAATTTCCTACCACCCAGCGTTCCCCCGGGTCTCCCGATAAAAACGGTGCCTCACTTGTGTGGGAGGCCCAAGTACCCGCGACAGGCAAGGACCCAAACCATAGTGAGGCGACATGAAAATTGCTTATCTCCAAACGACCTGGTTTTGCAAGGGGGGTCACTTGGGTTTTTGGCCCGGTGCTCGGCGGCCACCTAGGGAAACCTACCAAACCCACACATTTCTGAAAACTAGACACCCGGGGGATTCCAGGGAGGTATGGCTTGCGTGGATCCCCCAATGTTTCCTTACCCAGAATGCCCTGCAAACCTCAAATTTAGCTGAAAAAATCACCTTTTTCACACATTTTTGTGTGGGAAAGTTGTGGCATCACCGGGCTGACACAAATTTCCTACCACCCAGCATTCCCGCGGGTCTCCCGATAAAAACAGTGCCTCACTCGTGTGGGAGGCCCAAGTACCCGCGACAGGCAAGGGCCCAAAACGTAGTGAGGCGACATGAAAATTGTCTATCTCCAAACTACCTGGTTTTGCAAGGGGGGGTCACTTGGGTTTTTGGCCCGGTGCTCGGCGGCCACCTAGGGAAACCTACCAAACCCACACATTTCTGAAAACTAGACACCCAGGGGATTCCAGGGAGGTATGGCTTGCGTGGATCCCCCAACGTTTCCTTACCCAGAATGTCCTGCAAACCTCAAATTTTGCTGAAATAATCACCCTTTTCACACATTTTTGTGTGGGAAAGTTGTGGCATCACCGGGCTGACACAAATTTGCTACCACCCAGCGTTCCCCCGGGTCTCCCGATAAAAACTGTGCCTCACTCGTTTGGGAGGCCCAAGTACCCGCGACAGGCAAGGACCCAAAACATAGTGAGGCGACATGAAAATTGCCCATCTCCAAATGACCTGGTTTTGCAAGGGGGGGTCACTTGGGTTTTCTTGCCCGGTGCTCGGCGGCCACCTAGGGAAACCTACCAAACCCACACATTTCTGAAAACTAGACACCCGGGGGATTCCAGGGAGGTATGGCTTGCGTGGATCCCCCAACGTTTCCTTACCCAGAATGCCCTGCAAACCTCAAATTTAGCTGAAAAAATCACCTTTTTCACACATTTTTGTGTGGGAAAGTTGTGGCATCACCGGGCTGACACAAATTTCCTACCACCCAGCGTTCCCCCGGGTCTCCCGATAAAAACGGTTCCTCACTCGTGTGGGAGGCCCAAGTACCCGCGACAGGCAAAGACCCAAAACATAGTTAGGCGACATGAAAATTGCCTATCTCCAAACGACCTGGTTTTGCAAGGGGGGTCACTTGGGTTTTTGGCCCGGTGCTCGGCGGCCACCTAGGGAAAACTACCAAACCCACACATTTCTGATAACTAGACACCCGGGGGATTCCAGGGATGTATGGCTTGCGTGGATCCCCCAACGTTTCCTTACCCAGAATGCCCTGCAAACCTCAAATTTAGCTGAAAAAATCACCTTTTTCACACATTTTTGTGTGGGAAAGTTGTGGCATCACCGGGCTGACACAAATTTCCTACCACCCAGCGTTCCCGCGGGTCTCCCGATAAAAACAGTGCCTCACTCGTGTGGGAGGCCCAAGTACCCGCGACAGGCAAGGGCCCAAAACGTAGTGAGGCGACATGAAAATTGTCTATCTCCAAACGACCTGGTTTTGCAAGGGGGGGTCACTTGGGTTTTTGGCCCGGTGCTCGGCGGCCACCTAGGGAACCCTACCAAACCCACACATTTCTGAAAACTAGACACCCGGGGGATTCCAGGGAGGTATGGCTTGCGTGGATCCCCCAACGTTTCCTTACCCAGAATGCCCTGCAAACCTCAAATTTTGCTGAAATAATCACCCTTTTCACACATTTTTGTGTGGGAAAGTTGTGGCATCACCGGGCTGACACAAATTTGCTACCACCCAGCGTTCCCCTGGGTCTCCCGATAAAAACGGTGCCTCACTCGTTTGGGAGGCCCAAGTACCCGCGACAGGCAAGGACCCAAAACATAGTGAGGCGATATGAAAATTGCCCATCTCCAAATGACCTGGTTTTGCAAGGGGGGGTCACTTGGGTTTTCTTGCCCGGTGCTCGGCGGCCACCTAGGGAAACCTACCAAACCCACACATTTCTGAAAACTAGACACCCGGGGGATTCCAGGGAGGTATGGCTTGCGTGGATCCCCCAACGTTTCCTTACCCAGAATGCCCTGCAAACCTCAAATTTAGCTGAAAAAATCACCTTTTTCACACATTTTTGTGTGGGAAAGTTGTGGCATCACCGGGCTGACACAAATTTCCTACCACCCAGCGTTCCCCCGGGTCTTCCGATAATAATGGTTCCTCACTCGTGTGGGAGGCCCAAGTACCCGCGACAGGCAAAGACCCAAAACATAGTTAGGCGACATGAAAATTGCCTATCTCCAAACGACCTGGTTTTGCAAGGGGGGTCACTTGGGTTTTTGGCCCGGTGCTCGGCGGCCACCGAGTGAAACCTACCAAACCCACACATTTCTGAAAACTAGACACCCGGGGGATTCTAGGGAGGTATGGCTTGCGTGGATCCCCCAATGTTTCCTTACCCAGAATGCCCTGCAAACCTCACATTTAGCTGAAAAAATCAAATTTTTCACACATTTTTGTGTGGGAAAGTTGTGGCATCACCAGGCTGACACAAATTTCCTACCACCCAGCGTTCCCCCGGGTATCCCGATAAAAACGGTGCCTCACTCGTGTGGGAGGCCCAAGTACCCCCGACAGGCAAGGACCCAAAACATAGTGAGGCGACATGAAAATTGCTTATCTCCAAACGACCTGGTTTTCCAAGGGGGGTCACTTGGGTTTTTGGCCCGGTGCTCGGCGGCCACCTAGGGAAACCTACCAAACCCACACATTTCTGAAAACTAGACACCCGGGGGATTCCAGGGAGGTATGGCTTGCGTGGATCCCCCAACGTTTCCTTACCCAGAATGCCCTGCAAACCTCACATTTAGCTGAAAAAATCATATTTTTCACACATTTTTGTGTGGGAAAGTTGTGGCATCAATGGGCTGACACAAATTTCCTACCACCCAGCGTTCCCCCGGGTCTCCCGATAAAAACGGTGCCTCACTCGTGTGGGAGGCCCAAGTACCCGCGACAGGCAAGGGCCCAAAACGTAGTGAGGCGACATGAAAATTGCCTATCTCCAAACGACCTGGTTATGCAAGGGGGGGTCACTTGGGTTTTTGGCCCGGTGCTCGGCGGCCACCTAGGGAAACCTACCAAACCCACACATTTCTGAAAACTAGACACCCGGGGGATTCCAGGGAGGTATGGCTTGCGTGGATCCCCCAAAGTTTCCTTACCCAGAATGCCCTGCAAACCTCACATTTAGCTGAAAAAAATCACCTTTTTTCACACATTTTTGTGTGGGAAAGTTGTGGCATTACTGGGCTGACACAAATTTCCTACCACCCAGCGTTCCCCCGGGTCTCCCGATAAAAACGGTGCCTCACTCGTGTGGGAGGCCCAAGTACCCGCGACAGGCAAGGACCCAAACCATAGTGAGGCGACATGAAAATTGCTTATCTCCAAACGACCTGGTTTTGCAAGGGGGGTCACTTGGGTTTTTGGCCCGGTGCTCGGCGGCCACCTAGGGAAACCTACCAAACCCAGACATTTCTGATAACTAGACACCCGGGGGATTCCAGGGAGGTATGGCTTGCGTGGATCCCCCAACGTTTCCTTACCCAGAATGCCCTGCAAACCTCAAATTTAGCTGAAAAAATCACCTTTTTCACACATTTTTGTGTGGGAAAGTTGTGGCATCACCGGGCTGACACAAATTTCCTACCACCCAGCGTTCCCCCGGGTCTCCCAATAAAAACGGTGCCTCACTCGTGTGGGAGGCCCAAGTACCCGCGACAGGCAAGGGCCCAAAATGTAGTGAGGCGACATGAAAATTGCCTATCTCCAAACGATCTGGTTTTGCAAGGGGGGTCACTTGGGTTTTTGGCCCGGTGCTCGGCGGCCACCTAGGGAAACCTACCAAACTCACACATTCCTGAATACTAGACACCCGGGGGATTCCAGGGAGGTATGGCTTGCGTGGATCCCCCAACGTTTCCTTACCCAGAATGCCCTGCAAACCTCACATTTAGCTGAAAAAATCATATTTTTCACACATTTTTGTGTGGGAAAGTTGTGGCATCACCGGGCTGACACAAATTTCCTACCGGCCAGCGTTCCCCCGGGTCTCCCGATAAAAACGGTGCCTCACTCGTGTGGGAGGCCCAAGTACCCGCGACAGGCAAGGGCCCAAAACTTAGTGAGGCGACATGAAAATTGCCTATCTTCAAACGACATCGTTTTGCAAGGGGGGTCACTTGGGTTTTTGGCCTGGTGCTCGGCGGCCACCTAGGGAAACCTACCAAACCCACACATTTCTGAAAACAAGACAGCCGGGGGATTTTAGGGAGGTATGGCTTGCGTGGATCCCCCAATGTTTCCTTACCCAGAATGCCCTGCAAACCTCAAATTTAGCTGAAAAAATCACCTTTTTCACACATTTTTGTGTGGGAAAGTTGTGGCATCACCGGGCTGACACAAATTTCCTACCACCCAGCGTTACCCCGGGTCTCCCGATAAAAATGGTGCCTCACTCGTGTGGGAGGCCCAAGTACCCGCGACAGGCAAGGGCCCAAAACGTAGAGAGGCGACATGAAAATTGCCTATCTACAAACAACCTGGTTTTGCAAGGGGGGTCACTTGGGTTTTTGGCCCGGTGCTCGGCGGCCACCTAGGGAAACCTACCAAACCCACATATTTCTGAAAACTAGACACCCGGGGGATTCCAGGGAGGTATGGCTTGCGTGGATCCCCCAACGTTTCCTTACCCAGAATGCCCTGCAAACCTCAAATTTAGCTGAAAAAATCACATTTTTCACACTTTTTTGTGTGGGAAAGTTCTGGCATCACCGGGTTGACACAAATTTCCTACCACCCAGCATTCCCCCGGGTCTCCCGATAAAAACGGTGCCTCACTCGTGTGGGAGGCCCAAGTACCCGCGACAGGCAAGGACCCAAACCATAGTGAGGCGACATGAAAATTGCTTATCTCCAAACGACCTCGTTTTGCAAAGGGGGGTCACTTGGATTTTTGGCCCGGTGCTCGGCGGCCACCTAGGGAAACCTACCAAACCCACACATTTCTGAAAACTAGACATCCGGGGGATTCCAGGGAGGTATGGCTTGCGTGGATCCCCCAATGTTTCCTTACCCAGAATGCCCTGCAAACTTCAAATGTAGCTGAAAAAATCACCTTTTTCACACATTTTTGTGTGGGAAAGTTGTGGCATCACCGGGCTGACACAAATTTCCTACCACCCAGCGTTCCCCCGGGTCTCCCGATAAAAACGGTGCCTCACTCGTGTGGGAGGCCCAAGTACCCGCGACAGGCAAGGGCCCAAAACGTAGTGAGGCGACATGAAAATTGCCTATCTCCAAACGACCTGGTTTTGCAAGGGGGGTCACTTGGGTTTTTGGCCCGGTGCTCGGCGGCCACCTAGGGAAACCTACCAAACCCACACATTTCTGAAAACTAGACACCCGGGGGATTCCAGGGAGGTATGGCTTGCGTGGATCCCCCAACGTTTCCTTACCCAGAATGCCCTGCAAACCTCAAATTTAGCTGAAAAAATCACCTTTTTCACACATTTTTGTGTGGGAAAGTTGTGGCATCACCGGGTTGACACAAATTTCCTACCACCCAGCGTTCCCCCGGGTCTCCCGATAAAAACGGTGCCTCACTTGTGTGGGAGGCCCAAGTACCCGCGACAGGCAAGGACCCAAACCATAGTGAGGCGACATGAAAATTGCTTATCTCCAAACGACCTGGTTTTGCAAGGGGGGTCACTTGGGTTTTTGGCCCGGTGCTCGGCGGCCACCTAGGGAAACCTACCAAACCCACACATTTCTGAAAACTAGACACCCGGGGGATTCCAGGGAGGTATGGCTTGCGTGGATCCCCCAATGTTTCCTTACCCAGAATGCCCTGCAAACCTCAAATTTAGCTGAAAAAATCACCTTTTTCACACATTTTTGTGTGGGAAAGTTGTGGCATCACCGGGCTGACACAAATTTGCTACCACCCAGCGTTCCCCCGGGTCTCCCGATAAAAACTGTGCCTCACTCGTTTGGGAGGCCCAAGTACCCGCGACAGGCAAGGACCCAAAACATAGTGAGGCGACATGAAAATTGCCCATCTCCAAATGACCTGGTTTTGCAAGGGGGGGTCACTTGGGTTTTCTTGCCCGGTGCTCGGCGGCCACCTAGGGAAACCTACCAAACCCACACATTTCTGAAAACTAGACACCCGGGGGATTCCAGGGAGGTATGGCTTGCGTGGATCCCCCAACGTTTCCTTACCCAGAATGCCCTGCAAACCTCAAATTTAGCTGAAAAAATCACCTTTTTCACACATTTTTGTGTGGGAAAGTTGTGGCATCACCGGGCTGACACAAATTTCCTACCACCCAGCGTTCCCCCGGGTCTCCCGATAAAAACGGTTCCTCACTCGTGTGGGAGGCCCAAGTACCCGCGACAGGCAAAGACCCAAAACATAGTTAGGCGACATGAAAATTGCCTATCTCCAAACGACCTGGTTTTGCAAGGGGGGTCACTTGGGTTTTTGGCCCGGTGCTCGGCGGCCACCTAGGGAAAACTACCAAACCCACACATTTCTGATAACTAGACACCCGGGGGATTCCAGGGATGTATGGCTTGCGTGGATCCCCCAACGTTTCCTTACCCAGAATGCCCTGCAAACCTCAAATTTAGCTGAAAAAATCACCTTTTTCACACATTTTTGTGTGGGAAAGTTGTGGCATCACCGGGCTGACACAAATTTCCTACCACCCAGCGTTCCCGCGGGTCTCCCGATAAAAACAGTGCCTCACTCGTGTGGGAGGCCCAAGTACCCGCGACAGGCAAGGGCCCAAAACGTAGTGAGGCGACATGAAAATTGTCTATCTCCAAACGACCTGGTTTTGCAAGGGGGGGTCACTTGGGTTTTTGGCCCGGTGCTCGGCGGCCACCTAGGGAAACCTACCAAACTCACACATTCCTGAATACTAGACACCCGGGGGATTCCAGGGAGGTATGGCTTGCGTGGATCCCCCAACGTTTCCTTACCCAGAATGCCCTGCAAACCTCACATTTAGCTGAAAAAATCATATTTTTCACACATTTTTGTGTGGGAAAGTTGTGGCATCACCGGGCTGACACAAATTTCCTACCGGCCAGCGTTCCCCCGGGTCTCCCGATAAAAACGGTGCCTCACTCGTGTGGGAGGCCCAAGTACCCGCGACAGGCAAGGGCCCAAAACTTAGTGAGGCGACATGAAAATTGCCTATCTTCAAACGACATCGTTTTGCAAGGGGGGTCACTTGGGTTTTTGGCCTGGTGCTCGGCGGCCACCTAGGGAAACCTACCAAACCCACACATTTCTGAAAACAAGACAGCCGGGGGATTCCAGGGAGGTATGGCTTGCGTGGATCCCCCAATGTTTCCTTACCCAGAATGCCCTGCAAACCTCAAATTTAGCTGAAAAAATCACCTTTTTCACACATTTTTGTGTGGGAAAGTTGTGGCATCACCGGGCTGACACAAATTTCCTACCACCCAGCGTTACCCCGGGTCTCCCGATAAAAATGGTGCCTCACTCGTGTGGGAGGCCCAAGTACCCGCGACAGGCAAGGGCCCAAAACGTAGAGAGGCGACATGAAAATTGCCTATCTACAAACAACCTGGTTTTGCAAGGGGGGTCACTTGGGTTTTTGGCCCGGTGCTCGGCGGCCACCTAGGGAAACCTACCAAACCCACATATTTCTGAAAACTAGACACCCGGGGGATTCCAGGGAGGTATGGCTTGCGTGGATCCCCCAACGTTTCCTTACCCAGAATGCCCTGCAAACCTCAAATTTAGCTGAAAAAATCACATTTTTCACACTTTTTTGTGTGGGAAAGTTCTGGCATCACCGGGTTGACACAAATTTCCTACCACCCAGCATTCCCCCGGGTCTCCCGATAAAAACGGTGCCTCACTCGTGTGGGAGGCCCAAGTACCCGCGACAGGCAAGGACCCAAACCATAGTGAGGCGACATGAAAATTGCTTATCTCCAAACGACCTCGTTTTGCAAAGGGGGGTCACTTGGATTTTTGGCCCGGTGCTCGGCGGCCACCTAGGGAAACCTACCAAACCCACACATTTCTGAAAACTAGACATCCGGGGGATTCCAGGGAGGTATGGCTTGCGTGGATCCCCCAATGTTTCCTTACCCAGAATGCCCTGCAAACTTCAAATGTAGCTGAAAAAATCACCTTTTTCACACATTTTTGTGTGGGAAAGTTGTGGCATCACCGGGCTGACACAAATTTCCTACCACCCAGCGTTCCCCCGGGTCTCCCGATAAAAACGGTGCCTCACTCGTGTGGGAGGCCCAAGTACCCGCGACAGGCAAGGGCCCAAAACGTAGTGAGGCGACATGAAAATTGCCTATCTCCAAACGACCTGGTTTTGCAAGGGGGGTCACTTGGGTTTTTGGCCCGGTGCTCGGCGGCCACCTAGGGAAACCTACCAAACCCACACATTTCTGAAAACTAGACACCCGGGGGATTCCAGGGAGGTATGGCTTGCGTGGATCCCCCAACGTTTCCTTACCCAGAATGCCCTGCAAACCTCAAATTTAGCTGAAAAAATCACCTTTTTCACACATTTTTGTGTGGGAAAGTTGTGGCATCACCGGGTTGACACAAATTTCCTACCACCCAGCGTTCCCCCGGGTCTCCCGATAAAAACGGTGCCTCACTTGTGTGGGAGGCCCAAGTACCCGCGACAGGCAAGGACCCAAACCATAGTGAGGCGACATGAAAATTGCTTATCTCCAAACGACCTGGTTTTGCAAGGGGGGTCACTTGGGTTTTTGGCCCGGTGCTCGGCGGCCACCTAGGGAAACCTACCAAACCCACACATTTCTGAAAACTAGACACCCGGGGGATTCCAGGGAGGTATGGCTTGCGTGGATCCCCCAATGTTTCCTTACCCAGAATGCCCTGCAAACCTCAAATTTAGCTGAAAAAATCACCTTTTTCACACATTTTTGTGTGGGAAAGTTGTGGCATCACCGGGCTGACACAAATTTGCTACCACCCAGCGTTCCCCCGGGTCTCCCGATAAAAACTGTGCCTCACTCGTTTGGGAGGCCCAAGTACCCGCGACAGGCAAGGACCCAAAACATAGTGAGGCGACATGAAAATTGCCCATCTCCAAATGACCTGGTTTTGCAAGGGGGGGTCACTTGGGTTTTCTTGCCCGGTGCTCGGCGGCCACCTAGGGAAACCTACCAAACCCACACATTTCTGAAAACTAGACACCCGGGGGATTCCAGGGAGGTATGGCTTGCGTGGATCCCCCAACGTTTCCTTACCCAGAATGCCCTGCAAACCTCAAATTTAGCTGAAAAAATCACCTTTTTCACACATTTTTGTGTGGGAAAGTTGTGGCATCACCGGGCTGACACAAATTTCCTACCACCCAGCGTTCCCCCGGGTCTCCCGATAAAAACGGTTCCTCACTCGTGTGGGAGGCCCAAGTACCCGCGACAGGCAAAGACCCAAAACATAGTTAGGCGACATGAAAATTGCCTATCTCCAAACGACCTGGTTTTGCAAGGGGGGTCACTTGGGTTTTTGGCCCGGTGCTCGGCGGCCACCTAGGGAAAACTACCAAACCCACACATTTCTGATAACTAGACACCCGGGGGATTCCAGGGATGTATGGCTTGCGTGGATCCCCCAACGTTTCCTTACCCAGAATGCCCTGCAAACCTCAAATTTAGCTGAAAAAATCACCTTTTTCACACATTTTTGTGTGGGAAAGTTGTGGCATCACCGGGCTGACACAAATTTCCTACCACCCAGCGTTCCCGCGGGTCTCCCGATAAAAACAGTGCCTCACTCGTGTGGGAGGCCCAAGTACCCGCGACAGGCAAGGGCCCAAAACGTAGTGAGGCGACATGAAAATTGTCTATCTCCAAACGACCTGGTTTTGCAAGGGGGGGTCACTTGGGTTTTTGGCCCGGTGCTCGGCGGCCACCTAGGGAACCCTACCAAACCCACACATTTCTGAAAACTAGACACCCGGGGGATTCCAGGGAGGTATGGCTTGCGTGGATCCCCCAACGTTTCCTTACCCAGAATGCCCTGCAAACCTCAAATTTTGCTGAAATAATCACCCTTTTCACACATTTTTGTGTGGGAAAGTTGTGGCATCACCGGGCTGACACAAATTTGCTACCACCCAGCGTTCCCCTGGGTCTCCCGATAAAAACGGTGCCTCACTCGTTTGGGAGGCCCAAGTACCCGCGACAGGCAAGGACCCAAAACATAGTGAGGCGATATGAAAATTGCCCATCTCCAAATGACCTGGTTTTGCAAGGGGGGGTCACTTGGGTTTTCTTGCCCGGTGCTCGGCGGCCACCTAGGGAAACCTACCAAACCCACACATTTCTGAAAACTAGACACCCGGGGGATTCCAGGGAGGTATGGCTTGCGTGGATCCCCCAACGTTTCCTTACCCAGAATGCCCTGCAAACCTCAAATTTAGCTGAAAAAATCACCTTTTTCACACATTTTTGTGTGGGAAAGTTGTGGCATCACCGGGCTGACACAAATTTCCTACCACCCAGCGTTCCCCCGGGTCTCCCGATAATAATGGTTCCTCACTCGTGTGGGAGGCCCAAGTACCCGCGACAGGCAAAGACCCAAAACATAGTTAGGCGACATGAAAATTGCCTATCTCCAAACGACCTGGTTTTGCAAGGGGGGTCACTTGGGTTTTTGGCCCGGTGCTCGGCGGCCACCGAGTGAAACCTACCAAACCCACACATTTCTGAAAACTAGACACCCGGGGGATTCTAGGGAGGTATGGCTTGCGTGGATCCCCCAATGTTTCCTTACCCAGAATGCCCTGCAAACCTCACATTTAGCTGAAAAAATCAAATTTTTCACACATTTTTGTGTGGGAAAGTTGTGGCATCACCAGGCTGACACAAATTTCCTACCACCCAGCGTTCCCCCGGGTATCCCGATAAAAACGGTGCCTCACTCGTGTGGGAGGCCCAAGTACCCCCGACAGGCAAGGACCCAAAACATAGTGAGGCGACATGAAAATTGCTTATCTCCAAACGACCTGGTTTTCCAAGGGGGGTCACTTGGGTTTTTGGCCCGGTGCTCGGCGGCCACCTAGGGAAACCTACCAAACCCACACATTTCTGAAAACTAGACACCCGGGGGATTCCAGGGAGGTATGGCTTGCGTGGATCCCCCAACGTTTCCTTACCCAGAATGCCCTGCAAACCTCACATTTAGCTGAAAAAATCATATTTTTCACACATTTTTGTGTGGGAAAGTTGTGGCATCAATGGGCTGACACAAATTTCCTACCACCCAGCGTTCCCCCGGGTCTCCCGATAAAAACGGTGCCTCACTCGTGTGGGAGGCCCAAGTACCCGCGACAGGCAAGGGCCCAAAACGTAGTGAGGCGACATGAAAATTGCCTATCTCCAAACGACCTGGTTATGCAAGGGGGGGTCACTTGGGTTTTTGGCCCGGTGCTCGGCGGCCACCTAGGGAAACCTACCAAACCCACACATTTCTGAAAACTAGACACCCGGGGGATTCCAGGGAGGTATGGCTTGCGTGGATCCCCCAAAGTTTCCTTACCCAGAATGCCCTGCAAACCTCACATTTAGCTGAAAAAAATCACCTTTTTTCACACATTTTTGTGTGGGAAAGTTGTGGCATTACTGGGCTGACACAAATTTCCTACCACCCAGCGTTCCCCCGGGTCTCCCGATAAAAACGGTGCCTCACTCGTGTGGGAGGCCCAAGTACCCGCGACAGGCAAGGACCCAAACCATAGTGAGGCGACATGAAAATTGCTTATCTCCAAACGACCTGGTTTTGCAAGGGGGGTCACTTGGGTTTTTGGCCCGGTGCTCGGCGGCCACCTAGGGAAACCTACCAAACCCAGACATTTCTGATAACTAGACACCCGGGGGATTCCAGGGAGGTATGGCTTGCGTGGATCCCCCAACGTTTCCTTACCCAGAATGCCCTGCAAACCTCAAATTTAGCTGAAAAAATCACCTTTTTCACACATTTTTGTGTGGGAAAGTTGTGGCATCACCGGGCTGACACAAATTTCCTACCACCCAGCGTTCCCCCGGGTCTCCCAATAAAAACGGTGCCTCACTCGTGTGGGAGGCCCAAGTACCCGCGACAGGCAAGGGCCCAAAATGTAGTGAGGCGACATGAAAATTGCCTATCTCCAAACGACCTGGTTTTGCAAGGGGGGTCACTTGGGTTTTTGGCCCGGTGCTCGGCGGCCACCTAGGGAAACCTACCAAACTCACACATTCCTGAATACTAGACACCCGGGGGATTCCAGGGAGGTATGGCTTGCGTGGATCCCCCAACGTTTCCTTACCCAGAATGCCCTGCAAACCTCACATTTAGCTGAAAAAATCATATTTTTCACACATTTTTGTGTGGGAAAGTTGTGGCATCACCGGGCTGACACAAATTTCCTACCGGCCAGCGTTCCCCCGGGTCTCCCAATAAAAACGGTGCCTCACTCGTGTGGGAGGCCCAAGTACCCGCGACAGGCAAGGGCCCAAAACTTAGTGAGGCGACATGAAAATTGCCTATCTTCAAACGACATCGTTTTGCAAGGGGGGTCACTTGGGTTTTTGGCCTGGTGCTCGGCGGCCACCTAGGGAAACCTACCAAACCCACACATTTCTGAAAACTAGACAGCCGGGGGATTCCAGGGAGGTATGGCTTGCGTGGATCCCCCAATGTTTCCTTACCCAGAATGCCCTGCAAACCTCAAATTTAGCTGAAAAAATCACCTTTTTCACACATTTTTGTGTGGGAAAGTTGTGGCATCACCGGGCTGACACAAATTTCCTACCACCCAGCGTTACCCCGGGTCTCCCGATAAAAATGGTGCCTCACTCGTGTGGGAGGCCCAAGTACCCGCGACAGGCAAGGGCCCAAAACGTAGAGAGGCGACATGAAAATTGCCTATCTCCAAACAACCTGGTTTTGCAAGGGGGGTCACTTGGGTTTTTGGCCCGGTGCTCGGCGGCCACCTAGGGAAACCTACCAAACCCACACATTTCTGAAAACTAGACACCCGGGGGATTCCAGGGAGGTATGGCTTGCGTGGATCCCCCAACGTTTCCTTACCCAGAATGCCCTGCAAACCTCAAATTTAGCTGAAAAAATCACATTTTTCACACATTTTTGTGTGGGAAAGTTCTGGCATCACCGGGTTGACACAAATTTCCTACCACCCAGCGTTCCCCCGGGTCTCCCGATAAAAACGGTGCCTCACTCGTGTGGGAGGCCCAAGTACCCGCGACAGGCAAGGACCCAAACCATAGTGAGGCGACATGAAAATTGCTTATCTCCAAACGACCTGGTTTTGCAAGGGGGGTCACTTGGGTTTTTGGCCCGGTGCTCGGCGGCCACCTAGGGAAACCTACCAAACCCACACATTTCTGAAAACTAGACACCCGGGGGATTCCAGGGAGGTATGGCTTGCGTGGATCCCCCAACGTTTCCTTACCCAGAATGCCCTGCAAACCTCAAATTTAGCTGAAAAAATCAAATTTTTCACACATTTTTGTATGGGAAAGTTGTGGCATCACCAGGCTGACACAAATTTCCTACCACCCAGCGTTCCCCCGGGTCTCCCGATAAAAACGGTGCCTCACTCGTGTGGGAGGCCCAAGTACCCGCGACAGGCAAGGGCCCAAAACGTAGTGAGGCGACATGAAAATTGCCTATCTCCAAACGACCTGGTTTTGCAAGGGGGGTCACTTGGGTTTTTGGCCCGGTGCTCGGCGGCCACCTAGGGAAACCTACCAAACCCACACATTTCTGAAAACTAGACCACCGGGGGATTCCAGGGAGGTATGGCTTGCGTGGATCCCCCAACGTTTCCTTACCCAGAATGCCCTGCAAACCTCAAATTTAGCTGAAAAAATCACATTTTTCACACATTTTTGTGTGGGAAAGTTCTGGCATCACCGGGTTGACACAAATTTACTACCACCCAGCGTTCCCCCGGGTCTCCCGATAAAAACGGTGCCTCACTCGTGTGGGAGGCCCAAGTACCCGCGACAGGCAAGGACCCAAACCATAGTGAGGCGACATGAAAATTGCTTATCTCCAAACGACCTCGTTTTGCAAAGGGGGGTCACTTGGATTTTTGGCCCGGTGCTCGGCGGCCACCTAGGGAAATCTACCAAACCCACACATTTCTGAAAACTAGACATCCGGGGGATTCCAGGGAGGTATGGCTTGCGTGGATCCCCCAATGTTTCCTTACCCAGAATGCCCTGCAAACCTCAAATGTAGCTGAAAAAATCACCTTTTTCACACATTTTTGTGTGGGAAAGTTGTGGCATCACCGGGTTGACACAAATTTCCTACCACCCAGCGTTCCCCCGGGTCTCCCGATAAAAACGGTGCCTCACTTGTGTGGGAGGCCCAAGTACCCGCGACAGGCAAGGACCCAAACCATAGTGAGGCGACATGAAAATTGCTTATCTCCAAACGACCTGGTTTTGCAAGGGGGGTCACTTGGGTTTTTGGCCCGGTGCTCGGCGGCCACCTAGGGAAACCTACCAAACCCACACATTTCTGAAAACTAGACACCCGGGGGATTCCAGGGAGGTATGGCTTGCGTGGATCCCCCAATGTTTCCTTACCCAGAATGCCCTGCAAACCTCAAATTTAGCTGAAAAAATCACCTTTTTCACACATTTTTGTGTGGGAAAGTTGTGGCATCACCGGGCTGACACAAATTTCCTACCACCCAGCGTTCCCCCGGGTCTCCCGATAAAAACGGTTCCTCACTCGTGTGGGAGGCCCAAGTACCCGCGACAGGCAAAGACCCAAAACATAGTTAGGCGACATGAAAATTGCCTATCTCCAAACGACCTGGTTTTGCAAGGGGGGTCACTTGGGTTTTTGGCCCGGTGCTCGGCGGCCACCTAGGGAAAACTACCAAACCCACACATTTCTGATAACTAGACACCCGGGGGATTCCAGGGATGTATGGCTTGCGTGGATCCCCCAACGTTTCCTTACCCAGAATGCCCTGCAAACCTCAAATTTAGCTGAAAAAATCACCTTTTTCACACATTTTTGTGTGGGAAAGTTGTGGCATCACCGGGCTGACACAAATTTCCTACCACCCAGCGTTCCCGCGGGTCTCCCGATAAAAACAGTGCCTCACTCGTGTGGGAGGCCCAAGTACCCGCGACAGGCAAGGGCCCAAAACGTAGTGAGGCGACATGAAAATTGTCTATCTCCAAACGACCTGGTTTTGCAAGGGGGGGTCACTTGGGTTTTTGGCCCGGTGCTCGGCGGCCACCTAGGGAACCCTACCAAACCCACACATTTCTGAAAACTAGACACCCGGGGGATTCCAGGGAGGTATGGCTTGCGTGGATCCCCCAACGTTTCCTTACCCAGAATGCCCTGCAAACCTCAAATTTTGCTGAAATAATCACCCTTTTCACACATTTTTGTGTGGGAAAGTTGTGGCATCACCGGGCTGACACAAATTTGCTACCACCCAGCGTTCCCCTGGGTCTCCCGATAAAAACGGTGCCTCACTCGTTTGGGAGGCCCAAGTACCCGCGACAGGCAAGGACCCAAAACATAGTGAGGCGATATGAAAATTGCCCATCTCCAAATGACCTGGTTTTGCAAGGGGCGGTCACTTGGGTTTTCTTGCCCGGTGCTCGGCGGCCACCTAGGGAAACCTACCAAACCCACACATTTCTGAAAACTAGACACCCGGGGGATTCCAGGGAGGTATGGCTTGCGTGGATCCCCCAACGTTTCCTTACCCAGAATGCCCTGCAAACCTCAAATTTAGCTGAAAAAATCACCTTTTTCACACATTTTTGTGTGGGAAAGTTGTGGCATCACCGGGCTGACACAAATTTCCTACCACCCAGCGTTCCCCCGGGTCTTCCGATAATAATGGTTCCTCACTCGTGTGGGAGGCCCAAGTACCCGCGACAGGCAAAGACCCAAAACATAGTTAGGCGACATGAAAATTGCCTATCTCCAAACGACCTGGTTTTGCAAGGGGGGTCACTTGGGTTTTTGGCCCGGTGCTCGGCGGCCACCGAGTGAAACCTACCAAACCCACACATTTCTGAAAACTAGACACCCGGGGGATTCTAGGGAGGTATGGCTTGCGTGGATCCCCCAATGTTTCCTTACCCAGAATGCCCTGCAAACCTCACATTTAGCTGAAAAAATCAAATTTTTCACACATTTTTGTGTGGGAAAGTTGTGGCATCACCAGGCTGACACAAATTTCCTACCACCCAGCGTTCCCCCGGGTATCCCGATAAAAACGGTGCCTCACTCGTGTGGGAGGCCCAAGTACCCCCGACAGGCAAGGACCCAAAACATAGTGAGGCGACATGAAAATTGCTTATCTCCAAACGACCTGGTTTTCCAAGGGGGGTCACTTGGGTTTTTGGCCCGGTGCTCGGCGGCCACCTAGGGAAACCTACCAAACCCACACATTTCTGAAAACTAGACACCCGGGGGATTCCAGGGAGGTATGGCTTGCGTGGATCCCCCAACGTTTCCTTACCCAGAATGCCCTGCAAACCTCACATTTAGCTGAAAAAATCATATTTTTCACACATTTTTGTGTGGGAAAGTTGTGGCATCAATGGGCTGACACAAATTTCCTACCACCCAGCGTTCCCCCGGGTCTCCCGATAAAAACGGTGCCTCACTCGTGTGGGAGGCCCAAGTACCCGCGACAGGCAAGGGCCCAAAACGTAGTGAGGCGACATGAAAATTGCCTATCTCCAAACGACCTGGTTATGCAAGGGGGGGTCACTTGGGTTTTTGGCCCGGTGCTCGGCGGCCACCTAGGGAAACCTACCAAACCCACACATTTCTGAAAACTAGACACCCGGGGGATTCCAGGGAGGTATGGCTTGCGTGGATCCCCCAAAGTTTCCTTACCCAGAATGCCCTGCAAACCTCACATTTAGCTGAAAAAAATCACCTTTTTTCACACATTTTTGTGTGGGAAAGTTGTGGCATTACTGGGCTGACACAAATTTCCTACCACCCAGCGTTCCCCCGGGTCTCCCGATAAAAACGGTGCCTCACTAGTGTGGGAGGCCCAAGTACCCGCGACAGGCAAGGACCCAAACCATAGTGAGGCGACATGAAAATTGCTTATCTCCAAACGACCTGGTTTTGCAAGGGGGGTCACTTGGGTTTTTGGCCCGGTGCTCGGCGGCCACCTAGGGAAACCTACCAAACCCAGACATTTCTGATAACTAGACACCCGGGGGATTCCAGGGAGGTATGGCTTGCGTGGATCCCCCAACGTTTCCTTACCCAGAATGCCCTGCAAACCTCAAATTTAGCTGAAAAAATCACCTTTTTCACACATTTTTGTGTGGGAAAGTTGTGGCATCACCGGGCTGACACAAATTTCCTACCACCCAGCGTTCCCCCGGGTCTCCCAATAAAAACGGTGCCTCACTCGTGTGGGAGGCCCAAGTACCCGCGACAGGCAAGGGCCCAAAATGTAGTGAGGCGACATGAAAATTGCCTATCTCCAAACGATCTGGTTTTGCAAGGGGGGTCACTTGGGTTTTTGGCCCGGTGCTCGGCGGCCACCTAGGGAAACCTACCAAACTCACACATTCCTGAATACTAGACACCCGGGGGATTCCAGGGAGGTATGGCTTGCGTGGATCCCCCAACGTTTCCTTACCCAGAATGCCCTGCAAACCTCACATTTAGCTGAAAAAATCATATTTTTCACACATTTTTGTGTGGGAAAGTTGTGGCATCACCGGGCTGACACAAATTTCCTACCGGCCAGCGTTCCCCCGGGTCTCCCGATAAAAACGGTGCCTCACTCGTGTGGGAGGCCCAAGTACCCGCGACAGGCAAGGGCCCAAAACTTAGTGAGGCGACATGAAAATTGCCTATCTTCAAACGACATCGTTTTGCAAGGGGGGTCACTTGGGTTTTTGGCCTGGTGCTCGGCGGCCACCTAGGGAAACCTACCAAACCCACACATTTCTGAAAACAAGACAGCCGGGGGATTCCAGGGAGGTATGGCTTGCGTGGATCCCCCAATGTTTCCTTACCCAGAATGCCCTGCAAACCTCAAATTTAGCTGAAAAAATCACCTTTTTCACACATTTTTGTGTGGGAAAGTTGTGGCATCACCGGGCTGACACAAATTTCCTACCACCCAGCGTTACCCCGGGTCTCCCGATAAAAATGGTGCCTCACTCGTGTGGGAGGCCCAAGTACCCGCGACAGGCAAGGGCCCAAAACGTAGAGAGGCGACATGAAAATTGCCTATCTACAAACAACCTGGTTTTGCAAGGGGGGTCACTTGGGTTTTTGGCCCGGTGCTCGGCGGCCACCTAGGGAAACCTACCAAACCCACATATTTCTGAAAACTAGACACCCGGGGGATTCCAGGGAGGTATGGCTTGCGTGGATCCCCCAACGTTTCCTTACCCAGAATGCCCTGCAAACCTCAAATTTAGCTGAAAAAATCACATTTTTCACACTTTTTTGTGTGGGAAAGTTCTGGCATCACCGGGTTGACACAAATTTCCTACCACCCAGCATTCCCCCGGGTCTCCCGATAAAAACGGTGCCTCACTCGTGTGGGAGGCCCAAGTACCCGCGACAGGCAAGGACCCAAACCATAGTGAGGCGACATGAAAATTGCTTATCTCCAAACGACCTCGTTTTGCAAAGGGGGGTCACTTGGATTTTTGGCCCGGTGCTCGGCGGCCACCTAGGGAAACCTACCAAACCCACACATTTCTGAAAACTAGACATCCGGGGGATTCCAGGGAGGTATGGCTTGCGTGGATCCCCCAATGTTTCCTTACCCAGAATGCCCTGCAAACTTCAAATGTAGCTGAAAAAATCACCTTTTTCACACATTTTTGTGTGGGAAAGTTGTGGCATCACCGGGCTGACACAAATTTCCTACCACCCAGCGTTCCCCCGGGTCTCCCGATAAAAACGGTGCCTCACTCGTGTGGGAGGCCCAAGTACCCGCGACAGGCAAGGGCCCAAAACGTAGTGAGGCGACATGAAAATTGCCTATCTCCAAACGACCTGGTTTTGCAAGGGGGGTCACTTGGGTTTTTGGCCCGGTGCTCGGCGGCCACCTAGGGAAACCTACCAAACCCACACATTTCTGAAAACTAGACACCCGGGGGATTCCAGGGAGGTATGGCTTGCGTGGATCCCCCAACGTTTCCTTACCCAGAATGCCCTGCAAACCTCAAATTTAGCTGAAAAAATCACCTTTTTCACACATTTTTGTGTGGGAAAGTTGTGGCATCACCGGGTTGACACAAATTTCCTACCACCCAGCGTTCCCCCGGGTCTCCCGATAAAAACGGTGCCTCACTTGTGTGGGAGGCCCAAGTACCCGCGACAGGCAAGGACCCAAACCATAGTGAGGCGACATGAAAATTGCTTATCTCCAAACGACCTGGTTTTGCAAGGGGGGTCACTTGGGTTTTTGGCCCGGTGCTCGGCGGCCACCTAGGGAAACCTACCAAACCCACACATTTCTGAAAACTAGACACCCGGGGGATTCCAGGGAGGTATGGCTTGCGTGGATCCCCCAATGTTTCCTTACCCAGAATGCCCTGCAAACCTCAAATTTAGCTGAAAAAATCACCTTTTTCACACATTTTTGTGTGGGAAAGTTGTGGCATCACCGGGCTGACACAAATTTGCTACCACCCAGCGTTCCCCCGGGTCTCCCGATAAAAACTGTGCCTCACTCGTTTGGGAGGCCCAAGTACCCGCGACAGGCAAGGACCCAAAACATAGTGAGGCGACATGAAAATTGCCCATCTCCAAATGACCTGGTTTTGCAAGGGGGGGTCACTTGGGTTTTCTTGCCCGGTGCTCGGCGGCCACCTAGGGAAACCTACCAAACCCACACATTTCTGAAAACTAGACACCCGGGGGATTCCAGGGAGGTATGGCTTGCGTGGATCCCCCAACGTTTCCTTACCCAGAATGCCCTGCAAACCTCAAATTTAGCTGAAAAAATCACCTTTTTCACACATTTTTGTGTGGGAAAGTTGTGGCATCACCGGGCTGACACAAATTTCCTACCACCCAGCGTTCCCCCGGGTCTCCCGATAAAAACGGTTCCTCACTCGTGTGGGAGGCCCAAGTACCCGCGACAGGCAAAGACCCAAAACATAGTTAGGCGACATGAAAATTGCCTATCTCCAAACGACCTGGTTTTGCAAGGGGGGTCACTTGGGTTTTTGGCCCGGTGCTCGGCGGCCACCTAGGGAAAACTACCAAACCCACACATTTCTGATAACTAGACACCCGGGGGATTCCAGGGATGTATGGCTTGCGTGGATCCCCCAACGTTTCCTTACCCAGAATGCCCTGCAAACCTCAAATTTAGCTGAAAAAATCACCTTTTTCACACATTTTTGTGTGGGAAAGTTGTGGCATCACCGGGCTGACACAAATTTCCTACCACCCAGCGTTCCCGCGGGTCTCCCGATAAAAACAGTGCCTCACTCGTGTGGGAGGCCCAAGTACCCGCGACAGGCAAGGGCCCAAAACGTAGTGAGGCGACATGAAAATTGTCTATCTCCAAACGACCTGGTTTTGCAAGGGGGGGTCACTTGGGTTTTTGGCCCGGTGCTCGGCGGCCACCTAGGGAACCCTACCAAACCCACACATTTCTGAAAACTAGACACCCGGGGGATTCCAGGGAGGTATGGCTTGCGTGGATCCCCCAACGTTTCCTTACCCAGAATGCCCTGCAAACCTCAAATTTTGCTGAAATAATCACCCTTTTCACACATTTTTGTGTGGGAAAGTTGTGGCATCACCGGGCTGACACAAATTTGCTACCACCCAGCGTTCCCCTGGGTCTCCCGATAAAAACGGTGCCTCACTCGTTTGGGAGGCCCAAGTACCCGCGACAGGCAAGGACCCAAAACATAGTGAGGCGATATGAAAATTGCCCATCTCCAAATGACCTGGTTTTGCAAGGGGGGGTCACTTGGGTTTTCTTGCCCGGTGCTCGGCGGCCACCTAGGGAAACCTACCAAACCCACACATTTCTGAAAACTAGACACCCGGGGGATTCCAGGGAGGTATGGCTTGCGTGGATCCCCCAACGTTTCCTTACCCAGAATGCCCTGCAAACCTCAAATTTAGCTGAAAAAATCACCTTTTTCACACATTTTTGTGTGGGAAAGTTGTGGCATCACCGGGCTGACACAAATTTCCTACCACCCAGCGTTCCCCCAGGTCTCCCGATAATAATGGTTCCTCACTCGTGTGGGAGGCCCAAGTACCCGCGACAGGCAAAGACCCAAAACATAGTTAGGCGACATGAAAATTGCCTATCTCCAAACGACCTGGTTTTGCAAGGGGGGTCACTTGGGTTTTTGGCCCGGTGCTCGGCGGCCACCGAGTGAAACCTACCAAACCCACACATTTCTGAAAACTAGACACCCGGGGGATTCTAGGGAGGTATGGCTTGCGTGGATCCCCCAATGTTTCCTTACCCAGAATGCCCTGCAAACCTCACATTTAGCTGAAAAAATCAAATTTTTCACACATTTTTGTGTGGGAAAGTTGTGGCATCACCAGGCTGACACAAATTTCCTACCACCCAGCGTTCCCCCGGGTATCCCGATAAAAACGGTGCCTCACTCGTGTGGGAGGCCCAAGTACCCCCGACAGGCAAGGACCCAAAACATAGTGAGGCGACATGAAAATTGCTTATCTCCAAACGACCTGGTTTTCCAAGGGGGGTCACTTGGGTTTTTGGCCCGGTGCTCGGCGGCCACCTAGGGAAACCTACCAAACCCACACATTTCTGAAAACTAGACACCCGGGGGATTCCAGGGAGGTATGGCTTGCGTGGATCCCCCAACGTTTCCTTACCCAGAATGCCCTGCAAACCTCACATTTAGCTGAAAAAATCATATTTTTCACACATTTTTGTGTGGGAAAGTTGTGGCATCAATGGGCTGACACAAATTTCCTACCACCCAGCGTTCCCCCGGGTCTCCCGATAAAAACGGTGCCTCACTCGTGTGGGAGGCCCAAGTACCCGCGACAGGCAAGGGCCCAAAACGTAGTGAGGCGACATGAAAATTGCCTATCTCCAAACGACCTGGTTATGCAAGGGGGGGTCACTTGGGTTTTTGGCCCGGTGCTCGGCGGCCACCTAGGGAAACCTACCAAACCCACACATTTCTGAAAACTAGACACCCGGGGGATTCCAGGGAGGTATGGCTTGCGTGGATCCCCCAAAGTTTCCTTACCCAGAATGCCCTGCAAACCTCACATTTAGCTGAAAAAAATCACCTTTTTTCACACATTTTTGTGTGGGAAAGTTGTGGCATTACTGGGCTGACACAAATTTCCTACCACCCAGCGTTCCCCCGGGTCTCCCGATAAAAACGGTGCCTCACTCGTGTGGGAGGCCCAAGTACCCGCGACAGGCAAGGACCCAAACCATAGTGAGGCGACATGAAAATTGCTTATCTCCAAACGACCTGGTTTTGCAAGGGGGGTCACTTGGGTTTTTGGCCCGGTGCTCGGCGGCCACCTAGGGAAACCTACCAAACCCAGACATTTCTGATAACTAGACACCCGGGGGATTCCAGGGAGGTATGGCTTGCGTGGATCCCCCAACGTTTCCTTACCCAGAATGCCCTGCAAACCTCAAATTTAGCTGAAAAAATCACCTTTTTCACACATTTTTGTGTGGGAAAGTTGTGGCATCACCGGGCTGACACAAATTTCCTACCACCCAGCGTTCCCCCGGGTCTCCCAATAAAAACGGTGCCTCACTCGTGTGGGAGGCCCAAGTACCCGCGACAGGCAAGGGCCCAAAATGTAGTGAGGCGACATGAAAATTGCCTATCTCCAAACGACCTGGTTTTGCAAGGGGGGTCACTTGGGTTTTTGGCCCGGTGCTCGGCGGCCACCTAGGGAAACCTACCAAACTCACACATTCCTGAATACTAGACACCCGGGGGATTCCAGGGAGGTATGGCTTGCGTGGATCCCCCAACGTTTCCTTACCCAGAATGCCCTGCAAACCTCACATTTAGCTGAAAAAATCATATTTTTCACACATTTTTGTGTGGGAAAGTTGTGGCATCACCGGGCTGACACAAATTTCCTACCGGCCAGCGTTCCCCCGGGTCTCCCAATAAAAACGGTGCCTCACTCGTGTGGGAGGCCCAAGTACCCGCGACAGGCAAGGGCCCAAAACTTAGTGAGGCGACATGAAAATTGCCTATCTTCAAACGACATCGTTTTGCAAGGGGGGTCACTTGGGTTTTTGGCCTGGTGCTCGGCGGCCACCTAGGGAAACCTACCAAACCCACACATTTCTGAAAACTAGACAGCCGGGGGATTCCAGGGAGGTATGGCTTGCGTGGATCCCCCAATGTTTCCTTACCCAGAATGCCCTGCAAACCTCAAATTTAGCTGAAAAAATCACCTTTTTCACACATTTTTGTGTGGGAAAGTTGTGGCATCACCGGGCTGACACAAATTTCCTACCACCCAGCGTTACCCCGGGTCTCCCGATAAAAATGGTGCCTCACTCGTGTGGGAGGCCCAAGTACCCGCGACAGGCAAGGGCCCAAAACGTAGAGAGGCGACATGAAAATTGCCTATCTCCAAACAACCTGGTTTTGCAAGGGGGGTCACTTGGGTTTTTGGCCCGGTGCTCGGCGGCCACCTAGGGAAACCTACCAAACCCACACATTTCTGAAAACTAGACACCCGGGGGATTCCAGGGAGGTATGGCTTGCGTGGATCCCCCAACGTTTCCTTACCCAGAATGCCCTGCAAACCTCAAATTTAGCTGAAAAAATCACATTTTTCACACATTTTTGTGTGGGAAAGTTCTGGCATCACCGGGTTGACACAAATTTCCTACCACCCAGCGTTCCCCCGGGTCTCCCGATAAAAACGGTGCCTCACTCGTGTGGGAGGCCCAAGTACCCGCGACAGGCAAGGACCCAAACCATAGTGAGGCGACATGAAAATTGCTTATCTCCAAACGACCTGGTTTTGCAAGGGGGGTCACTTGGGTTTTTGGCCCGGTGCTCGGCGGCCACCTAGGGAAACCTACCAAACCCACACATTTCTGAAAACTAGACACCCGGGGGATTCCAGGGAGGTATGGCTTGCGTGGATCCCCCAACGTTTCCTTACCCAGAATGCCCTGCAAACCTCAAATTTAGCTGAAAAAATCAAATTTTTCACACATTTTTGTATGGGAAAGTTGTGGCATCACCAGGCTGACACAAATTTCCTACCACCCAGCGTTCCCCCGGGTCTCCCGATAAAAACGGTGCCTCACTCGTGTGGGAGGCCCAAGTACCCGCGACAGGCAAGGGCCCAAAACGTAGTGAGGCGACATGAAAATTGCCTATCTCCAAACGACCTGGTTTTGCAAGGGGGGTCACTTGGGTTTTTGGCCCGGTGCTCGGCGGCCACCTAGGGAAACCTACCAAACCCACACATTTCTGAAAACTAGACCACCGGGGGATTCCAGGGAGGTATGGCTTGCGTGGATCCCCCAACGTTTCCTTACCCAGAATGCCCTGCAAACCTCAAATTTAGCTGAAAAAATCACATTTTTCACACATTTTTGTGTGGGAAAGTTCTGGCATCACCGGGTTGACACAAATTTACTACCACCCAGCGTTCCCCCGGGTCTCCCGATAAAAACGGTGCCTCACTCGTGTGGGAGGCCCAAGTACCCGCGACAGGCAAGGACCCAAACCATAGTGAGGCGACATGAAAATTGCTTATCTCCAAACGACCTCGTTTTGCAAAGGGGGGTCACTTGGATTTTTGGCCCGGTGCTCGGCGGCCACCTAGGGAAATCTACCAAACCCACACATTTCTGAAAACTAGACATCCGGGGGATTCCAGGGAGGTATGGCTTGCGTGGATCCCCCAATGTTTCCTTACCCAGAATGCCCTGCAAACCTCAAATGTAGCTGAAAAAATCACCTTTTTCACACATTTTTGTGTGGGAAAGTTGTGGCATCACCGGGTTGACACAAATTTCCTACCACCCAGCGTTCCCCCGGGTCTCCCGATAAAAACGGTGCCTCACTTGTGTGGGAGGCCCAAGTACCCGCGACAGGCAAGGACCCAAACCATAGTGAGGCGACATGAAAATTGCTTATCTCCAAACGACCTGGTTTTGCAAGGGGGGTCACTTGGGTTTTTGGCCCGGTGCTCGGCGGCCACCTAGGGAAACCTACCAAACCCACACATTTCTGAAAACTAGACACCCGGGGGATTCCAGGGAGGTATGGCTTGCGTGGATCCCCCAATGTTTCCTTACCCAGAATGCCCTGCAAACCTCAAATTTAGCTGAAAAAATCACCTTTTTCACACATTTTTGTGTGGGAAAGTTGTGGCATCACCGGGCTGACACAAATTTCCTACCACCCAGCATTCCCGCGGGTCTCCCGATAAAAACAGTGCCTCACTCGTGTGGGAGGCCCAAGTACCCGCGACAGGCAAGGGCCCAAAACGTAGTGAGGCGACATGAAAATTGTCTATCTCCAAACTACCTGGTTTTGCAAGGGGGGGTCACTTGGGTTTTTGGCCCGGTGCTCGGCGGCCACCTAGGGAAACCTACCAAACCCACACATTTCTGAAAACTAGACACCCAGGGGATTCCAGGGAGGTATGGCTTGCGTGGATCCCCCAACGTTTCCTTACCCAGAATGTCCTGCAAACCTCAAATTTTGCTGAAATAATCACCCTTTTCACACATTTTTGTGTGGGAAAGTTGTGGCATCACCGGGCTGACACAAATTTGCTACCACCCAGCGTTCCCCCGGGTCTCCCGATAAAAACTGTGCCTCACTCGTTTGGGAGGCCCAAGTACCCGCGACAGGCAAGGACCCAAAACATAGTGAGGCGACATGAAAATTGCCCATCTCCAAATGACCTGGTTTTGCAAGGGGGGGTCACTTGGGTTTTCTTGCCCGGTGCTCGGCGGCCACCTAGGGAAACCTACCAAACCCACACATTTCTGAAAACTAGACACCCGGGGGATTCCAGGGAGGTATGGCTTGCGTGGATCCCCCAACGTTTCCTTACCCAGAATGCCCTGCAAACCTCAAATTTAGCTGAAAAAATCACCTTTTTCACACATTTTTGTGTGGGAAAGTTGTGGCATCACCGGGCTGACACAAATTTCCTACCACCCAGCGTTCCCCCGGGTCTCCCGATAAAAACGGTTCCTCACTCGTGTGGGAGGCCCAAGTACCCGCGACAGGCAAAGACCCAAAACATAGTTAGGCGACATGAAAATTGCCTATCTCCAAACGACCTGGTTTTGCAAGGGGGGTCACTTGGGTTTTTGGCCCGGTGCTCGGCGGCCACCTAGGGAAAACTACCAAACCCACACATTTCTGATAACTAGACACCCGGGGGATTCCAGGGATGTATGGCTTGCGTGGATCCCCCAACGTTTCCTTACCCAGAATGCCCTGCAAACCTCAAATTTAGCAGAAAAAATCACCTTTTTCACACATTTTTGTGTGGGAAAGTTGTGGCATCACCGGGCTGACACAAATTTCCTACCACCCAGCGTTCCCGCGGGTCTCCCGATAAAAACAGTGCCTCACTCGTGTGGGAGGCCCAAGTACCCGCGACAGGCAAGGGCCCAAAACGTAGTGAGGCGACATGAAAATTGTCTATCTCCAAACGACCTGGTTTTGCAAGGGGGGGTCACTTGGGTTTTTGGCCCGGTGCTCGGCGGCCACCTAGGGAACCCTACCAAACCCACACATTTCTGAAAACTAGACACCCGGGGGATTCCAGGGAGGTATGGCTTGCGTGGATCCCCCAACGTTTCCTTACCCAGAATGCCCTGCAAACCTCAAATTTTGCTGAAATAATCACCCTTTTCACACATTTTTGTGTGGGAAAGTTGTGGCATCACCGGGCTGACACAAATTTGCTACCACCCAGCGTTCCCCTGGGTCTCCCGATAAAAACGGTGCCTCACTCGTTTGGGAGGCCCAAGTACCCGCGACAGGCAAGGACCCAAAACATAGTGAGGCGATATGAAAATTGCCCATCTCCAAATGACCTGGTTTTGCAAGGGGGGGTCACTTGGGTTTTCTTGCCCGGTGCTCGGCGGCCACCTAGGGAAACCTACCAAACCCACACATTTCTGAAAACTAGACACCCGGGGGATTCCAGGGAGGTATGGCTTGCGTGGATCCCCCAACGTTTCCTTACCCAGAATGCCCTGCAAACCTCAAATTTAGCTGAAAAAATCACCTTTTTCACACATTTTTGTGTGGGAAAGTTGTGGCATCACCGGCCTGACACAAATTTCCTACCACCCAGCGTTCCCCCGGGTCTCCCGATAATAATGGTTCCTCACTCGTGTGGGAGGCCCAAGTACCCGCGACAGGCAAAGACCCAAAACATAGTTAGGCGACATGAAAATTGCCTATCTCCAAACGACCTGGTTTTGCAAGGGGGGTCACTTGGGTTTTTGGCCCGGTGCTCGGCGGCCACCGAGTGAAACCTACCAAACCCACACATTTCTGAAAACTAGACACCCGGGGGATTCTAGGGAGGTATGGCTTGCGTGGATCCCCCAATGTTTCCTTACCCAGAATGCCCTGCAAACCTCACATTTAGCTGAAAAAATCAAATTTTTCACACATTTTTGTGTGGGAAAGTTGTGGCATCACCAGGCTGACACAAATTTCCTACCACCCAGCGTTCCCCCGGGTATCCCGATAAAAACGGTGCCTCACTCGTGTGGGAGGCCCAAGTACCCCCGACAGGCAAGGACCCAAAACATAGTGAGGCGACATGAAAATTGCTTATCTCCAAACGACCTGGTTTTCCAAGGGGGGTCACTTGGGTTTTTGGCCCGGTGCTCGGCGGCCACCTAGGGAAACCTACCAAACCCACACATTTCTGAAAACTAGACACCCGGGGGATTCCAGGGAGGTATGGCTTGCGTGGATCCCCCAACGTTTCCTTACCCAGAATGCCCTGCAAACCTCACATTTAGCTGAAAAAATCATATTTTTCACACATTTTTGTGTGGGAAAGTTGTGGCATCAATGGGCTGACACAAATTTCCTACCACCCAGCGTTCCCCCGGGTCTCCCGATAAAAACGGTGCCTCACTCGTGTGGGAGGCCCAAGTACCCGCGACAGGCAAGGGCCCAAAACGTAGTGAGGCGACATGAAAATTGCCTATCTCCAAACGACCTGGTTATGCAAGGGGGGGTCACTTGGGTTTTTGGCCCGGTGCTCGGCGGCCACCTAGGGAAACCTACCAAACCCACACATTTCTGAAAACTAGACACCCGGGGGATTCCAGGGAGGTATGGCTTGCGTGGATCCCCCAAAGTTTCCTTACCCAGAATGCCCTGCAAACCTCACATTTAGCTGAAAAAAATCACCTTTTTTCACACATTTTTGTGTGGGAAAGTTGTGGCATTACTGGGCTGACACAAATTTCCTACCACCCAGCGTTCCCCCGGGTCTCCCGATAAAAACGGTGCCTCACTCGTGTGGGAGGCCCAAGTACCCGCGACAGGCAAGGACCCAAACCATAGTGAGGCGACATGAAAATTGCTTATCTCCAAACGACCTGGTTTTGCAAGGGGGGTCACTTGGGTTTTTGGCCCGGTGCTCGGCGGCCACCTAGGGAAACCTACCAAACCCAGACATTTCTGATAACTAGACACCCGGGGGATTCCAGGGAGGTATGGCTTGCGTGGATCCCCCAACGTTTCCTTACCCAGAATGCCCTGCAAACCTCAAATTTAGCTGAAAAAATCACCTTTTTCACACATTTTTGTGTGGGAAAGTTGTGGCATCACCGGGCTGACACAAATTTCCTACCACCCAGCGTTCCCCCGGGTCTCCCAATAAAAACGGTGCCTCACTCGTGTGGGAGGCCCAAGTACCCGCGACAGGCAAGGGCCCAAAATGTAGTGAGGCGACATGAAAATTGCCTATCTCCAAACGACCTGGTTTTGCAAGGGGGGTCACTTGGGTTTTTGGCCCGGTGCTCGGCGGCCACCTAGGGAAACCTACCAAACTCACACATTTCTGAAAACTAGACAGCCGGGGGATTCCAGGGAGGTATGGCTTGCGTGGATCCCCCAATGTTTCCTTACCCAGAATGCCCTGCAAACCTCAAATTTAGCTGAAAAAATCACCTTTTTCACACATTTTTGTGTGGGAAAGTTGTGGCATCACCGGGCTGACACAAATTTCCTACCACCCAGCGTTACCCCGGGTCTCCCGATAAAAATGGTGCCTCACTCGTGTGGGAGGCCCAAGTACCCGCGACAGGCAAGGGCCCAAAACGTAGAGAGGCGACATGAAAATTGCCTATCTCCAAACAACCTGGTTTTGCAAGGGGGGTCACTTGGGTTTTTGGCCCGGTGCTCGGCGGCCACCTAGGGAAACCTACCAAACCCACACATTTCTGAAAACTAGACACCCGGGGGATTCCAGGGAGGTATGGCTTGCGTGGATCCCCCAACGTTTCCTTACCCAGAATGCCCTGCAAACCTCAAATTTAGCTGAAAAAATCACATTTTTCACACATTTTTGTGTGGGAAAGTTCTGGCATCACCGGGTTGACACAAATTTCCTACCACCCAGCGTTCCCCCGGGTCTCCCGATAAAAACGGTGCCTCACTCGTGTGGGAGGCCCAAGTACCCGCGACAGGCAAGGACCCAAACCATAGTGAGGCGACATGAAAATTGCTTATCTCCAAACGACCTGGTTTTGCAAGGGGGGTCACTTGGGTTTTTGGCCCGGTGCTCGGCGGCCACCTAGGGAAACCTACCAAACCCACACATTTCTGAAAACTAGACACCCGGGGGATTCCAGGGAGGTATGGCTTGCGTGGATCCCCCAACGTTTCCTTACCCAGAATGCCCTGCAAACCTCAAATTTAGCTGAAAAAATCAAATTTTTCACACATTTTTGTATGGGAAAGTTGTGGCATCACCAGGCTGACACAAATTTCCTACCACCCAGCGTTCCCCCGGGTCTCCCGATAAAAACGGTGCCTCACTCGTGTGGGAGGCCCAAGTACCCGCGACAGGCAAGGGCCCAAAACGTAGTGAGGCGACATGAAAATTGCCTATCTCCAAACGACCTGGTTTTGCAAGGGGGGTCACTTGGGTTTTTGGCCCGGTGCTCGGCGGCCACCTAGGGAAACCTACCAAACCCACACATTTCTGAAAACTAGACCACCGGGGGATTCCAGGGAGGTATGGCTTGCGTGGATCCCCCAACGTTTCCTTACCCAGAATGCCCTGCAAACCTCAAATTTAGCTGAAAAAATCACATTTTTCACACATTTTTGTGTGGGAAAGTTCTGGCATCACCGGGTTGACACAAATTTCCTACCACCCAGCGTTCCCCCGGGTCTCCCGATAAAAACGGTGCCTCACTCGTGTGGGAGGCCCAAGTACCCGCGACAGGCAAGGACCCAAACCATAGTGAGGCGACATGAAAATTGCTTATCTCCAAACGACCTCGTTTTGCAAAGGGGGGTCACTTGGATTTTTGGCCCGGTGCTCGGCGGCCACCTAGGGAAATCTACCAAACCCACACATTTCTGAAAACTAGACATCCGGGGGATTCCAGGGAGGTATGGCTTGCGTGGATCCCCCAACGTTTCCTTACCCAGAATGTCCTGCAAACCTCAAATTTTGCTGAAATAATCACCCTTTTCACACATTTTTGTGTGGGAAAGTTGTGGCATCACCGGGCTGACACAAATTTGCTACCACCCAGCGTTCCCCCGGGTCTCCCGATAAAAACTGTGCCTCACTCGTTTGGGAGGCCCAAGTACCCGCGACAGGCAAGGACCCAAAACATAGTGAGGCGACATGAAAATTGCCCATCTCCAAATGACCTGGTTTTGCAAGGGGGGGTCACTTGGGTTTTCTTGCCCGGTGCTCGGCGGCCACCTAGGGAAACCTACCAAACCCACACATTTCTGAAAACTAGACACCCGGGGGATTCCAGGGAGGTATGGCTTGCGTGGATCCCCCAACGTTTCCTTACCCAGAATGCCCTGCAAACCTCAAATTTAGCTGAAAAAATCACCTTTTTCACACATTTTTGTGTGGGAAAGTTGTGGCATCACCGGGCTGACACAAATTTCCTACCACCCAGCGTTCCCCCGGGTCTCCCGATAAAAACGGTTCCTCACTCGTGTGGGAGGCCCAAGTACCCGCGACAGGCAAAGACCCAAAACATAGTTAGGCGACATGAAAATTGCCTATCTCCAAACGACCTGGTTTTGCAAGGGGGGTCACTTGGGTTTTTGGCCCGGTGCTCGGCGGCCACCTAGGGAAAACTACCAAACCCACACATTTCTGATAACTAGACACCCGGGGGATTCCAGGGATGTATGGCTTGCGTGGATCCCCCAACGTTTCCTTACCCAGAATGCCCTGCAAACCTCAAATTTAGCTGAAAAAATCACCTTTTTCACACATTTTTGTGTGGGAAAGTTGTGGCATCACCGGGCTGACACAAATTTCCTACCACCCAGCGTTCCCGCGGGTCTCCCGATAAAAACAGTGCCTCACTCGTGTGGGAGGCCCAAGTACCCGCGACAGGCAAGGGCCCAAAACGTAGTGAGGCGACATGAAAATTGTCTATCTCCAAACGACCTGGTTTTGCAAGGGGGGGTCACTTGGGTTTTTGGCCCGGTGCTCGGCGGCCACCTAGGGAACCCTACCAAACCCACACATTTCTGAAAACTAGACACCCGGGGGATTCCAGGGAGGTATGGCTTGCGTGGATCCCCCAACGTTTCCTTACCCAGAATGCCCTGCAAACCTCAAATTTTGCTGAAATAATCACCCTTTTCACACATTTTTGTGTGGGAAAGTTGTGGCATCACCGGGCTGACACAAATTTGCTACCACCCAGCGTTCCCCTGGGTCTCCCGATAAAAACGGTGCCTCACTCGTTTGGGAGGCCCAAGTACCCGCGACAGGCAAGGACCCAAAACATAGTGAGGCGATATGAAAATTGCCCATCTCCAAATGACCTGGTTTTGCAAGGGGGGGTCACTTGGGTTTTCTTGCCCGGTGCTCGGCGGCCACCTAGGGAAACCTACCAAACCCACACATTTCTGAAAACTAGACACCCGGGGGATTCCAGGGAGGTATGGCTTGCGTGGATCCCCCAACGTTTCCTTACCCAGAATGCCCTGCAAACCTCAAATTTAGCTGAAAAAATCACCTTTTTCACACATTTTTGTGTGGGAAAGTTGTGGCATCACCGGGCTGACACAAATTTCCTACCACCCAGCGTTCCCCCGGGTCTTCCGATAATAATGGTTCCTCACTCGTGTGGGAGGCCCAAGTACCCGCGACAGGCAAAGACCCAAAACATAGTTAGGCGACATGAAAATTGCCTATCTCCAAACGACCTGGTTTTGCAAGGGGGGTCACTTGGGTTTTTGGCCCGGTGCTCGGCGGCCACCGAGTGAAACCTACCAAACCCACACATTTCTGAAAACTAGACACCCGGGGGATTCTAGGGAGGTATGGCTTGCGTGGATCCCCCAATGTTTCCTTACCCAGAATGCCCTGCAAACCTCACATTTAGCTGAAAAAATCAAATTTTTCACACATTTTTGTGTGGGAAAGTTGTGGCATCACCAGGCTGACACAAATTTCCTACCACCCAGCGTTCCCCCGGGTATCCCGATAAAAACGGTGCCTCACTCGTGTGGGAGGCCCAAGTACCCCCGACAGGCAAGGACCCAAAACATAGTGAGGCGACATGAAAATTGCTTATCTCCAAACGACCTGGTTTTCCAAGGGGGGTCACTTGGGTTTTTGGCCCGGTGCTCGGCGGCCACCTAGGGAAACCTACCAAACCCACACATTTCTGAAAACTAGACACCCGGGGGATTCCAGGGAGGTATGGCTTGCGTGGATCCCCCAACGTTTCCTTACCCAGAATGCCCTGCAAACCTCACATTTAGCTGAAAAAATCATATTTTTCACACATTTTTGTGTGGTAAAGTTGTGGCATCAATGGGCTGACACAAATTTCCTACCACCCAGCGTTCCCCCGGGTCTCCCGATAAAAACGGTGCCTCACTCGTGTGGGAGGCCCAAGTACCCGCGACAGGCAAGGGCCCAAAACGTAGTGAGGCGACATGAAAATTGCCTATCTCCAAACGACCTGGTTATGCAAGGGGGGTCACTTGGGTTTTTGGCCCGGTGCTCGGCGGCCACCTAGGGAAACCTACCAAACCCACACATTTCTGAAAACTAGACACCCGGGGGATTCCAGGGAGGTATGGCTTGCGTGGATCCCCCAAAGTTTCCTTACCCAGAATGCCCTGCAAACCTCACATTTAGCTGAAAAAAATCACCTTTTTTCACACATTTTTGTGTGGGAAAGTTGTGGCATTACTGGGCTGACACAAATTTCCTACCACCCAGCGTTCCCCCGGGTCTCCCGATAAAAACGGTGCCTCACTCGTGTGGGAGGCCCAAGTACCCGCGACAGGCAAGGACCCAAACCATAGTGAGGCGACATGAAAATTGCTTATCTCCAAACGACCTGGTTTTGCAAGGGGGGTCACTTGGGTTTTTGGCCCGGTGCTCGGCGGCCACCTAGGGAAACCTACCAAACCCAGACATTTCTGATAACTAGACACCCGGGGGATTCCAGGGAGGTATGGCTTGCGTGGATCCCCCAACGTTTCCTTACCCAGAATGCCCTGCAAACCTCAAATTTAGCTGAAAAAATCACCTTTTTCACACATTTTTGTGTGGGAAAGTTGTGGCATCACCGGGCTGACACAAATTTCCTACCACCCAGCGTTCCCCCGGGTCTCCCAATAAAAACGGTGCCTCACTCGTGTGGGAGGCCCAAGTACCCGCGACAGGCAAGGGCCCAAAATGTAGTGAGGCGACATGAAAATTGCCTATCTCCAAACGATCTGGTTTTGCAAGGGGGGTCACTTGGGTTTTTGGCCCGGTGCTCGGCGGCCACCTAGGGAAACCTACCAAACTCACACATTCCTGAATACTAGACACCCGGGGGATTCCAGGGAGGTATGGCTTGCGTGGATCCCCCAACGTTTCCTTACCCAGAATGCCCTGCAAACCTCACATTTAGCTGAAAAAATCATATTTTTCACACATTTTTGTGTGGGAAAGTTGTGGCATCACCGGGCTGACACAAATTTCCTACCGGCCAGCGTTCCCCCGGGTCTCCCGATAAAAACGGTGCCTCACTCGTGTGGGAGGCCCAAGTACCCGCGACAGGCAAGGGCCCAAAACTTAGTGAGGCGACATGAAAATTGCCTATCTTCAAACGACATCGTTTTGCAAGGGGGGTCACTTGGGTTTTTGGCCTGGTGCTCGGCGGCCACCTAGGGAAACCTACCAAACCCACACATTTCTGAAAACAAGACAGCCGGGGGATTCCAGGGAGGTATGGCTTGCGTGGATCCCCCAATGTTTCCTTACCCAGAATGCCCTGCAAACCTCAAATTTAGCTGAAAAAATCACCTTTTTCACACATTTTTGTGTGGGAAAGTTGTGGCATCACCGGGCTGACACAAATTTCCTACCACCCAGCGTTACCCCGGGTCTCCCGATAAAAATGGTGCCTCACTCGTGTGGGAGGCCCAAGTACCCGCGACAGGCAAGGGCCCAAAACGTAGAGAGGCGACATGAAAATTGCCTATCTACAAACAACCTGGTTTTGCAAGGGGGGTCACTTGGGTTTTTGGCCCGGTGCTCGGCGGCCACCTAGGGAAACCTACCAAACCCACATATTTCTGAAAACTAGACACCCGGGGGATTCCAGGGAGGTATGGCTTGCGTGGATCCCCCAACGTTTCCTTACCCAGAATGCCCTGCAAACCTCAAATTTAGCTGAAAAAATCACATTTTTCACACTTTTTTGTGTGGGAAAGTTCTGGCATCACCGGGTTGACACAAATTTCCTACCACCCAGCATTCCCCCGGGTCTCCCGATAAAAACGGTGCCTCACTCGTGTGGGAGGCCCAAGTACCCGCGACAGGCAAGGACCCAAACCATAGTGAGGCGACATGAAAATTGCTTATCTCCAAACGACCTCGTTTTGCAAAGGGGGGTCACTTGGATTTTTGGCCCGGTGCTCGGCGGCCACCTAGGGAAACCTACCAAACCCACACATTTCTGAAAACTAGACATCCGGGGGATTCCAGGGAGGTATGGCTTGCGTGGATCCCCCAATGTTTCCTTACCCAGAATGCCCTGCAAACTTCAAATGTAGCTGAAAAAATCACCTTTTTCACACATTTTTGTGTGGGAAAGTTGTGGCATCACCGGGCTGACACAAATTTCCTACCACCCAGCGTTCCCCCGGGTCTCCCGATAAAAACGGTGCCTCACTCGTGTGGGAGGCCCAAGTACCCGCGACAGGCAAGGGCCCAAAACGTAGTGAGGCGACATGAAAATTGCCTATCTCCAAACGACCTGGTTTTGCAAGGGGGGTCACTTGGGTTTTTGGCCCGGTGCTCGGCGGCCACCTAGGGAAACCTACCAAACCCACACATTTCTGAAAACTAGACACCCGGGGGATTCCAGGGAGGTATGGCTTGCGTGGATCCCCCAACGTTTCCTTACCCAGAATGCCCTGCAAACCTCAAATTTAGCTGAAAAAATCACCTTTTTCACACATTTTTGTGTGGGAAAGTTGTGGCATCACCGGGTTGACACAAATTTCCTACCACCCAGCGTTCCCCCGGGTCTCCCGATAAAAACGGTGCCTCACTTGTGTGGGAGGCCCAAGTACCCGCGACAGGCAAGGACCCAAACCATAGTGAGGCGACATGAAAATTGCTTATCTCCAAACGACCTGGTTTTGCAAGGGGGGTCACTTGGGTTTTTGGCCCGGTGCTCGGCGGCCACCTAGGGAAACCTACCAAACCCACACATTTCTGAAAACTAGACACCCGGGGGATTCCAGGGAGGTATGGCTTGCGTGGATCCCCCAATGTTTCCTTACCCAGAATGCCCTGCAAACCTCAAATTTAGCTGAAAAAATCACCTTTTTCACACATTTTTGTGTGGGAAAGTTGTGGCATCACCGGGCTGACACAAATTTGCTACCACCCAGCGTTCCCCCGGGTCTCCCGATAAAAACTGTGCCTCACTCGTTTGGGAGGCCCAAGTACCCGCGACAGGCAAGGACCCAAAACATAGTGAGGCGACATGAAAATTGCCCATCTCCAAATGACCTGGTTTTGCAAGGGGGGGTCACTTGGGTTTTCTTGCCCGGTGCTCGGCGGCCACCTAGGGAAACCTACCAAACCCACACATTTCTGAAAACTAGACACCCGGGGGATTCCAGGGAGGTATGGCTTGCGTGGATCCCCCAACGTTTCCTTACCCAGAATGCCCTGCAAACCTCAAATTTAGCTGAAAAAATCACCTTTTTCACACATTTTTGTGTGGGAAAGTTGTGGCATCACCGGGCTGACACAAATTTCCTACCACCCAGCGTTCCCCCGGGTCTCCCGATAAAAACGGTTCCTCACTCGTGTGGGAGGCCCAAGTACCCGCGACAGGCAAAGACCCAAAACATAGTTAGGCGACATGAAAATTGCCTATCTCCAAACGACCTGGTTTTGCAAGGGGGGTCACTTGGGTTTTTGGCCCGGTGCTCGGCGGCCACCTAGGGAAAACTACCAAACCCACACATTTCTGATAACTAGACACCCGGGGGATTCCAGGGATGTATGGCTTGCGTGGATCCCCCAACGTTTCCTTACCCAGAATGCCCTGCAAACCTCAAATTTAGCTGAAAAAATCACCTTTTTCACACATTTTTGTGTGGGAAAGTTGTGGCATCACCGGGCTGACACAAATTTCCTACCACCCAGCGTTCCCGCGGGTCTCCCGATAAAAACAGTGCCTCACTCGTGTGGGAGGCCCAAGTACCCGCGACAGGCAAGGGCCCAAAACGTAGTGAGGCGACATGAAAATTGTCTATCTCCAAACGACCTGGTTTTGCAAGGGGGGGTCACTTGGGTTTTTGGCCCGGTGCTCGGCGGCCACCTAGGGAACCCTACCAAACCCACACATTTCTGAAAACTAGACACCCGGGGGATTCCAGGGAGGTATGGCTTGCGTGGATCCCCCAACGTTTCCTTACCCAGAATGCCCTGCAAACCTCAAATTTTGCTGAAATAATCACCCTTTTCACACATTTTTGTGTGGGAAAGTTGTGGCATCACCGGGCTGACACAAATTTGCTACCACCCAGCGTTCCCCTGGGTCTCCCGATAAAAACGGTGCCTCACTCGTTTGGGAGGCCCAAGTACCCGCGACAGGCAAGGACCCAAAACATAGTGAGGCGATATGAAAATTGCCCATCTCCAAATGACCTGGTTTTGCAAGGGGGGGTCACTTGGGTTTTCTTGCCCGGTGCTCGGCGGCCACCTAGGGAAACCTACCAAACCCACACATTTCTGAAAACTAGACACCCGGGGGATTCCAGGGAGGTATGGCTTGCGTGGATCCCCCAACGTTTCCTTACCCAGAATGCCCTGCAAACCTCAAATTTAGCTGAAAAAATCACCTTTTTCACACATTTTTGTGTGGGAAAGTTGTGGCATCACCGGGCTGACACAAATTTCCTACCACCCAGCGTTCCCCCGGGTCTCCCGATAATAATGGTTCCTCACTCGTGTGGGAGGCCCAAGTACCCGCGACAGGCAAAGACCCAAAACATAGTTAGGCGACATGAAAATTGCCTATCTCCAAACGACCTGGTTTTGCAAGGGGGGTCACTTGGGTTTTTGGCCCGGTGCTCGGCGGCCACCGAGTGAAACCTACCAAACCCACACATTTCTGAAAACTAGACACCCGGGGGATTCTAGGGAGGTATGGCTTGCGTGGATCCCCCAATGTTTCCTTACCCAGAATGCCCTGCAAACCTCACATTTAGCTGAAAAAATCAAATTTTTCACACATTTTTGTGTGGGAAAGTTGTGGCATCACCAGGCTGACACAAATTTCCTACCACCCAGCGTTCCCCCGGGTATCCCGATAAAAACGGTGCCTCACTCGTGTGGGAGGCCCAAGTACCCCCGACAGGCAAGGACCCAAAACATAGTGAGGCGACATGAAAATTGCTTATCTCCAAACGACCTGGTTTTCCAAGGGGGGTCACTTGGGTTTTTGGCCCGGTGCTCGGCGGCCACCTAGGGAAACCTACCAAACCCACACATTTCTGAAAACTAGACACCCGGGGGATTCCAGGGAGGTATGGCTTGCGTGGATCCCCCAACGTTTCCTTACCCAGAATGCCCTGCAAACCTCACATTTAGCTGAAAAAATCATATTTTTCACACATTTTTGTGTGGGAAAGTTGTGGCATCAATGGGCTGACACAAATTTCCTACCACCCAGCGTTCCCCCGGGTCTCCCGATAAAAACGGTGCCTCACTCGTGTGGGAGGCCCAAGTACCCGCGACAGGCAAGGGCCCAAAACGTAGTGAGGCGACATGAAAATTGCCTATCTCCAAACGACCTGGTTATGCAAGGGGGGGTCACTTGGGTTTTTGGCCCGGTGCTCGGCGGCCACCTAGGGAAACCTACCAAACCCACACATTTCTGAAAACTAGACACCCGGGGGATTCCAGGGAGGTATGGCTTGCGTGGATCCCCCAAAGTTTCCTTACCCAGAATGCCCTGCAAACCTCACATTTAGCTGAAAAAAATCACCTTTTTTCACACATTTTTGTGTGGGAAAGTTGTGGCATTACTGGGCTGACACAAATTTCCTACCACCCAGCGTTCCCCCGGGTCTCCCGATAAAAACAGTGCCTCACTCGTGTGGGAGGCCCAAGTACCCGCGACAGGCAAGGACCCAAACCATAGTGAGGCGACATGAAAATTGCTTATCTCCAAACGACCTGGTTTTGCAAGGGGGGTCACTTGGGTTTTTGGCCCGGTGCTCGGCGGCCACCTAGGGAAACCTACCAAACCCAGACATTTCTGATAACTAGACACCCGGGGGATTCCAGGGAGGTATGGCTTGCGTGGATCCCCCAACGTTTCCTTACCCAGAATGCCCTGCAAACCTCAAATTTAGCTGAAAAAATCACCTTTTTCACACATTTTTGTGTGGGAAAGTTGTGGCATCACCGGGCTGACACAAATTTCCTACCACCCAGCGTTCCCCCGGGTCTCCCAATAAAAACGGTGCCTCACTCGTGTGGGAGGCCCAAGTACCCGCGACAGGCAAGGGCCCAAAATGTAGTGAGGCGACATGAAAATTGCCTATCTCCAAACGACCTGGTTTTGCAAGGGGGGTCACTTGGGTTTTTGGCCCGGTGCTCGGCGGCCACCTAGGGAAACCTACCAAACTCACACATTCCTGAATACTAGACACCCGGGGGATTCCAGGGAGGTATGGCTTGCGTGGATCCCCCAACGTTTCCTTACCCAGAATGCCCTGCAAACCTCACATTTAGCTGAAAAAATCATATTTTTCACACATTTTTGTGTGGGAAAGTTGTGGCATCACCGGGCTGACACAAATTTCCTACCGGCCAGCGTTCCCCCGGGTCTCCCAATAAAAACGGTGCCTCACTCGTGTGGGAGGCCCAAGTACCCGCGACAGGCAAGGGCCCAAAACTTAGTGAGGCGACATGAAAATTGCCTATCTTCAAACGACATCGTTTTGCAAGGGGGGTCACTTGGGTTTTTGGCCTGGTGCTCGGCGGCCACCTAGGGAAACCTACCAAACCCACACATTTCTGAAAACTAGACAGCCGGGGGATTCCAGGGAGGTATGGCTTGCGTGGATCCCCCAATGTTTCCTTACCCAGAATGCCCTGCAAACCTCAAATTTAGCTGAAAAAATCACCTTTTTCACACATTTTTGTGTGGGAAAGTTGTGGCATCACCGGGCTGACACAAATTTCCTACCACCCAGCGTTACCCCGGGTCTCCCGATAAAAATGGTGCCTCACTCGTGTGGGAGGCCCAAGTACCCGCGACAGGCAAGGGCCCAAAACGTAGAGAGGCGACATGAAAATTGCCTATCTCCAAACAACCTGGTTTTGCAAGGGGGGTCACTTGGGTTTTTGGCCCGGTGCTCGGCGGCCACCTAGGGAAACCTACCAAACCCACACATTTCTGAAAACTAGACACCCGGGGGATTCCAGGGAGGTATGGCTTGCGTGGATCCCCCAACGTTTCCTTACCCAGAATGCCCTGCAAACCTCAAATTTAGCTGAAAAAATCACATTTTTCACACATTTTTGTGTGGGAAAGTTCTGGCATCACCGGGTTGACACAAATTTCCTACCACCCAGCGTTCCCCCGGGTCTCCCGATAAAAACGGTGCCTCACTCGTGTGGGAGGCCCAAGTACCCGCGACAGGCAAGGACCCAAACCATAGTGAGGCGACATGAAAATTGCTTATCTCCAAACGACCTGGTTTTGCAAGGGGGGTCACTTGGGTTTTTGGCCCGGTGCTCGGCGGCCACCTAGGGAAACCTACCAAACCCACACATTTCTGAAAACTAGACACCCGGGGGATTCCAGGGAGGTATGGCTTGCGTGGATCCCCCAACGTTTCCTTACCCAGAATGCCCTGCAAACCTCAAATTTAGCTGAAAAAATCAAATTTTTCACACATTTTTGTATGGGAAAGTTGTGGCATCACCAGGCTGACACAAATTTCCTACCACCCAGCGTTCCCCCGGGTCTCCCGATAAAAACGGTGCCTCACTCGTGTGGGAGGCCCAAGTACCCGCGACAGGCAAGGGCCCAAAACGTAGTGAGGCGACATGAAAATTGCCTATCTCCAAACGACCTGGTTTTGCAAGGGGGGTCACTTGGGTTTTTGGCCCGGTGCTCGGCGGCCACCTAGGGAAACCTACCAAACCCACACATTTCTGAAAACTAGACCACCGGGGGATTCCAGGGAGGTATGGCTTGCGTGGATCCCCCAACGTTTCCTTACCCAGAATGCCCTGCAAACCTCAAATTTAGCTGAAAAAATCACATTTTTCACACATTTTTGTGTGGGAAAGTTCTGGCATCACCGGGTTGACACAAATTTACTACCACCCAGCGTTCCCCCGGGTCTCCCGATAAAAACGGTGCCTCACTCGTGTGGGAGGCCCAAGTACCCGCGACAGGCAAGGACCCAAACCATAGTGAGGCGACATGAAAATTGCTTATCTCCAAACGACCTCGTTTTGCAAAGGGGGGTCACTTGGATTTTTGGCCCGGTGCTCGGCGGCCACCTAGGGAAATCTACCAAACCCACACATTTCTGAAAACTAGACATCCGGGGGATTCCAGGGAGGTATGGCTTGCGTGGATCCCCCAATGTTTCCTTACCCAGAATGCCCTGCAAACCTCAAATGTAGCTGAAAAAATCACCTTTTTCACACATTTTTGTGTGGGAAAGTTGTGGCATCACCGGGTTGACACAAATTTCCTACCACCCAGCGTTCCCCCGGGTCTCCCGATAAAAACGGTGCCTCACTTGTGTGGGAGGCCCAAGTACCCGCGACAGGCAAGGACCCAAACCATAGTGAGGCGACATGAAAATTGCTTATCTCCAAACGACCTGGTTTTGCAAGGGGGGTCACTTGGGTTTTTGGCCCGGTGCTCGGCGGCCACCTAGGGAAACCTACCAAACCGACACATTTCTGAAAACTAGACACCCGGGGGATTCCAGGGAGGTATGGCTTGCGTGGATCCCCCAATGTTTCCTTACCCAGAATGCCCTGCAAACCTCAAATTTAGCTGAAAAAATCACCTTTTTCACACATTTTTGTGTGGGAAAGTTGTGGCATCACCGGGCTGACACAAATTTCCTACCACCCAGCATTCCCGCGGGTCTCCCGATAAAAACAGTGCCTCACTCGTGTGGGAGGCCCAAGTACCCGCGACAGGCAAGGGCCCAAAACGTAGTGAGGCGACATGAAAATTGTCTATCTCCAAACTACCTGGTTTTGCAAGGGGGGGTCACTTGGGTTTTTGGCCCGGTGCTCGGCGGCCACCTAGGGAAACCTACCAAACCCACACATTTCTGAAAACTAGACACCCAGGGGATTCCAGGGAGGTATGGCTTGCGTGGATCCCCCAACGTTTCCTTACCCAGAATGTCCTGCAAACCTCAAATTTTGCTGAAATAATCACCCTTTTCACACATTTTTGTGTGGGAAAGTTGTGGCATCACCGGGCTGACACAAATTTGCTACCACCCAGCGTTCCCCCGGGTCTCCCGATAAAAACTGTGCCTCACTCGTTTGGGAGGCCCAAGTACCCGCGACAGGCAAGGACCCAAAACATAGTGAGGCGACATGAAAATTGCCCATCTCCAAATGACCTGGTTTTGCAAGGGGGGGTCACTTGGGTTTTCTTGCCCGGTGCTCGGCGGCCACCTAGGGAAACCTACCAAACCCACACATTTCTGAAAACTAGACACCCGGGGGATTCCAGGGAGGTATGGCTTGCGTGGATCCCCCAACGTTTCCTTACCCAGAATGCCCTGCAAACCTCAAATTTAGCTGAAAAAATCACCTTTTTCACACATTTTTGTGTGGGAAAGTTGTGGCATCACCGGGCTGACACAAATTTCCTACCACCCAGCGTTCCCCCGGGTCTCCCGATAAAAACGGTTCCTCACTCGTGTGGGAGGCCCAAGTACCCGCGACAGGCAAAGACCCAAAACATAGTTAGGCGACATGAAAATTGCCTATCTCCAAACGACCTGGTTTTGCAAGGGGGGTCACTTGGGTTTTTGGCCCGGTGCTCGGCGGCCACCTAGGGAAAACTACCAAACCCACACATTTCTGATAACTAGACACCCGGGGGATTCCAGGGATGTATGGCTTGCGTGGATCCCCCAACGTTTCCTTACCCAGAATGCCCTGCAAACCTCAAATTTAGCAGAAAAAATCACCTTTTTCACACATTTTTGTGTGGGAAAGTTGTGGCATCACCGGGCTGACACAAATTTCCTACCACCCAGCGTTCCCGCGGGTCTCCCGATAAAAACAGTGCCTCACTCGTGTGGGAGGCCCAAGTACCCGCGACAGGCAAGGGCCCAAAACGTAGTGAGGCGACATGAAAATTGTCTATCTCCAAACGACCTGGTTTTGCAAGGGGGGGTCACTTGGGTTTTTGGCCCGGTGCTCGGCGGCCACCTAGGGAACCCTACCAAACCCACACATTTCTGAAAACTAGACACCCGGGGGATTCCAGGGAGGTATGGCTTGCGTGGATCCCCCAACGTTTCCTTACCCAGAATGCCCTGCAAACCTCAAATTTTGCTGAAATAATCACCCTTTTCACACATTTTTGTGTGGGAAAGTTGTGGCATCACCGGGCTGACACAAATTTGCTACCACCCAGCGTTCCCCTGGGTCTCCCGATAAAAACGGTGCCTCACTCGTTTGGGAGGCCCAAGTACCCGCGACAGGCAAGGACCCAAAACATAGTGAGGCGATATGAAAATTGCCCATCTCCAAATGACCTGGTTTTGCAAGGGGGGGTCACTTGGGTTTTCTTGCCCGGTGCTCGGCGGCCACCTAGGGAAACCTACCAAACCCACACATTTCTGAAAACTAGACACCCGGGGGATTCCAGGGAGGTATGGCTTGCGTGGATCCCCCAACGTTTCCTTACCCAGAATGCCCTGCAAACCTCAAATTTAGCTGAAAAAATCACCTTTTTCACACATTTTTGTGTGGGAAAGTTGTGGCATCACCGGCCTGACACAAATTTCCTACCACCCAGCGTTCCCCCGGGTCTCCCGATAATAATGGTTCCTCACTCGTGTGGGAGGCCCAAGTACCCGCGACAGGCAAAGACCCAAAACATAGTTAGGCGACATGAAAATTGCCTATCTCCAAACGACCTGGTTTTGCAAGGGGGGTCACTTGGGTTTTTGGCCCGGTGCTCGGCGGCCACCGAGTGAAACCTACCAAACCCACACATTTCTGAAAACTAGACACCCGGGGGATTCTAGGGAGGTATGGCTTGCGTGGATCCCCCAATGTTTCCTTACCCAGAATGCCCTGCAAACCTCACATTTAGCTGAAAAAATCAAATTTTTCACACATTTTTGTGTGGGAAAGTTGTGGCATCACCAGGCTGACACAAATTTCCTACCACCCAGCGTTCCCCCGGGTATCCCGATAAAAACGGTGCCTCACTCGTGTGGGAGGCCCAAGTACCCCCGACAGGCAAGGACCCAAAACATAGTGAGGCGACATGAAAATTGCTTATCTCCAAACGACCTGGTTTTCCAAGGGGGGTCACTTGGGTTTTTGGCCCGGTGCTCGGCGGCCACCTAGGGAAACCTACCAAACCCACACATTTCTGAAAACTAGACACCCGGGGGATTCCAGGGAGGTATGGCTTGCGTGGATCCCCCAACGTTTCCTTACCCAGAATGCCCTGCAAACCTCACATTTAGCTGAAAAAATCATATTTTTCACACATTTTTGTGTGGGAAAGTTGTGGCATCAATGGGCTGACACAAATTTCCTACCACCCAGCGTTCCCCCGGGTCTCCCGATAAAAACGGTGCCTCACTCGTGTGGGAGGCCCAAGTACCCGCGACAGGCAAGGGCCCAAAACGTAGTGAGGCGACATGAAAATTGCCTATCTCCAAACGACCTGGTTATGCAAGGGGGGGTCACTTGGGTTTTTGGCCCGGTGCTCGGCGGCCACCTAGGGAAACCTACCAAACCCACACATTTCTGAAAACTAGACACCCGGGGGATTCCAGGGAGGTATGGCTTGCGTGGATCCCCCAAAGTTTCCTTACCCAGAATGCCCTGCAAACCTCACATTTAGCTGAAAAAAATCACCTTTTTTCACACATTTTTGTGTGGGAAAGTTGTGGCATTACTGGGCTGACACAAATTTCCTACCACCCAGCGTTCCCCCGGGTCTCCCGATAAAAACGGTGCCTCACTCGTGTGGGAGGCCCAAGTACCCGCGACAGGCAAGGACCCAAACCATAGTGAGGCGACATGAAAATTGCTTATCTCCAAACGACCTGGTTTTGCAAGGGGGGTCACTTGGGTTTTTGGCCCGGTGCTCGGCGGCCACCTAGGGAAACCTACCAAACCCAGACATTTCTGATAACTAGACACCCGGGGGATTCCAGGGAGGTATGGCTTGCGTGGATCCCCCAACGTTTCCTTACCCAGAATGCCCTGCAAACCTCAAATTTAGCTGAAAAAATCACCTTTTTCACACATTTTTGTGTGGGAAAGTTGTGGCATCACCGGGCTGACACAAATTTCCTACCACCCAGCGTTCCCCCGGGTCTCCCAATAAAAACGGTGCCTCACTCGTGTGGGAGGCCCAAGTACCCGCGACAGGCAAGGGCCCAAAATGTAGTGAGGCGACATGAAAATTGCCTATCTCCAAACGACCTGGTTTTGCAAGGGGGGTCACTTGGGTTTTTGGCCCGGTGCTCGGCGGCCACCTAGGGAAACCTACCAAACTCACACATTTCTGAAAACTAGACAGCCGGGGGATTCCAGGGAGGTATGGCTTGCGTGGATCCCCCAATGTTTCCTTACCCAGAATGCCCTGCAAACCTCAAATTTAGCTGAAAAAATCACCTTTTTCACACATTTTTGTGTGGGAAAGTTGTGGCATCACCGGGCTGACACAAATTTCCTACCACCCAGCGTTACCCCGGGTCTCCCGATAAAAATGGTGCCTCACTCGTGTGGGAGGCCCAAGTACCCGCGACAGGCAAGGGCCCAAAACGTAGAGAGGCGACATGAAAATTGCCTATCTCCAAACAACCTGGTTTTGCAAGGGGGGTCACTTGGGTTTTTGGCCCGGTGCTCGGCGGCCACCTAGGGAAACCTACCAAACCCACACATTTCTGAAAACTAGACACCCGGGGGATTCCAGGGAGGTATGGCTTGCGTGGATCCCCCAACGTTTCCTTACCCAGAATGCCCTGCAAACCTCAAATTTAGCTGAAAAAATCACATTTTTCACACATTTTTGTGTGGGAAAGTTCTGGCATCACCGGGTTGACACAAATTTCCTACCACCCAGCGTTCCCCCGGGTCTCCCGATAAAAACGGTGCCTCACTCGTGTGGGAGGCCCAAGTACCCGCGACAGGCAAGGACCCAAACCATAGTGAGGCGACATGAAAATTGCTTATCTCCAAACGACCTGGTTTTGCAAGGGGGGTCACTTGGGTTTTTGGCCCGGTGCTCGGCGGCCACCTAGGGAAACCTACCAAACCCACACATTTCTGAAAACTAGACACCCGGGGGATTCCAGGGAGGTATGGCTTGCGTGGATCCCCCAACGTTTCCTTACCCAGAATGCCCTGCAAACCTCAAATTTAGCTGAAAAAATCAAATTTTTCACACATTTTTGTATGGGAAAGTTGTGGCATCACCAGGCTGACACAAATTTCCTACCACCCAGCGTTCCCCCGGGTCTCCCGATAAAAACGGTGCCTCACTCGTGTGGGAGGCCCAAGTACCCGCGACAGGCAAGGGCCCAAAACGTAGTGAGGCGACATGAAAATTGCCTATCTCCAAACGACCTGGTTTTGCAAGGGGGGTCACTTGGGTTTTTGGCCCGGTGCTCGGCGGCCACCTAGGGAAACCTACCAAACCCACACATTTCTGAAAACTAGACCACCGGGGGATTCCAGGGAGGTATGGCTTGCGTGGATCCCCCAACGTTTCCTTACCCAGAATGCCCTGCAAACCTCAAATTTAGCTGAAAAAATCACATTTTTCACACATTTTTGTGTGGGAAAGTTCTGGCATCACCGGGTTGACACAAATTTCCTACCACCCAGCGTTCCCCCGGGTCTCCCGATAAAAACGGTGCCTCACTCGTGTGGGAGGCCCAAGTACCCGCGACAGGCAAGGACCCAAACCATAGTGAGGCGACATGAAAATTGCTTATCTCCAAACGACCTCGTTTTGCAAAGGGGGGTCACTTGGATTTTTGGCCCGGTGCTCGGCGGCCACCTAGGGAAATCTACCAAACCCACACATTTCTGAAAACTAGACATCCGGGGGATTCCAGGGAGGTATGGCTTGCGTGGATCCCCCAATGTTTCCTTACCCAGAATGCCCTGCAAACCTCAAATGTAGCTGAAAAAATCACCTTTTTCACACATTTTTGTGTGGGAAAGTTGTGGCATCACCGGGCTGACACAAATTTCCTACCACCCAGCGTTCCCCCGGGTCTCCCGATAAAAACGGTGCCTCACTCGTGTGGGAGGCCCAAGTACCCGCGACAGGCAAGGGCCCAAAACGTAGTGAGGCGACATGAAAATTGCCTATCTCCAAACGACCTGGTTTTGCAAGGGGGGTCACTTGGGTTTTTGGCCCGGTGCTCGGCGGCCACCTAGGGAAACCTACCAAACCCACACATTTCTGAAAACTAGACACCCGGGGGATTCCAGGGAGGTATGGCTTGCGTGGATCCCCCAACGTTTCCTTACCCAGAATGCCCTGCAAACCTCAAATTTAGCTGAAAAAATCACCTTTTTCACACATTTTTGTGTGGGAAAGTTGTGTCATCACCGGGTTGACACAAATTTCCTACCACCCAGCGTTCCCCCGGGTCTCCCGATAAAAACGGTGCCTCACTTGTGTGGGAGGCCCAAGTACCCGCGACAGGCAAGGACCCAAACCATAGTGAGGCGACATGAAAATTGCTTATCTCCAAACGACCTGGTTTTGCAAGGGGGGTCACTTGGGTTTTTGGCCCGGTGCTCGGCGGCCACCTAGGGAAACCTACCAAACCCACACATTTCTGAAAACTAGACACCCGGGGGATTCCAGGGAGGTATGGCTTGCGTGGATCCCCCAATGTTTCCTTACCCAGAATGCCCTGCAAACCTCAAATTTAGCTGAAAAAATCACCTTTTTCACACATTTTTGTGTGGGAAAGTTGTGGCATCACCGGGCTGACACAAATTTCCTACCACCCAGCATTCCCGCGGGTCTCCCGATAAAAACAGTGCCTCACTCGTGTGGGAGGCCCAAGTACCCGCGACAGGCAAGGGCCCAAAACGTAGTGAGGCGACATGAAAATTGTCTATCTCCAAACTACCTGGTTTTGCAAGGGGGGGTCACTTGGGTTTTTGGCCCGGTGCTCGGCGGCCACCTAGGGAAACCTACCAAACCCACACATTTCTGAAAACTAGACACCCGGGGGATTCCAGGGAGGTATGGCTTGCGTGGATCCCCCAACGTTTCCTTACCCAGAATGCCCTGCAAACCTCAAATTTAGCTGAAAAAATCACCTTTTTCACACATTTTTGTGTGGGAAAGTTGTGGCATCACCGGGCTGACACAAATTTCCTACCACCCAGCGTTCCCCCGGGTCTCCCGATAAAAACGGTTCCTCACTCGTGTGGGAGGCCCAAGTACCCGCGACAGGCAAAGACCCAAAACATAGTTAGGCGACATGAAAATTGCCTATCTCCAAACGACCTGGTTTTGCAAGGGGGGTCACTTGGGTTTTTGGCCCGGTGCTCGGCGGCCACCTAGGGAAAACTACCAAACCCACACATTTCTGATAACTAGACACCCGGGGGATTCCAGGGATGTATGGCTTGCGTGGATCCCCCAACGTTTCCTTACCCAGAATGCCCTGCAAACCTCAAATTTAGCAGAAAAAATCACCTTTTTCACACATTTTTGTGTGGGAAAGTTGTGGCATCACCGGGCTGACACAAATTTCCTACCACCCAGCGTTCCCGCGGGTCTCCCGATAAAAACAGTGCCTCACTCGTGTGGGAGGCCCAAGTACCCGCGACAGGCAAGGGCCCAAAACGTAGTGAGGCGACATGAAAATTGTCTATCTCCAAACGACCTGGTTTTGCAAGGGGGGGTCACTTGGGTTTTTGGCCCGGTGCTCGGCGGCCACCTAGGGAACCCTACCAAACCCACACATTTCTGAAAACTAGACACCCGGGGGATTCCAGGGAGGTATGGCTTGCGTGGATCCCCCAACGTTTCCTTACCCAGAATGCCCTGCAAACCTCAAATTTTGCTGAAATAATCACCCTTTTCACACATTTTTGTGTGGGAAAGTTGTGGCATCACCGGGCTGACACAAATTTGCTACCACCCAGCGTTCCCCTGGGTCTCCCGATAAAAACGGTGCCTCACTCGTTTGGGAGGCCCAAGTACCCGCGACAGGCAAGGGCCCAAAATGTAGTGAGGCGACATGAAAATTGCCTATCTCCAAACGACCTGGTTTTGCAAGGGGGGTCACTTGGGTTTTTGGCCCGGTGCTCGGCGGCCACCTAGGGAAACCTACCAAACTCACACATTTCTGAAAACTAGACAGCCGGGGGATTCCAGGGAGGTATGGCTTGCGTGGATCCCCCAATGTTTCCTTACCCAGAATGCCCTGCAAACCTCAAATTTAGCTGAAAAAATCACCTTTTTCACACATTTTTGTGTGGGAAAGTTGTGGCATCACCGGGCTGACACAAATTTCCTACCACCCAGCGTTACCCCGGGTCTCCCGATAAAAATGGTGCCTCACTCGTGTGGGAGGCCCAAGTACCCGCGACAGGCAAGGGCCCAAAACGTAGAGAGGCGACATGAAAATTGCCTATCTCCAAACAACCTGGTTTTGCAAGGGGGGTCACTTGGGTTTTCTTGCCCGGTGCTCGGCGGCCACCTAGGGAAACCTACCAAACCCACACATTTCTGAAAACTAGACACCCGGGGGATTCCAGGGAGGTATGGCTTGCGTGGATCCCCCAACGTTTCCTTACCCAGAATGCCCTGCAAACCTCAAATTTAGCTGAAAAAATCACCTTTTTCACACATTTTTGTGTGGGAAAGTTCTGGCATCACCGGGTTGACACAAATTTCCTACCACCCAGCGTTCCCCCGGGTCTCCCGATAAAAACGGTGCCTCACTCGTGTGGGAGGCCCAAGTACCCGCGACAGGCAAAGACCCAAAACATAGTTAGGCGACATGAAAATTGCCTATCTCCAAACGACCTGGTTTTGCAAGGGGGGTCACTTGGGTTTTTGGCCCGGTGCTCGGCGGCCACCTAGGGAAACCTACCAAACCCACACATTTCTGAAAACTAGACACCCGGGGGATTCCAGGGAGGTATGGCTTGCGTGGATCCCCCAACGTTTCCTTACCCAGAATGCCCTGCAAACCTCAAATTTAGCTGAAAAAATCAAATTTTTCACACATTTTTGTATGGGAAAGTTGTGGCATCACCAGGCTGACACAAATTTCCTACCACCCAGCGTTCCCCCGGGTCTCCCGATAAAAACGGTGCCTCACTCGTGTGGGAGGCCCAAGTACCCGCGACAGGCAAGGGCCCAAAACGTAGTGAGGCGACATGAAAATTGCCTATCTCCAAACGACCTGGTTTTGCAAGGGGGGTCACTTGGGTTTTTGGCCCGGTGCTCGGCGGCCACCTAGGGAAACCTACCAAACCCACACATTTCTGAAAACTAGACCACCGGGGGATTCCAGGGAGGTATGGCTTGCGTGGATCCCCCAACGTTTCCTTACCCAGAATGCCCTGCAAACCTCAAATTTAGCTGAAAAAATCACATTTTTCACACATTTTTGTGTGGGAAAGTTCTGGCATCACCGGGTTGACACAAATTTCCTACCACCCAGCGTTCCCCCGGGTCTCCCGATAAAAACGGTGCCTCACTCGTGTGGGAGGCCCAAGTACCCGCGACAGGCAAGGACCCAAACCATAGTGAGGCGACATGAAAATTGCTTATCTCCAAACGACCTCGTTTTGCAAAGGGGGGTCACTTGGATTTTTGGCCCGGTGCTCGGCGGCCACCTAGGGAAATCTACCAAACCCACACATTTCTGAAAACTAGACATCCGGGGGATTCCAGGGAGGTATGGCTTGCGTGGATCCCCCAATGTTTCCTTACCCAGAATGCCCTGCAAACCTCAAATGTAGCTGAAAAAATCACCTTTTTCACACATTTTTGTGTGGGAAAGTTGTGGCATCACCGGGCTGACACAAATTTCCTACCACCCAGCGTTCCCCCGGGTCTCCCGATAAAAACGGTGCCTCACTCGTGTGGGAGGCCCAAGTACCCGCGACAGGCAAGGGCCCAAAACGTAGTGAGGCGACATGAAAATTGCCTATCTCCAAACGACCTGGTTTTGCAAGGGGGGTCACTTGGGTTTTTGGCCCGGTGCTCGGCGGCCACCTAGGGAAACCTACCAAACCCACACATTTCTGAAAACTAGACACCCGGGGGATTCCAGGGAGGTATGGCTTGCGTGGATCCCCCAACGTTTCCTTACCCAGAATGCCCTGCAAACCTCAAATTTAGCTGAAAAAATCACCTTTTTCACACATTTTTGTGTGGGAAAGTTGTGTCATCACCGGGTTGACACAAATTTCCTACCACCCAGCGTTCCCCCGGGTCTCCCGATAAAAACGGTGCCTCACTTGTGTGGGAGGCCCAAGTACCCGCGACAGGCAAGGACCCAAACCATAGTGAGGCGACATGAAAATTGCTTATCTCCAAACGACCTGGTTTTGCAAGGGGGGTCACTTGGGTTTTTGGCCCGGTGCTCGGCGGCCACCTAGGGAAACCTACCAAACCCACACATTTCTGAAAACTAGACACCCGGGGGATTCCAGGGAGGTATGGCTTGCGTGGATCCCCCAATGTTTCCTTACCCAGAATGCCCTGCAAACCTCAAATTTAGCTGAAAAAATCACCTTTTTCACACATTTTTGTGTGGGAAAGTTGTGGCATCACCGGGCTGACACAAATTTCCTACCACCCAGCATTCCCGCGGGTCTCCCGATAAAAACAGTGCCTCACTCGTGTGGGAGGCCCAAGTACCCGCGACAGGCAAGGGCCCAAAACGTAGTGAGGCGACATGAAAATTGTCTATCTCCAAACTACCTGGTTTTGCAAGGGGGGGTCACTTGGGTTTTTGGCCCGGTGCTCGGCGGCCACCTAGGGAAACCTACCAAACCCACACATTTCTGAAAACTAGACACCCAGGGGATTCCAGGGAGGTATGGCTTGCGTGGATCCCCCAACGTTTCCTTACCCAGAATGTCCTGCAAACCTCAAATTTTGCTGAAATAATCACCCTTTTCACACATTTTTGTGTGGGAAAGTTGTGGCATCACCGGGCTGACACAAATTTGCTACCACCCAGCGTTCCCCCGGGTCTCCCGATAAAAACTGTGCCTCACTCGTTTGGGAGGCCCAAGTACCCGCGACAGGCAAGGACCCAAAACATAGTGAGGCGACATGAAAATTGCCCATCTCCAAATGACCTGGTTTTGCAAGGGGGGGTCACTTGGGTTTTCTTGCCCGGTGCTCGGCGGCCACCTAGGGAAACCTACCAAACCCACACATTTCTGAAAACTAGACACCCGGGGGATTCCAGGGAGGTATGGCTTGCGTGGATCCCCCAACGTTTCCTTACCCAGAATGCCCTGCAAACCTCAAATTTAGCTGAAAAAATCACCTTTTTCACACATTTTTGTGTGGGAAAGTTGTGGCATCACCGGGCTGACACAAATTTCCTACCACCCAGCGTTCCCCCGGGTCTCCCGATAAAAACGGTTCCTCACTCGTGTGGGAGGCCCAAGTACCCGCGACAGGCAAAGACCCAAAACATAGTTAGGCGACATGAAAATTGCCTATCTCCAAACGACCTGGTTTTGCAAGGGGGGTCACTTGGGTTTTTGGCCCGGTGCTCGGCGGCCACCTAGGGAAAACTACCAAACCCACACATTTCTGATAACTAGACACCCGGGGGATTCCAGGGATGTATGGCTTGCGTGGATCCCCCAACGTTTCCTTACCCAGAATGCCCTGCAAACCTCAAATTTAGCAGAAAAAATCACCTTTTTCACACATTTTTGTGTGGGAAAGTTGTGGCATCACCGGGCTGACACAAATTTCCTACCACCCAGCGTTCCCGCGGGTCTCCCGATAAAAACAGTGCCTCACTCGTGTGGGAGGCCCAAGTACCCGCGACAGGCAAGGGCCCAAAACGTAGTGAGGCGACATGAAAATTGTCTATCTCCAAACGACCTGGTTTTGCAAGGGGGGGTCACTTGGGTTTTTGGCCCGGTGCTCGGCGGCCACCTAGGGAACCCTACCAAACCCACACATTTCTGAAAACTAGACACCCGGGGGATTCCAGGGAGGTATGGCTTGCGTGGATCCCCCAACGTTTCCTTACCCAGAATGCCCTGCAAACCTCAAATTTTGCTGAAATAATCACCCTTTTCACACATTTTTGTGTGGGAAAGTTGTGGCATCACCGGGCTGACACAAATTTGCTACCACCCAGCGTTCCCCTGGGTCTCCCGATAAAAACGGTGCCTCACTCGTTTGGGAGGCCCAAGTACCCGCGACAGGCAAGGACCCAAAACATAGTGAGGCGATATGAAAATTGCCCATCTCCAAATGACCTGGTTTTGCAAGGGGGGGTCACTTGGGTTTTCTTGCCCGGTGCTCGGCGGCCACCTAGGGAAACCTACCAAACCCACACATTTCTGAAAACTAGACACCCGGGGGATTCCAGGGAGGTATGGCTTGCGTGGATCCCCCAACGTTTCCTTACCCAGAATGCCCTGCAAACCTCAAATTTAGCTGAAAAAATCACCTTTTTCACACATTTTTGTGTGGGAAAGTTGTGGCATCACCGGGCTGACACAAATTTCCTACCACCCAGCGTTCCCCCGGGTCTCCCGATAATAATGGTTCCTCACTCGTGTGGGAGGCCCAAGTACCCGCGACAGGCAAAGACCCAAAACATAGTTAGGCGACATGAAAATTGCCTATCTCCAAACGACCTGGTTTTGCAAGGGGGGTCACTTGGGTTTTTGGCCCGGTGCTCGGCGGCCACCGAGTGAAACCTACCAAACCCACACATTTCTGAAAACTAGACACCCGGGGGATTCTAGGGAGGTATGGCTTGCGTGGATCCCCCAATGTTTCCTTACCCAGAATGCCCTGCAAACCTCACATTTAGCTGAAAAAATCAAATTTTTCACACATTTTTGTGTGGGAAAGTTGTGGCATCACCAGGCTGACACAAATTTCCTACCACCCAGCGTTCCCCCGGGTATCCCGATAAAAACGGTGCCTCACTCGTGTGGGAGGCCCAAGTACCCCCGACAGGCAAGGACCCAAAACATAGTGAGGCGACATGAAAATTGCTTATCTCCAAACGACCTGGTTTTCCAAGGGGGGTCACTTGGGTTTTTGGCCCGGTGCTCGGCGGCCACCTAGGGAAACCTACCAAACCCACACATTTCTGAAAACTAGACACCCGGGGGATTCCAGGGAGGTATGGCTTGCGTGGATCCCCCAACGTTTCCTTACCCAGAATGCCCTGCAAACCTCACATTTAGCTGAAAAAATCATATTTTTCACACATTTTTGTGTGGGAAAGTTGTGGCATCAATGGGCTGACACAAATTTCCTACCACCCAGCGTTCCCCCGGGTCTCCCGATAAAAACGGTGCCTCACTCGTGTGGGAGGCCCAAGTACCCGCGACAGGCAAGGGCCCAAAACGTAGTGAGGCGACATGAAAATTGCCTATCTCCAAACGACCTGGTTATGCAAGGGGGGGGTCACTTGGGTTTTTGGCCCGGTGCTCGGCGGCCACCTAGGGAAACCTACCAAACCCACACATTTCTGAAAACTAGACACCCGGGGGATTCCAGGGAGGTATGGCTTGCGTGGATCCCCCAAAGTTTCCTTACCCAGAATGCCCTGCAAACCTCACATTTAGCTGAAAAAAATCACCTTTTTTCACACATTTTTGTGTGGGAAAGTTGTGGCATTACTGGGCTGACACAAATTTCCTACCACCCAGCGTTCCCCCGGGTCTCCCGATAAAAACGGTGCCTCACTCGTGTGGGAGGCCCAAGTACCCGCGACAGGCAAGGACCCAAACCATAGTGAGGCGACATGAAAATTGCTTATCTCCAAACGACCTGGTTTTGCAAGGGGGGTCACTTGGGTTTTTGGCCCGGTGCTCGGCGGCCACCTAGGGAAACCTACCAAACCCAGACATTTCTGATAACTAGACACCCGGGGGATTCCAGGGAGGTATGGCTTGCGTGGATCCCCCAACGTTTCCTTACCCAGAATGCCCTGCAAACCTCAAATTTAGCTGAAAAAATCACCTTTTTCACACATTTTTGTGTGGGAAAGTTGTGGCATCACCGGGCTGACACAAATTTCCTACCACCCAGCGTTCCCCCGGGTCTCCCAATAAAAACGGTGCCTCACTCGTGTGGGAGGCCCAAGTACCCGCGACAGGCAAGGGCCCAAAATGTAGTGAGGCGACATGAAAATTGCCTATCTCCAAACGACCTGGTTTTGCAAGGGGGGTCACTTGGGTTTTTGGCCCGGTGCTCGGCGGCCACCTAGGGAAACCTACCAAACTCACACATTCCTGAATACTAGACACCCGGGGGATTCCAGGGAGGTATGGCTTGCGTGGATCCCCCAACGTTTCCTTACCCAGAATGCCCTGCAAACCTCACATTTAGCTGAAAAAATCATATTTTTCACACATTTTTGTGTGGGAAAGTTGTGGCATCACCGGGCTGACACAAATTTCCTACCGGCCAGCGTTCCCCCGGGTCTCCCAATAAAAACGGTGCCTCACTCGTGTGGGAGGCCCAAGTACCCGCGACAGGCAAGGGCCCAAAACTTAGTGAGGCGACATGAAAATTGCCTATCTTCAAACGACATCGTTTTGCAAGGGGGGTCACTTGGGTTTTTGGCCTGGTGCTCGGCGGCCACCTAGGGAAACCTACCAAACCCACACATTTCTGAAAACTAGACAGCCGGGGGATTCCAGGGAGGTATGGCTTGCGTGGATCCCCCAATGTTTCCTTACCCAGAATGCCCTGCAAACCTCAAATTTAGCTGAAAAAATCACCTTTTTCACACATTTTTGTGTGGGAAAGTTGTGGCATCACCGGGCTGACACAAATTTCCTACCACCCAGCGTTACCCCGGGTCTCCCGATAAAAATGGTGCCTCACTCGTGTGGGAGGCCCAAGTACCCGCGACAGGCAAGGGCCCAAAACGTAGAGAGGCGACATGAAAATTGCCTATCTCCAAACAACCTGGTTTTGCAAGGGGGGTCACTTGGGTTTTTGGCCCGGTGCTCGGCGGCCACCTAGGGAAACCTACCAAACCCACACATTTCTGAAAACTAGACACCCGGGGGATTCCAGGGAGGTATGGCTTGCGTGGATCCCCCAACGTTTCCTTACCCAGAATGCCCTGCAAACCTCAAATTTAGCTGAAAAAATCACATTTTTCACACATTTTTGTGTGGGAAAGTTCTGGCATCACCGGGTTGACACAAATTTCCTACCACCCAGCGTTCCCCCGGGTCTCCCGATAAAAACGGTGCCTCACTCGTGTGGGAGGCCCAAGTACCCGCGACAGGCAAGGACCCAAACCATAGTGAGGCGACATGAAAATTGCTTATCTCCAAACGACCTCGTTTTGCAAAGGGGGGTCACTTGGATTTTTGGCCCGGTGCTCGGCGGCCACCTAGGGAAACCTACCAAACCCACACATTTCTGAAAACTAGACATCCGGGGGATTCCAGGGAGGTATGGCTTGCGTGGATCCCCCAATGTTTCCTTACCCAGAATGCCCTGCAAACCTCAAATGTAGCTGAAAAAATCACCTTTTTCACACATTTTTGTGTGGGAAAGTTGTGGCATCACCGGGCTGACACAAATTTCCTACCACCCAGCGTTCCCCCGGGTCTCCCGATAAAAACGGTGCCTCACTCGTGTGGGAGGCCCAAGTACCCGCGACAGGCAAGGGCCCAAAACGTAGTGAGGCGACATGAAAATTGCCTATCTCCAAACGACCTGGTTTTGCAAGGGGGGTCACTTGGGTTTTTGGCCCGGTGCTCGGCGGCCACCTAGGGAAACCTACCAAACCCACACATTTCTGAAAACTAGACACCCGGGGGATTCCAGGGAGGTATGGCTTGCGTGGATCCCCCAACGTTTCCTTACCCAGAATGCCCTGCAAACCTCAAATTTAGCTGAAAAAATCACCTTTTTCACACATTTTTGTGTGGGAAAGTTGTGGCATCACCGGGTTGACACAAATTTCCTACCACCCAGCGTTCCCCCGGGTCTCCCGATAAAAACGGTGCCTCACTTGTGTGGGAGGCCCAAGTACCCGCGACAGGCAAGGACCCAAACCATAGTGAGGCGACATGAAAATTGCTTATCTCCAAACGACCTGGTTTTGCAAGGGGGGTCACTTGGGTTTTTGGCCCGGTGCTCGGCGGCCACCCAGGGAAACCTACCAAACCCACACATTTCTGAAAACTAGACACCCGGGGGATTCCAGGGAGGTATGGCTTGCGTGGATCCCCCAATGTTTCCTTACCCAGAATGCCCTGCAAACCTCAAATTTAGCTGAAAAAATCACCTTTTTCACACATTTTTGTGTGGGAAGGTTGTGGCATCACAGGGCTGACACAAATTTCCTACCACCCAGCGTTCCCCCGGGTCTCCCGATAAAAACGGTGCCTCACTCGTGTGGGAGGCCCAAGTACCCGCGTCAGGCAAGGACCCAAACCATAGTGAGGCGACATGAAAATTGCTTATCTCCAAACGACCTGGTTTTGCAAGGGGGGTCACTTGGGTTTTTGGCCCGGTGCTCGGCGGCCACCTAGGGAAACCTACCAAACCCACACATTTCTGAAAACTAGACACCCGGGGGATTCCAGGGAGGTATGGCTTGCGTGGATCCCCCAACGTTTCCTTACCCAGAATGCCCTGCAAACCTCAAATTTAGCTGAAAAAAATCACCTTTTTCACACATTTTTGTGTGGGAAAGTTGTGGCATCACCGGGCTGACAAAAATTTCCTACCACCCAGCGTTCCCCCGTGTCTCCCGATAAAAACGGTGCCTCACTCGTGTGGGAGGCCCAAGTACCCGCGACAGGCAAGGACCCAAAACATAGTGAGGCGACATGAAAATTGCTTATCTCCAAACGACCTGGTTTTGCAAGGGGGGTCACTTGGGTTTTTGGCCCGGTGCTCGGCGGCCACCTAGGGAAAACTACCAAACCCACACATTTCTGATAACTAGACACCCGGGGGATTCCAGGGATGTATGGCTTGCGTGGATCCCCCAACGTTTCCTTACCCAGAATGCCCTGCAAACCTCAAATTTAGCTGAAAAAATCACCTTTTTCACACATTTTTGTGTGGGAAAGTTGTGGCATCACCGGGCTGACACAAATTTGCTACCACCCAGCGTTCCCCCGGGTCTCCCGATAAAAACGGTGCCTCACTCGTTTGGGAGGCCCAAGTACCCGCGACAGGCAAGGACCCAAAACATAGTGAGGCGACATGAAAATTGCCCATCTCCAAATGACCTGGTTTTGCAAGGGGGGGTCACTTGGGTTTTCTTGCCCGGTGCTCGGCGGCCACCTAGGGAAACCTACCAAACCCACACATTTCTGAAAACTAGACACCCGGGGGATTCCAGGGAGGTATGGCTTGCGTGGATCCCCCAACGTTTCCTTACCCAGAATGCCCTGCAAACCTCAAATTTAGCTGAAAAAATCTCCTTTTTCACACATTTTTGTGTGGGAAAGTTGTGGCATCACCGGGCTGATACAAATTTCCTACCACCCAGCGTTCCCCCGGGTCTCCCGATAAAAACGGTGCCTCACTCGTGTGGGAGGCCTGTTAGACCTGGCACCTTGGCGTGAGTCTCCCTCCCTCTTTTTGTCACTGTGCCTCATGTGTTTTTATGGTGTTGGCCGCTCAGCGCGCTGTGCCACTGCCAACCAGTGTCGCGGTGCGAGTGCTCCCTATATAAATTGTATATGTTGGTTGGATTCCATGATTGGATTGTTTGGTTTACTATCAGACCCCAGTAAAATGCGCCAGGGGCGCCAGGGCATGTAAATACGAACACCGCTGGTGGGCTTGCAGCACGGGTTGTGCCACCCACAGAAGCGGCCGGTAAAATACGTCTAAGGTCTGCCATCGCAGAACCTGCGTGCAGTCTGGTACTGACACGCCGACCGACAAGTGCCCACACTTGCCAGTCCCTAAAACCTTCCCTTAGCTGCATGTTAGTCACCCCTCTGGTAGGCCCACGGGCAGGGTGCGTTGTAAGCCTAAGGTAGGACAAGCCCGGATGCGTGGCATGTCCTAGTAGTGAATTACCGCCATCTTGTTGTTCACTACTGCAAGGCTACCCTGTTCTCATAGGCCAGTATGGGCGGCCTGGATTATTACACCCTATGATCCTAACCGACCCAGGGAACATGGTAGAAGATCGAGTTTAGTATGCCTGAACTCGGAATAATAAGGTACATCTTTTCGCAAGGTTTATTTTAATATTCCGGGTTTGCAAATGCCGCTTTTAGAAAGTCGGCCTTTGCTTGCCTAAACATTTCAGCCGCCTCTGCGTGATGTGTATCTGATGTCTGGCTGGTGTGAGTGACAGGGCTGGGGGAACCCAGATGGGCAGGGCTAGGTAGCCTGGTATGAATAGGACGATCGACAGGTAGATGGGTGGGAGGAGTGCTCCTAGGTTCTGAATAGGACAGTGCTCCGCTACCTCGATGCCGGCTCCACCCCCTGTGGAGCGTCTAATGACTCTGCCCTGCACTCTGAAAGAAGAAGCCTGCATCACGTAAACAAAGTGCTCAGAAACCGGACTGAACTAGGCAAGGGCCCCCCTGGCCTGGGAGAACAAAAGATTTGTGGTATAAATGGAGGAGCCCTGCTCCTAAGAAACTAGATCCGCTTTTGACCAAGAAGAATCTCTGCCTGAGGAGGAGGCACCGGGAAAGCTGTAGGAGGAAGACTGTCCCTATCCTGGGGGATTGGCCTGCAGTGGTGACCTCGCTGCCAAAGGAGAGAAGAGAAACTGTTGCTGAAGACTTTTACTTTACTTTTACTTTCAAGACTTGTGCTTTTCCAAACCGATCTCCAAGGGCTTGGAACTGAGCTTGCCCCCTGAACTGAGCCCCAGGACCATTGGGCTCTACCTGATCTTCACTCGCCTGCTGCTGGACTGTGGTGTCCTTTCCCTCGCCGGAGCTGTGACCCTCGTGCCCCAGTCCCTCCTTGAGCCGTGACCAGGACTGCTTAGCCGCCCCCGCCTTGGGAAGAGCCTCGCTCGATCGGAGCCGCTCCCCCTACGCTGTGCTGGGCTGCCCCGTCACCTCGCTCGTTGGAGGCTCGCTGTGCACCTTCACCCTCCTGCCGGAATCGGCGTTTGTGAGCATCTCCAAGCCTCGGACGGCCCGGACGTATCTGCGTGCCCGGCTGCCCCGCTTTGTTCACCCGCCACCCGCAACACCCCGCTCTTGTCGTGAGCCTGAAGATCAGACCCCCATCGTGAAGTGTGGGAGCCTCGGACGCCGCCTCGCCCTTCTGTCGAAGGGCCGCTGAAATCCCGCACCCGCCTTTGCGTCAAGAAACAAGGTACTGTACTCACGAACTCGACCGCGAGCTCGCATCGGATCCAGGGTCCGCAACGTTCTTATTTCCCTGTCATCTGCTGTGGGCTTCCTGGGCGCTGCCTCCGCACAAAGGGCGCTGAGGCCTACAGTTACCTTGTGCCCGCCTAAAGAACTTTCCGTAAAACAAAGAGAACTTTACCGTATTTCCAAGAATTGTGGCCCCATCAGTTCAACGTTACTGGGCCTTGTATTTGAATCTGCTGAATCTACATAAAAGCTTATTTTTATATACTTCCTGATTGGTGTCCGTTTGTGGTGCATGCCAGGGGTTTACTGTATGTGTAATTGCATTTGCTTAACCGTGTACGCCTGAGACTTAGCCTAGACTGCTCGTGCCACGCACCTAGAGGGTGAGCAGGGGTTATTCTGGGGAGTCATCCTTCGCCCTGACAAGAAGTAAGGGGTCCCTGCTTGTTGTGGGTTCACACCTGCGTCAACCAGAGCCCCCTCATTTCTAACATTGGTGGCAGCGGTGGGATTTACGGATTTGCATTTGTGGTTTGCGTATAGTGAATCACTGATCACCACGTAGTGAGAGAAGACCAGTAACACAGCCACAAGACTAGAATTTGTTTTTGTTTTGCCAAGAATCTCCGTTGTTAGAACCATGCCTGGTTCACTTCCCGCCGGAAGGGCAGCTTCTATAATCTCTGGATTTGAGGACATAGATTGGGAAGAAAGCGCACTTCGGAATTATAGCAATGAAGAATTGAAAGGTTTTTGCTCCAAGTTCAGAATTGCCCAAACTGGATTGAAAAAGAAGGAACAATTCGTGAAGGCGCTGAGGGCCTGGTATGAGTCAAAGGCACCAGAGAATCAGGTGGAAGTGGTTCCACCAGAAAGTGTCCATGAGTTTGGCAGATGCCTGTCGCCAGAAGAGTTGGCAGACAGGGCCGCAACCCGGGCACACGAGGTGGAGATGGCAAAACTTCATGGGCAGATGGATATGGAAAAACAAAGACTAGCCATGGAAGAAAAGAAACTACAATTAGAGCATGACATGAAGCTGAGGGAGCTGGAGCTGAAAGCAAAAAGTTTGGAGCTTAATCCCTCTGGTGGCAGCACACCGCCAGTACCGGCGGAACCAAGAGTTTATATTCCCAAGGATGTAGTGAAGGAGTTCTTCAGGAATGACGACATCGGGCAGTGGTTCAGAGCCTACGAGGTAGCCATGTCTTCCCACCGGGTCCCTGAGAAAGATTGGGGAGCGGGGTTGTGGGGAAGGTTCCTGAGTGAAGGGCGGAACACACTGTTAGATTTACCTGTTGATGTTCGTAATTCTTATGCCCATATGAAGGAAGCATTGATGGCTAGGTATGGGTTGACCCCTGAGTTATATAGACAGAGGTTCAGGGGTTGCACTAAGATTCCCAATAGTACGTATGTGGAGTATGTGACTTTCTTTTGCAGAGCGCTGGATGGTTGGGTGAAGGGTAGTAAGGTGAACGATTATCAAGGGCTTCTTGATCTAATGGCATGGGAGCACTTGTCCAGTAATTGTTTTCCTGAGCTACGCCAGCACCTGATAGATAGTAAGCTGACTAACCCGAGGAAGCTTGCTGAGGAGGCGGACCGCTGGGTCAGTACCAGGGTCCACAAGGGTACCGTGGGAGATTCCGCCAAAGGTGGGCAGGGTCCCCAGCAGAAGAGTGGGGGGGACAGGGGTAAACAGAAGCAGTTCCAAAAAGGGCCCCAAAATAGTCCCCAAGGGAACCAAGGGAAGGGTTCTCAGCCTCCCCCACCCCAGAAACCGACCGGGGCCCCGACAGGTCCTCCTGTTCCAAAGGGGCCCGTAAGATGTTACAGGTGTAACAATTTGGGGCATTTTGCCTCTGATGTAAAGTGTCCATTGTTTGGTAAACCAGCACCCACTGGTGCTCCACCCCGGCAGGTGACTAGTGTAGCCTTGGGGGAGGAGAGGGATGTCCAAGGTGGGTGGGGTCCCGCAGAGATGTCCCTGGTCTCGCTAGGAGACCGTGAAGTGGTCCCTCCAACCCAGCTGCCTGAGAACACTAAGTACAGGCAGTGGGTGACCATAAATGGCCATAGAGTGGAAGCTCTTAGAGATACAGGAGCCAGTGTGACGGCTGTCAGGTGTCACCTGGTGTCTCAGGAGCAGGTGGTCCCCAATGCATTCTATCCCGTTGTTGCCGCTGACAACACAGAGAGACACTGCAAGGTGGCTCAGGTTCCCTTTGAGTGGGGGGGGTCTCTGGTACTCTTCAGGTAGCTGTGAGGCCCGCCATGCCTGTAGACTGTTTGTTAGGGAACGATTTGGAGAGCTCACCTTGGGCTAAGGTGGAGCGGAGTGCTCACCTGGAGATGTTGGGTATGCCGGATTGGGCGTGTGTCACCACACGGTCCATGGCAGCCAGTAGAGGTACTCAAGAGGTCCTGGAGCCTGAGAGGGAGGCCCAGGAACCGGCCTCAGAGAGAAGGAGCAAGGGGCGCGGGAAGCCGGCCCCTGAAATTCCCACGGTCCAGGAGGAAGCAGACCTTGAGGGGGATGCCCTGGAGCCTACAGGGGAGCAGATAGCTGAACTGGGAGACCTGCCGGAGCTGACCCATTGGCAGCAGGAAGGGGGTCCCACCAGGGAGGACTTTTGCAAGGCACAGAAGGAGTGCCCTTCTCTCGTGGGTATGCGGCAGCAGGCTGCAGACCAGGCCGCAGGTGATCAGTCAGGATCGCATTTCGTTTACTGGGAGAACGACCTCCTATATACAGAGCCTAAGGTTGCTGAGCCTGGGTCAGCCCGTGCGCTGGTGGTACCCCAGGACTTCAGAGCCTTCCTACTGGGGCTGGCTCACGATGTGCCATTGGCAGGGCATTTGGGGCAGGACAAGACCTTTGGAAGGCTTGTCACCCACTTTTATTGGCCTCAAATGCGCAGGAGTTCAGATACTCACTGCAGGACATGCCAGACTTGCCAGGCAAGTGGAAAGAGTGGAAGGAAGCAGAAGGCTCCACTCCAGCCATTTCCTGTGGTCGGTACCCCATTCCAGCGAGTGGGGATTGACATTGTAGGGCCCCTGGACCCCAGGACAGCGATGGGCAATAGGTTCATCCTGGTCCTGGTGGACCATGCCACCCGGTACCCGGAAGCCATTCCTCTAAGGACAGTGACGGCCCCCGTGGTGGGACGGGCACTGATGGGAATTTTCTCCCGAGTGGGATTCCCTCTAGAAGTGGTGTCTGACCGAGGTACCAATTTCATGTCCAAGTACATGAAATCTCTTTGGCAAGAGTGTGGTGTAACCTACAAGTTCACCACCCCTTACCACCCCCAAGGAAACGGGTTGGTTGAGAGATTCAACCGAACCCTCAAAGGCATGATAATGGGCCTAGAAGGAGCCATGGGGCGTAAGTGGGACGTCCTCTTACCATGCCTTCTCTTCGCTTACCGTGAGGTGCCACAAAAGTCTCTGGGGTTCAGTCCCTTTGAGCTTCTGTATGGTCACCCAGTCAGAGGACCTCTAAGTCTGGTCAAAGAAGGCTGGGAGCAATCTCCCAGGAAGCCTCCCCAGAATGTATATAGTTACATGCTGGCCTTCAGGAATCAGACTAGGCGATTCAGGCAACTTGCTGAGGCAAATCTGGAAGCCAGCCAGGAGGAGATGAAGCGGTGGTACGACCAGAATGCCACTCTGGTAGAGCTTCAGCCTGGACAGAAAGTATGGGTCTTGGCCCCCGTGGAGCCGTGTGCGCTCCAGGATAAGTGGACCGGTCCCTTTGAGGTGGTGGAGCGCAAGAGTCCTGTTACCTACGTGGTGGACCTGAAGTCTCCTAGGAACCCCTTAAGGGTCCTACATGTCAACCGCCTCAAGCCCCACTTGGAGAGGTCCCAAGTGGGCATGCTCTTGGCAACAGATGCTGGAATGGAAGAGGAGACAGAACCTCTTCCTGACCTCCTGTCAGCCAAGGAGCAAGATGGGTCAGTGGATGGTGTCATCCTCTCTTCCACCCTGACCCCTGAGCAACAGAATGATTGTCGCCAGTTGCTGGGACAGTTTTCTGACCTGTTTTCCCTGGTCCCGGGTGTCACTGATTGGTGCGTCCATGATGTGGACACTGGGGATAGTCCACCTGTGCGGCACAAGGCCTACAGGGTGACTGACAGGGTGAGGACATGCATCAAGGAGGAGGTCTCCAAGATGTTTGCACTCGGGGTAATTGAGTCTTCTAGCAGTCCTTGGGCCAGCCCCGTGGTCTTGGTCCCAAAGGCTGCAGCGCCGGGAGCCACACCCGAACTCCGGTTCTGCGTGGACTACAGAGGACTCAATTCGGTCACTAGGACCGACGCACACCCCATCCCCAGAGCTGATGAGCTCATCGATCGGCTAGGGGCTGCCAACTACCTCAGCACGTTTGATTTAACGTCTGGGTATTGGCAGATCGCCTTGACCGAGGGGGCCAAAGAGAGGTCAGCATTTTCCACCCCAGATGGGCACTACCAGTTCCGGGTTATGCCATTTGGGATGAAGAATGCCCCTGCCACCTTCCAGAGATTGGTCAACCAGGTGTTGGCTGGGCTGGATTCGTTCAGTGCAGCCTACCTGGATGACATCGCCGTGTTCAGCTCCACTTGGGAGGAACACTTGCGTCACCTCTGGGAAGTGTTGATGGCGCTGCGCAAGGCAGGCCTCACGATCAAGGCGAGTAAGTGCCAGATTGGGCAGGGTTCCGTGGTGTACTTGGGACACCAAGTTGGGAGTGGCCAGGTGGCACCCCTTCAGCCCAAGATAGAAACCATCCTGAATTGGGAGGCGCCCAAAACCCAGACGGAGGTGAGAGCCTTCCTAGGTCTCACCGGGTACTACAGGAGGGTTGTCAAGGGGTATGGCAACATGGTTGCCCCCTTGACAGCGCTGACTTCGAAGAAGCAGCCCAGGAAAGTGATCTGGACTGACACCTGTCAGAAAGCTTTTGAGGCCTTGAAAACTGCTATGTGCACGGCGCCCGTGCTCTTGGCTCCCAACTTCTCCAAAGAGTTTATCGTTCAGACAGACGCTTCAGAGCATGGTGTGGGGGCTGTTCTTTCACAGATTAATGAGGAGGGCCTAGATCAACCCGTAGCCTTTCTTAGCAGGAGGTTACTTCCACGGGAACAAAGGTGGAGTGCTATTGAGCGTGAGGCATTTGCTGTGGTCTGGGCGCTGAAGAAGCTAAGACCCTACTTGTTTGGGTATCACTTCCGGTTTCAGACGGACCACAGGCCCCTCAGATGGTTGATGCATATGAGGGGTGAGAATCCAAAGCTGTTGAGGTGGTCCATTTCCCTACAGGGTATGGATTTCACGGTGGAACATCGCCCTGGTACAGATCACGCCAATGCTGACGGTCTGTCCAGATTTTTCCGCCTTAGTGATGAGGAACTCCCTGGGGTAGGGTAGTTCTCCCCACTTTTCAGCTGGAGGGGACACGTGTTAGACCTGGCACCTTGGCGTGAGTCTCCCTCCCTCTTTTTGTCACTGTGCCTCATGTGTTTTTATGGTGTTGGCCGCTCAGCGCGCTGTGCCACTGCCAACCAGTGTCGCGGTGCGAGTGCTCCCTATATAAATTGTATATGTTGGTTGGATTCCATGATTGGATTGTTTGGTTTACTATCAGACCCCAGTAAAATGCGCCAGGGGAGCCAGGGCATGTAAATACGAACACCGCTGGTGGGCTTGCAGCACGGGTTGTGCCACCCACAGAAGCGGCCGGTAAAATACGTCTAAGGTCTGCCATCGCAGAACCTGCGTGCAGTCTGGTACTGACACGCCGACCGACAAGTGCCCACACTTGCCAGTCCCTAAAACCTTCCCTTAGCTGCATGTTAGTCACCCCTCTGGTAGGCCCACGGGCAGGGTGCGTTGTAAGCCTAAGGTAGGACAAGCCCGGATGCGTGGCATGTCCTAGTAGTGAATTACCGCCATCTTGTTGTTCACTACTGCAAGGCTACCCTGTTCTCATAGGCCAGTATGGGCGGCCTGGATTATTACACCCTATGATCCTAACCGACCCAGGGAACATGGTAGAAGATCGAGTTTAGTATGCCTGAACTCGGAATAATAAGGTACATCTTTTCGCAAGGTTTATTTTAATATTCCGGGTTTGCAAATGCCGCTTTTAGAAAGTCGGCCTTTGCTTGCCTAAACATTTCAGCCGCCTCTGCGTGATGTGTATCTGATGTCTGGCTGGTGTGAGTGACAGGGCTGGGGGAACCCAGATGGGCAGGGCTAGGTAGCCTGGTATGAATAGGACGATCGACAGGTAGATGGGTGGGAGGAGTGCTCCTAGGTTCTGAATAGGACAGTGCTCCGCTACCTCGATGCCGGCTCCACCCCCTGTGGAGCGTCTAATGACTCTGCCCTGCACTCTGAAAGAAGAAGCCTGCATCACGTAAACAAAGTGCTCAGAAACCGGACTGAACTAGGCAAGGGCCCCCCTGGCCTGGGAGAACAAAAGATTTGTGGTATAAATGGAGGAGCCCTGCTCCTAAGAAACTAGATCCGCTTTTGACCAAGAAGAATCTCTGCCTGAGGAGGAGGCACCGGGAAAGCTGTAGGAGGAAGACTGTCCCTATCCTGGGGGATTGGCCTGCAGTGGTGACCTCGCTGCCAAAGGAGAGAAGAGAAACTGTTGCTGAAGACTTTTACTTTACTTTTACTTTCAAGACTTGTGCTTTTCCAAACCGATCTCCAAGGGCTTGGAACTGAGCTTGCCCCCTGAACTGAGCCCCAGGACCATTGGGCTCTACCTGATCTTCACTCGCCTGCTGCTGGACTGTGGTGTCCTTTCCCTCGCCGGAGCTGTGACCCTCGTGCCCCAGTCCCTCCTTGAGCCGTGACCAGGACTGCTTAGCCGCCCCCGCCTTGGGAAGAGCCTCGCTCGATCGGAGCCGCTCCCCCTACGCTGTGCTGGGCTGCCCCGTCACCTCGCTCGTTGGAGGCTCGCTGTGCACCTTCACCCTCCCGCCGGAATCGGCGTTTGTGAGCATCTCCAAGCCTCGGACGGCCCGGACGTATCTGCGTGCCCGGCTGCCCCGCTTTGTTCACCCGCCACCCGCAACACCCCGCTCTTGTCGTGAGCCTGAAGATCAGACCCCCATCGTGAAGTGTGGGAGCCTCGGACGCCGCCTCGCCCTTCTGTCGAAGGGCCGCTGAAATCCCGCACCCGCCTTTGCGTCAAGAAACAAGGTACTGTACTCACGAACTCGACCGCGAGCTCGCATCGGATCCAGGGTCCGCAACGTTCTTATTTCCCTGTCATCTGCTGTGGGCTTCCTGGGCGCTGCCTCCGCACAAAGGGCGCTGAGGCCTACAGTTACCTTGTGCCCGCCTAAAGAACTTTCCGTAAAACAAAGAGAACTTTACCGTATTTCCAAGAATTGTGGCCCCATCAGTTCAACGTTACTGGGCCTTGTATTTGAATCTGCTGAATCTACATAAAAGCTTATTTTTATATACTTCCTGATTGGTGTCCGTTTGTGGTGCATGCCAGGGGTTTACTGTATGTGTAATTGCATTTGCTTAACCGTGTACGCCTGAGACTTAGCCTAGACTGCACGCGCCACGCACCTAGAGGGTGAGCAGGGGTTATTCTGGGGAGTCATCCTTCGCCCTGACAAGAAGTAAGGGGTCCCTGCTTGTTGTGGGTTCACACCTGCGTCAACCAGAGCCCCCTCATTTCTAACAAGGCCCAAGTACCCGTGACAGGCAAGGGCCCAAAATGTAGTGAGGCGACATGAAAATTGCCTATCTCCAAACGATCTGGTTTTGCAAGGGGGGTCACTTGGGTTTTTGGCCCGGTGCTCGGCGGCCACCTAGGGAAACCTACCAAACTCACACATTTCTGAAAACTAGACACCCGGGGGATTCCAGGGAGGTATGGCTTGTGTGGATCCCCCAACGTTTCCTTACCCAGAATGCCCTGCAAACCTCACATTTAGCTGAAAAAATCATATTTTTCACACATTTTTGTGTGGGAAAGTTGTGGCATCATGGGGCTGACACAAATTTCCTACCACCCAGCGTTCCCCCGGGTGTCCCGATAAAACGGTGCCTCACTCGTGTGGGAGGCCCAAGTACCCGCGACAGGCAAGGGCCCAAAACTTAGTGAGGCGACATGAAAATTGCCTATCTTCAAACGACATGGTTTTGCAAGGGGGGTCACTTGGGTTTTTGGCCTGGTGCTCGGCGGCCACCTAGGGAAACCTACCAAACCCACACATTTCTGAAAACTAGACACCCGGGGGATTCCAGGGAGGTATGGCTTACGTGGATCCCCCAACTTTTCCTTACCCAGAATGCCCTGCAAACCTCAAATTTAGCTGAAAAAATCACCTTTTTCACACATTTTTGTGTGGGAAAGTTGTGGCATCACCGGGCTGACACAAATTTCCTACCACCCAGCGTTCCCCCGGGTCTCCCGATAAAAATGGTGCCTCACTCGTGTGGGAGGCCCAAGTACCCGCGACAGGCAAGGGCCCAAAACGTAGAGAGGCGACATGAAAATTGCCTATCTCCAAACGACCTGGTTTTGCAAGGGGGGTCACTTGGGTTTTTGGCCCGGTGCTCGGCGGCCACCTAGGGAAACCTACCAAACCCACACATTTCTGAAAACTAGACACCCGGGGGATTCCAGGGAGGTATGGCTTGTGTGGATCCCCCAACGTTTCCTTACCCAGAATGCCCTGCAAACCTCACATTTAGCTGAAAAAATCATATTTTTCACACATTTTTGTGTGGGAAAGTTGTGGCATCACGGGGCTGACACAAATTTCCTACCACCCAGCGTTCCCCCGGGTGTCCCGATAAAACGGTGCCTCACTCGTGTGGGAGGCCCAAGTACCCGCGACAGGCAAGGGCCCAAAACTTAGTGAGGCGACATGAAAATTGCCTATCTTCAAACGACATGGTTTTGCAAGGGGGGTCACTTGGGTTTTTGGCCTGGTGCTCGGCGGCCACCTAGGGAAACCTACCAAACCCACACATTTCTGAAAACTAGACACCCGGGGGATTCCAGGGAGGTATGGCTTACGTGGATCCCCCAACTTTTCCTTACCCAGAATGCCCTGCAAACCTCAAATTTAGCTGAAAAAATCACCTTTTTCACACATTTTTGTGTGGGAAAGTTGTGGCATCACCGGGCTGACACAAATTTCCTACCACCCAGCGTTCCCCCGGGTCTCCCGATAAAAACGGTGCCTCACTCGTGTGGGAGGCCCAAGTACCCGCGACAGGCAAGGGCCCAAAACGTAGTGAGGCGACATGAAAATTGCCTATCTCCAAACGACCTGGTTTTGCAAGGGGGGTCACTTGGGTTTTTGGCCCGGTGCTCGGCGGCCACCTAGGGAAACCTACCAAACCCACACATTTCTGAAAACTAGACACCCGGGGGATTCCAGGGAGGTATGGCTTGCGTGGATCCCCCAACGTTTCCTTACCCAGAATGCCCTGCAAACCTCAAATTTAGCTGAAAAAATCACCTTTTTCACACATTTTTGTGTGGGAAAGTTCTGGCATCACTGGGCTGACACAAATTTCCTACCACCCAGCGTTCCCCCGGGTCTCCCGATAAAAACGGTGCCTCACTCGTGTGGGAGGCCCAAGTACCCGCGACAGGCAAGGGCCCAAAACGTAGTGAGGCGACATGAAAATTGCCTATCTCCAAACGACCTGGTTTTGCAAGGGGGGGTCACTTGGGTTTTTGGCCCGGTGCTCGGCGGCCACCTAGGGAAACCTACCAAACCCACACATTTCTGAAAACTAGACCACCGGGGGATTCCAGGGAGGTATGGCTTGCGTGGATCCCCCAACGTTTCCTTACCCAGAATGCCCTGCAAACCTCAAATTTAGCTGAAAAAATCACCTTTTTCACACATTTTTGAGTGGGAAAGTTGTGGCATCACCGGATTGACACAAATTTCCTACCACCCAGCGTTCCCCCGGGTCTCCCGATAAAAACGGTGCCTCACTTGTGTGGGAGGCCCAAGCACCCGCGACAGGCAAGGACCCAAACCATAGTGAGGCGACATGAAAATTGCTTATCTCCAAACGACCTGGTTTTGCAAGGGGGGTCACTTGGGTTTTTGGCCCGGTGCTCGGCGGCCACCTAGGGAAACCTACCAAACCCACACATTTCTGAAAACTAGACACCCGGGGGATTCCAGGGAGGTATGGCTTGCGTGGATCCCCCAACGTTTCCTTACCCAGAATGCCCTGCAAACCTCAAATTTAGCTGAAAAAATCACATTTTTCACACATTTTTGTGTGGGAAAGTTCTGGCATCACCGGGTTGACACAAATTTCCTACCACCCAGCGTTCCCCCGGGTCTCCCGATAAAAACGGTGCCTCACTCGTGTGGGAGGCCCAAGTACCGGCGACAGGCAAGGACCCAAACCATAGTGAGGCGACATGGAAATTGCTTATCTCCAAACGACCTGGTTTTGCAAAGGGGGGTCACTTGGATTTTTGGCCCGGTGCTCGGCGGCCACCTAGGGAAACCTACCAAACCCACACATTTCTGAAAACTAGACATCCGGGGGATTCCAGGGAGGTATGGCTTGCGTGGATCCCCCAATGTTTCCTTACCCAGAATGCCCTGCAAACCTCAAATGTAGCTGAAAAAATCACCTTTTTCACACATTTTTGTGTGGGAAAGTTGTGGCATCACCGGGCTGACACAAATTTCCTACCACCCAGCGTTCCCCCGGGTCTCTCGATAAAAACGGTGCCTCACTCGTGTGGGAGGCCCAAGTACCCGCGACAGGCAAGGGCCCAAAACGTAGTGAGGCGACATGAAAATTGCCTATCTCCAAACGACCTGGTTTTGCAAGGGGGGTCACTTGGGTTTTTTGCCCGGTGCTCGGCAGCCACCTAGGGAAACCTACCAAACCCACACATTTCTGAAAACTAGACACCCGGGGGATTCCAGGGAGGTATGGCTTGCGTGGATCCCCCAACGTTTCCTTACCCAGAATGCCCTGCAAACCTCAAATTTAGCTGACAAAATCACCTTTTTCACACATTTTTGTGTGGGAAAGTTCTGGCATCACCGGGCTGACACAAATTTCCTACCACCCAGCGTTCCCCCGGGTCTCCCGATAAAAACGGTGCCTCACTCGTGTGGGAGGCCCAAGTACCCGCGACAGGCAAGGGCCCAAAACGTAGTGAGGCGACATGAAAATTGCCTATCTCCAAACGACCTGGTTTTGCAAGGGGGGGTCACTTGGGTTTTTGGCCCGGTGCTCGGCGGCCACCTAGGGAAACCTACCAAACCCACACATTTCTGAAAACTAGACCACCGGGGGATTCCAGGGAGGTATGGCTTGCGTGGATCCCCCAACGTTTCCTTACCCAGAATGCCCTGCAAACCTCAAATTTAGCTGAAAAAATCACCTTTTTCACACATTTTTGTGTGGGAAAGTTGTGGCATCACCGGGTTGACACAAATTTCCTACCCCCCAGCGTTCCCCCGGGTCTCCCGATAAAAACAGTGCCTCACTTGTGTGGGAGGCCCAAGCACCCGCGACAGGCAAGGACCCAAACATAGTGAGGCGACATGAAAATTGCTTATCTCCAAACGACCTGGTTTTGCAAGGGGGGTCACTTGGGTTTTTGGCCCGGTGCTCGGCGGCCACCTAGGGAAACCTACCAAACCCACACATTTCTGAAAACTAGACACCCGGGGGATTCCAGGGAGGTATGGCTTGCGTGGATCCCCCAACGTTTCCTTACCCAGAATGCCCTGCAAACCTCAAATTTAGCTGAAAAAATCACCTTTTTCACACATTTTTGTGTGGGAAAGTTGTGGCATCACCGGGCTGACACAAATTTCCTACCACCCAGCGTTCCCCCGGGTCTCCCAATAAAAACGGTGCCTCACTCGTGTGGAAGGCCCAAGTACCCGCGACAGGCAAGGGCCCAAAACGTAGTGAGGCGACATGAAAATTGCCTATCTCCAAACGACCTGTTTATGCAAGGGGGGGTCACTTGGGTTTTTGGCCCGGTGCTCGGCGGCCACCTAGGGAAACCTACCAAACCCACACATTTCTGAAAACTAGACACCCGGGGGATTCCAGGGAGGTATGGCTTGCATGGATCCCCCTAAGTTTCCTTACCCAGAATGCCCTGCAAACCTCACATTTAGCTGAAAAAAATCACCTTTTTTCACACATTTTTGTGTGGGAAAGTTGTGGCATTACTGGGCTGACACAAATTTCCTACCACCCAGCGTTCCCCCGGGTCTCCCGATAAAAACGGTGCCTCACTCGTGTGGGAGGCCCAAGTACCCGCGACAGGCAAGGACCCAAACCATAGTGAGGCGACATGAAAATTGCTTATCTCCAAACGACCTGGTTTTGCAAGGGGGGTCACTTGGGTTTTTGGCCCAGTGCTCGGCGTCCACCTAGGGAAACCTACCAAACCCACACATTTCTGATAACTAGACACCCGGGGGATTCCAGGGAGGTATGGCTTGCGTGGATCCCCCAATGTTTCCTTACCCAGAATGCCCTGCAAACCTCAAATTTAGCTGAAAAAAATCACCTTTTTCACACATTTTTGTGTGGGAAAGTTGTGGCATCACCGGGCTGACACAAATTTCCTACCACCCAGCGTTCCCCCGGGTCTCCCAATAAAAACTGTGCCTCACTCGTGTGGGAGGCCCAAGTACCCGCGACAGGCAAGGGCCCAAAATGTAGTGAGGCAACATGAAAATTGCCTATCTCCAAACGACCTGGTTTTGCAAGGGGGGTCACTTGGGTTTTTGGCCCGGTGCTCGGCGGCCACCTAGGGAAACCTACCAAACCCACACATTTCTGATAACTAGACACCCGGGGGATTCCAGGGAGGTATGGCTTGCGTGGATCCCCCAACGTTTCCTTACCCAGAATGCCCTGCAAACCTCACATTTAGCTGAAAAAATCATATTTTTCACACATTTTTGTGAGGGAAAGTTGTGGCATCACCGGGCTGACACAAATTTCCTACCGGCCAGCGTTCCCCCGGGTCTCCCGATAAAAACGGTGCCTCACTCGTGTGGGAGGCCCAAGTACCCGCGACAGGCAAGGGCCCAAAACTTAGTGAGGCGACATGAAAATTGCCTATCTTCAAATGACATCGTTTTGCAAGGGGGGTCACTTGGGTTTTGGCCTGGTGCTCGGCGGCCACCTAGGGAAACCTACCAAACCCACACATTTCTGAAAACTAGACACCCGGGGGATTCCAGGGAGGTATGGCTTGCGTGGATCCCCCAACGTTTCCTTACCCAGAATGCCCTGCAAACCTCAAATTTAGCTGAAAAAATCACCTTTTTCACACATTTTTGTGTGGGAAAGTTGTGGCATCACCGGGCTGACACAAATTTCCTACCACCCAGCGTTCCCCCGGGTCTCCCGATAAAAACGGTGCCTCACTCGTGTGGGAGGCCCAAGTACCCGCGACAGGCAAGGGCCCAAAACGTAGTGAGGCGACATGAAAATTGCCTATCTCCAAACGACCTGGTTTTGCAAGGGGGGTCACTTGGGTTTTTGGCCCGGTGCTCGGCGGCCACCTAGGGAAACCTACCGAACCCACACATTTCTGAAAACTAGACACCCGGGGGATTCCAGGGAGGTATAGCTTGCGTGGATCCCCCAACTTTCCCTTACCCAGAATGCCCTGCAAACCTCAAACTTAGCTGAAAAAAATCACCCTTTTCACACATTTTTGTGTGGGAAAGTTGGGGCATCACCGGGCTGACACAAATTTCCTACCACCCAGCGTTCCCCCGGGTCTCCCGATAAAAACGGTGCCTCACTCGTGTGAAAAGCCCAAGTACCCGCGACAGGCAAGGGCCCAAAACGTAGGGAGGCGACATGAAAATTGCCTATCTCCAAACGACCTGGTTTTGCAAGGGGGGGTCACTTGGGTTTTTGGCCCGGTGCTCGGCGGCCACCTAGGGAAACCTACCAAACCCACACATTTCTGAAAACTAGACCACCGGGGGATTCCAGGGAGGTATAGCTTGCGTGGATCCCCCAACGTTTCCTTACCCAGAATGCCCTGCAAACCTCAAATTTAGCTGAAAAAGATCAACTTTTTCACACATTTTTGTGTGGGAAAGTTGTGGCATCACCGGGCTGATACAAATTTCCTACCACCCAGCGTTCCCCCGGGTCTCCCGATAAAAACGGTGCCTCACTCGTGTGGGAGGCCCAAGTACCCGTGACAGGCAAGGGCCCAAAATGTAGTGAGGCGACATGAAAATTGCCTGGGCCCGATTCACAGAACAAACTTAAGACTAAATCCTAAACTTAGTACCATTCTGGTATTCACAGAATGCACCTAGTACTTCTGCTATTCACAGAATGAACTTACTACTTTTGCTATTCACAGAATGAACTTAGTACTTTTGCTATTCACAGAATGGATTTACGACTCCTAAACTTACGTCCGCACTCGGGCCGGAAATTCCGGCCCGGAGGCGGGGCTTCCGGGCCGGAGGCGGAGCTTCCGGGTCAGAGGCGGAGCTTCCGGCCCGGAGGTGGGGATTTCGGCCATAGCTAAATCGGCTGGAATCCCCACCTCCGGGCCGGAAGCTCCGCCTCCGGGCCGGAATTTCCGGCCTGAGTGCGGACGTAAGTTTAGTAGTCGTAAATCCATTCTGTGAATAGCAAAAGTACTAAGTTCATTCTGTGAATAGCAAAAGTAGTAAGTTCATTCTGTGAATAGCAGAAGTACTAGGTGCATTCTGTGAATACCAGAATGGTACTAAGTTTAGTATTTAGTCTTAAGTTTGTTCTGTGAATCGGGCCCCCTATCTCCAAACGATCTGGTTTTGCAAGGGGGGTCACTTGGGTTTTTGGCCCGGTGCTCGGCGGCCACCTAGGGAAACCTACCAAACTCACACATTTCTGAAAACTAGACACCCGGGGGATTCCAGGGAGGTATGGCTTGTGTGGATCCCCCAACGTTTTCTTACCCAGAATGCCCTGCAAACCTCACATTTAGCTGAAAAAAACATATTTTTCACACATTTTTGTGTGGGAAAGTTGTGGCATCACGGGGCTGACACAAATTTCCTACCACCCAGCGTTCCCCCGGGTGTCCCGATAAAACGGTGCCTCACTCGTGTGGGAGGCCCAAGTACCCGCGACAGGCAAGGGCCCAAAACTTAGTGAGGCGACATGAAAATTGCCTATCTTCAAACGACATGGTTTTGCAAGGGGGGTCACTTGGGTTTTTGGCCCGGTGCTCGGCGGCCACCTAGGGAAACCTACCAAACCCACACATTTCTGAAAACTAGACACCCGGGGGATTCCAGGGAGGTATGGCTTGCGTGGATCCCCCAACGTTTCCTTACCCAGAATGCCCTGCAAACCTCAAATTTAGCTGAAAAAATCACATTTTTCACACATTTTTGTGTGGGAAAGTTCTGGCATCACCGGGTTGACACAAATTTCCTACCACCCAGCGTTCCCCCGGGTCTCCCGATAAAAACGGTGCCTCACTCGTGTGGGAGGCCCAAGTACCCGCGACAGGCAAGGACCCAAACCATAGTGAGGCGACATGAAAATTGCTTATCTCCAAACGACCTGGTTTTGCAAAGGGGGGTCACTTGGATTTTTGGCCCGGTGCTCGGCGGCCACCTAGGGAAACCTACCAAACCCACACATTTCTGAAAACTAGACATCTGGGGGATTCCAGGGAGGTATGGCTTGCGTGGATCCCCCAATGTTTCCTTACCCAGAATGCCCTGCAAACCTCAAATGTAGCTGAAAAAATCACCTTTTTCACACATTTTTGTGTGGGAAAGTTGTGGCATCACCGGGCTGACACAAATTTCCTACCACCCAGCGTTCCCCCGGGTCTCCCGATAAAAGCGGTGCCTCACTGGTGTGGGAGGCCCAAGTACCCACGACAGGCAAGGGCCCAAAACGTAGTGAGGCGACATGAAAATTGCCTATCTCCAAACGACCTGGTTTTGCAAGGGGGGTCACTTGGGTTTTTGGCCCGGTGCTCGGCGGCCACCTAAGGAAACCTACCAAACCCACACATTTCTGAAAACTAGACACCCGGGGGATTCCAGGGAGGTATGGCTTGCGTGGATCCCCCAATGTTTCCTTACCCAGAATGCCCTGCAAACCTCAAATTTAGCTGAAAAAATCACCTTTTTTCACACATTTTTGTGTGGGAAAGTTCTGGCATCACCGGGCTGACACAAATTTCCTACCACCCAGCGTTCCCCCGGGTCTCCCGATAAAAACGGTGCCTCACTCGTGTGGGAGGCCCAAGTACCCGCGACAGGCAAGGGCCCAAAACGTAGTGAGGCGACATGAAAATTGCCTCTCTCCAAACGACCTGGTTTTGCAAGGGGGGGTCACTTGGGTTTTTGGCCCGGTGCTCGGCGGCCACCTAGGGAAACCTACCAAACCCACACATTTCTGAAAACTAGACCACCGGGGGATTCCAGGGAGGTATGGCTTGCGTGGATCCCCCAACGTTTCCTTACCCAGAATGCCCTGCAAACCTCAAATTTAGCTGAAAAAATCACCTTTTTCACACATTTTTGTGTGGGAAAGTTGTGGCATCACCGGGTTGACATAAATTTCCTACCACCCAGCGTTCCCCCGGGTCTCCCGATAAAAACGGTGCCTCACTTGTGTGGGAGGACCAAGTACCCGCGACAGGCAAGGACCCAAACCATAGTGAGGCAACATGAAAATTGCTTATCTCCAAACGACCTGGTTTTGCAAGGGGGGTCACTTGGGTTTTTGGCCCGGTGCTCGGCGGCCACCTAGGGAAACCTACCAAACCCACACATTTCTGAAAACTAGACACCCGAGGGATTCCAGGGAGGTATGGCTTGCGTGGATCCCCCAATGTTTCCTTACCCAGAATGCCCTGCAAACCTCAAATTTAGCTGAAAAAATCACCTTTTTCACACATTTTTGTGTGGGAAAGTTGTGGCATCACAGGGCTGACACAAATTTCCTACCACCCAGCGTTCCCCCGGGTCTCCCGATAAAAACGGTGCCTCACTCGTGTGGGAGGCCCAAGTACCCGCGTCAGGCAAGGACCCAAACCATAGTGAGGCGACATGAAAATTGCTTATCTCCAAACGACCTGGTTTTGCAAGGGGGGTCACTTGGGTTTTTGGCCCGGTGCTCGGCGGCCACCTAGGGAAACCTACCAAACCCACACATTTCTGAAAACTAGACACCCGGGGGATTCCAGGGAGGTATGGCTTGCGTGGATCCCCCAACGTTTCCTTACCCAGAATGCCCTGCAAACCTCAAATTTAGCTGAAAAAAATCACCTTTTTCACACATTTTTGTGTGGGAAAGTTGTGGCATCACCGGGCTGACACAAATTTCCTACCACCCAGCGTTCCCCCGTGTCTCCCGATAAAAACGGTGCCTCACTCGTGTGGGAGGCCCAAGTACCCGCGACAGGCAAGGACCCAAAACATAGTGAGGCGACATGAAAATTGCCCATCTCCAAATGACCTGGTTTTGCAAGGGGGGGTCACTTGGGTTTTCTTGCCCGGTGCTCGGCGGCCACCAAGGGAAACCTACCAAACCCACACATTTCTGAAAACTAGACACCCGGGGGATTCCAGGGAGGTATGGCTTGCGTGGATCCCCCAACGTTTCCTTACCCAGAATGCCCTGCAAACCTCAAATTTAGCTGAAAAAATCACCTTTTTCACACATTTTTGTGTGGGAAAGTTGTGGCATCACCGGGCTGACACAAATTTCCTACCACCCAGCGTTCCCCCGGGTCTCCCGATAAAAACGGTTCCTCACTCGTGTGGGAGGCCCAAGTACCCGCGACAGGCAAAGACCCAAAACATAGTTAGGCGACATGAAAATTGCCTATCTCCAAACGACCTGGTTTTGCAAGGGGGGGTCACTTGGGTTTTTGGCCCGGTGCTCGGCGGCCACCTAGGGAAACCTACCAAACCCACACATTTCTGAAAACTAGACCACCGGGGGATTCCAGGGAGGTATAGCTTGCGTGGATCCCCCAACGTTTCCTTACCCAGAATGCCCTGCAAACCTCAAATTTTAGCTGAAAAAAATCACCTTTTTCACACATTTTTGTGTGGGAAAGTTGTGGCATCACCGGGCTGATACAAATTTCCTACCACCCAGCGTTCCCCCCGGTCTCCCGATAAAAACGGTGCCTCACTCGTGTGGGAGGCCCAAGTACCCGTGACAGGCAAGGGCCCAAAATGTAGTGAGGCGACATGAAAATTGCCTATCTCCAAACGATCTGGTTTTGCAAGGGGGGTCACTTGGGTTTTTGGCCCGGTGCTCGGCGGCCACCTAGGGAAACCTACCAAACTCACACATTTCTGAAAACTAGACACCCGGGGGATTCCAGGGAGGTATGGCTTGTGTGGATCCCCCAACGTTTCCTTACCCAGAATGCCCTGCAAACCTCACATTTAGCTGAAAAAATCATATTTTTCACACATTTTTGTGTGGGAAAGTTGTGGCATCACGGGGCTGACACAAATTTCCTACCACCCAGCGTTCCCCCGGGTGTCCCGATAAAACGGTGCCTCACTCGTGTGGGAGGCCCAAGTACCCGCGACAGGCAAGGGCCCAAAACTTAGTGAGGCGACATGAAAATTGCCTATCTTCAAACGACATGGTTTTGCAAGGGGGGTCACTTGGGTTTTTGGCCTGGTGCTCGGCGGCCACCTAGGGAAACCTACCAAACCCACACATTTCTGAAAACTAGACACCCGGGGGATTCCAGGGAGGTATGGCTTACGTGGATCCCCCAACTTTTCCTTACCCAGAATGCCCTGCAAACCTCAAATTTAGCTGAAAAAATCACCTTTTTCACACATTTTTGTGTGGGAAAGTTGTGGCATCACCAGGCTGACACAAATTTCCTACCACCCAGCGTTCCCCCGGGTCTCCCGATAAAAATGGTGCCTCACTCGTGTGGGAGGCCCAAGTACCCGTGACAGGCAAGGGCCCAAAACGTAGAGAGGCGACATGAAAATTGCCTATCTCCAAACGACCTGGTTTTGCAAGGGGGGTCACTTGGGTTTTTGGCCCGGTGCTCGGCGGCCACCTAGGGAAACCTACCAAACCCACACATTTCTGAAAACTAGACACCCGGGGGATTCCAGGGAGGTATGGCTTGCGTGGATCCCCCAACGTTTCCTTACCCAGAATGCCCTGCAAACCTCAAATTTAGCTGAAAAAATCACATTTTTCACACATTTTTGTGTGGGAAAGTTCTGGCATCACCGGGTTGACACAAATTTCCTACCACCCAGCGTTCCCCCCGGTCTCCCGATAAAAACGGTGCCTCACTCGTGTGGGAGGCCCAAGTACCCGCGACAGGCAAGGACCCAAACCATAGTGAGGCGACATGGAAATTGCTTATCTCCAAACGACCTGGTTTTGCAAAGGGGGGTCACTTGGATTTTTGGCCCGGTGCTCGGCGGCCACCTAGGGAAACCTACCAAATCCACACATTTCTGAAAACTAGACATCCGGGGGATTCCAGGGAGGTATGGCTTGCGTGGATCCCCCAATGTTTCCTTACCCAGAATGCCCTGCAAACCTCAAATGTAGCTGAAAAAATCACCTTTTTCACACATTTTTGTGTGGGAAAGTTGTGGCATCACCGGGCTGACACAAATTTCCTACCACCCAGCGTTCCCCCGGGTCTCCCGATAAAAACGGTGCCTCACTCGTGTGGGAGGCCCAAGTACCCGCGACAGGCAAGGGCCCAAAACGTAGTGAGGCGACATGAAAATTGCCTATCTCCAAACGACCTGGTTTTGCAAGGGGGGTCACTTGGGTTTTTGGCCCGGTGCTCGGCGGCCACCTAGGGAAACCTACCAAACCCACACATTTCTGAAAACTAGACACCCTGGGGATTCCAGGGAGGTATGGCTTGCGTGGATCCCCCAACGTTTCCTTACCCAGAATGCCCTGCAAACCTCAAATTTAGCTGAAAAAATCACCTTTTTCACACATTTTTGTGTGGGAAAGTTCTGGCATCACCGGGCTGACACAAATTTCCTACCACCCAGCGTTCCCCCGGGTCTCCCGATAAAAACGGTGCCTCACTCATGTGGGAGGCCCAAGTACCCGCGACAGGCAAGGGCCCAAAACGTAGTGAGGCGACATGAAAATTGCCTATCTCCAAACGACCTGGTTTTGCAAGGGGGGGTCACTTGGGTTTTTGGCCCGGTGCTCGGCGGCCACCTAGGGAAACCTACCAAACCCACACATTTCTGAAAACTAGACCACCGGGGGATTCCAGGGAGGTATGGCTTGCGTGGATCCCCCAACGTTTCCTTACCCAGAATGCCCTGCAAACCTCAAATTTAGCTGAAAAAATCACCTTTTTCACACATTTTTGTGTGGGAAAGTTGTGGCATCACCGGGTTGACACAAATTTCCTACCACCCAGCATTCCCCCGGGTCTCCCGATAAAAACGGTGCCTCACTTGTGTGGGAGGCCCAAGCACCCGCGACAGGCAAGGACCCAAACCATAGTGAGGCGACATGAAAATTGCTTATCTCCAAACGACCTGGTTTTGCAAGGGGGGTCACTTGGGTTTTTGGCCCGGTGCTCGGCGGCCACCTAGGGAAACCTACCAAACCCACACATTTCTGAAAACTAGACACCCGGGGGATTCCAGGGAGGTATGGCTTGCGTGGATCCCCCAATGTTTCCTTACCCAGAATGCCCTGCAAACCTCAAATTTAGCTGAAAAAATCACCTTTTTCACACATTTTTGTGTGGGAAAGTTGTGGCATCACCGGGCTGACACAAATTTCCTACCACCCAGCGTTCCCCCGGGTCTCCCAATAAAAACGGTGCCTCACTCGTGTGGGAGGCCCAAGTACCCGCGACAGGCAAGGGCCCAAAACGTAGTGAGGCGACATGAAAATTGCCTATCTCCAAACGACCTGGTTATGCAAGGGGGGGTCACTTGGGTTTTTGGCCCGGTGCTCGGCGGCCACCTAGGGAAACCTACCAAACCCACACATTTCTGAAAACTAGACACCCGGGGGATTCCAGGGAGGTATGGCTTGCGTGGATCCCCCAAAGTTTCCTTACCCAGAATGCCCTGCAAACCTCACATTTAGCTGAAAAAAATCACCTTTTTTCACACATTTTTGTGTGGGAAAGTTGTGGCATTACTGGGCTGACACAAATTTCCTACCACCCAGCGTTCCCCCGGGTCTCCCAATAAAAACGGTGCCTCACTCGTGTGGGAGGCCCAAGTACCCGCGACAGGCAAGGACCCAAACCATAGTGAGGCGACATGAAAATTGCTTATCTCCAAACGACCTGGTTTTGCAAGGGGGGTCACTTGGGTTTTTGGCCCGGTGCTCGGCGGCCACCTAGGGAAACCTACCAAACCCACACATTTCTGATAACTAGACAGCCGGGGGATTCCAGGGAGGTATGGCTTGCGTGGATCCCCCAATGTTTCCTTACCCAGAATGCCCTGCAAACCTCAAATTTAGCTGAAAAAATCACCTTTTTCACACATTTTTGTGTGGGAAAGTTGTGGCATCACCGGGCTGACACAAATTTCCTACCACCCAGCGTTCCCCCGGGTCTCCCAATAAAAACGGTGCCTCACTCGTGTGGGAGGCCCAAGTACCCGCGACAGGCAAGGGCCCAAAATGTAGTGAGGCGACATGAAAATTGCCTATCTCCAAACGACCTGGTTTTGCAAGGGGGGTCACTTGGGTTTTTGGCCCGGTGCTCGGCGGCCACCTAGGGAAACCTACCAAACTCACACATTCCTGAATACTAGACACCCGGGGGATTCCAGGGAGGTATGGCTTGCGTGGATCCCCCAACATTTCCTTACCCAGAATGCCCTGCAAACCTCACATTTAGCTGAAAAAATCATATTTTTCACACATTTTTGTGTGGGAAAGTTGTGGCATCACCGGGCTGACACAAATTTCCTACCACCCAGCGTTCCCCCGGGTCTCCCGATAAAAACGGTGCCTCACTCGTGTGGGAGGCCCAAGTACCCGCGACAGGCAAGGGCCCAAAACGTAGTGAGGCGACATGAAAATTGCCTATCTCCAAACGACCTGGTTTTGCAAGGGGGGTCACTTGAGTTTTTGGCCCAGTGCTCGGCGGCCACCTAGGGAAACCTACCAAACCCACACATTTCTGAAAACTAGACACCCGGGGGATTCCAGGGAGGTATGGCTTGCGTGGATCCCCCAACTTTCCCTTACCCAGAATGCCCTGCAAACCTCAAACTTAGCTGAAAAAAATCACCCTTTTCACACATTTTTGTGTGGGAAAGTTGTGGCATCACCGGGCTCACACAAATTTCCTACCACCCAGCGTTCCCCCGGGTCTCCCGATAAAAACGGTGCCTCACTCGTGTGGGAGGCCCAAGTACCCGCGACAGGCAAGGGCCCAAAACGTAGTGAGGCGACATGAAAATTGCCTATCTCCAAACGACCTGGTTTTGCAAGGGGGGGTCACTTGGGTTTTTGGCCCGGTGCTCGGCGGCCACCTAGGGAAACCTACCAAACCCACACATTTCTGAAAACTAGACCACCGGGGGATTCCAGGGAGGTATAGCTTGCGTGGATCCCCCAACGTTTCCTTACCCAGAATGCCCTGCAAACCTCAAATTTAGCTGAAAAAAATCACCGTTTTCACACATTTTTGTGTGGGAAAGTTGTGGCATCACCGGGCTGATACAAATTTCCTACCACCCAGCGTTCCCCCGGGTCTCCCGATAAAAACGGTGCCTCACTCGTGTGGGAGGCCCAAGTAACCGTGACAGGCAAGGGCCCAAAATGTAGTGAGGCGACATGAAAATTGCCTATCTCCAAACGATCTGGTTTTGCAAGGGGGGTCACTTGGGTTTTTAGCCCGGTGCTCGGCGGCCACCTAGGGAAACCTACCAAACTCACACATTTCTGAAAACTAGACACCCGGGGGATTCCAGGGAGGTATGGCTTGTGTGGATCCCCCAACGTTTCCTTACCCAGAATGCCCTGCAAACCTCACATTTAGCTGAAAAAATCATATTTTTCACACATTTTTGTGTGGGAAAGTTGTGGCATCACGGGGCTGACACAAATTTCCTACCACCCAGCGTTCCCCTGGGTGTCCCGATAAAACAGTGCCTCACTCGTGTGGGAGGCCCAAGTACCCGCGACAGGCAAGGGCCCAAAACTTAGTGAGGCGACATGAAAATTGCCTATCTTCAAACGACATGGTTTTGCAAGGGGGGTCACTTGGGTTTTTGGCCTGGTGCTCGGCGGCCACCTAGGGAAACCTACCAAACCCACACATTTCTGAAAACTAGACACCCGGGGGATTCCAGGGAGGTATGGCTTGCGTGGATCCCCCAACGTTTCCTTACCCAGAATGCCCTGCAAACCTCAAATTTAGCTGAAAAAATCACCTTTTTCACACATTTTTGTGTGGGAAAGTTGTGGCATCACCGGGTTGACACAAATTTCCTACCACCCAGCGTTCCCCCAGGTCTCCCGATAAAAACGGTGCCTCACTTGTGTGGGAGGACCAAGTACCCGCGACAGGCAAGGACCCAAACCATAGTGAGGCGACATGAAAATTGCTTATCTCCAAACGACCTGGTTTTGCAAGGGGGGGTCACTTGGGTTTTTGGCCCGGTGCTCGGCGGCCACCTAGGGAAACCTACCAAACCCACACATTTCTGAAAACTAGACACCCGAGGGATTCCAGGGAGGTATGGCTTGCGTGGATCCCCCAATGTTTCCTTACCCAGAATGCCCTGCAAACCTCAAATTTAGCTGAAAAAATCACCTTTTTCACACATTTTTGTGTGGGAAAGTTGTGGCATCACAGGGCTGACACAAATTTCCTACCACCCAGCGTTCCCCCGGGTCTCCCGATAAAAACGGTGCCTCACTCGTGTGGGAGGCCCAAGTACCCGCGTCAGGCAAGGACCCAAACCATAGTGAGGCGACATGAAAATTGCTTATCTCCAAACGACCTGGTTTTGCAAGGGGGGTCACTTGGGTTTTTGGCCCGGTGCTCGGCGGCCACCTAGGGAAACCTACCAAACCCACACATTTCTGAAAACTAGACACCCGGGGGATTCCAGGGAGGTATGGCTTGCGTGGATCCCCCAACGTTTCCTTACCCGGAATGCCCTGCAAACCTCAAATTTAGCTGAAAAAAATCACCTTTTTCACACATTTTTGTGTGGGAAAGTTGTGGCATCACCGGGCTGACACAAATTTCCTACCACCCAGCGTTCCCCCGTGTCTCCCGATAAAAACGGTGCCTCACTCGTGTGGGAGGCCCAAGTACCCGCGACAGGCAAGGACCCAAAACATAGTGAGGCGACATGAAAATTGCTTATCTCCAAACGACCTGGTTTTGCAAGGGGGGTCACTTGGGTTTTTGGCCCGGTGCTCGGCGGCCACCTAGGGAAAACTACCAAACCCACACATTTCTGATAACTAGACACCCGGGGGATTCCAGGGATGTATGGCTTGCGTGGATCCCCCAACGTTTCCTTACCCAGAATGCCCTGCAAACCTCAAATTTAGCTGAAAAAATCACCTTTTTCACACATTTTTGTGTGGGAAAGTTGTGGCATCACCGGGCTGACACAAATTTCCTACCACCCAGCGTTCCCGCGGGTCTCCCGATAAAAACAGTGCCTCACTCGTGTGGGAGGCCCAAGTACCCGCGACAGGCAAGGGCCCAAAACGTAGTGAGGCGACATGAAAATTGTCTATCTCCAAACGACCTGGTTTTGCAAGGGGGGGTCACTTGGGTTTTTGGCCCGGTGCTCGGCGGCCACCTAGGGAAACCTACCAAACCCACACATTTCTGAAAACTAGACACCCGGGGAATTCCAGGGAGGTATGGCTTGCGTGGATCCCCCAACGTTTCCTTACCCAGAATGCCCTGCAAACCTCAAATTTTGCTGAAATAATCACCCTTTTCACACATTTTTGTGTGGGAAAGTTGTGGCATCACCGGGCTGACACAAATTTGCTACCACCCAGCGTTCCCCCGGGTCTCCCGATAAAAACGGTGCCTCACTCGAGTGGGAGGCCCAAGTACCCGCGACAGGCAAGGGCCCAAAATGTAGTGAGGCGACATGAAAATTGCCTATCTCCAAACGACCTGGTTTTGCAAGGGGGGTCACTTGGGTTTTTGGCCCGGTGCTCGGCGGCCACCTTGGGAAACCTACCAAACTCACACATTCCTGAATACTAGACACCCGGGGGATTCCAGGGAGGTATGGCTTGCATGGATCCCCCAACATTTCCTTACCCAGAATGCCCTGCAAACCTCACATTTAGCTGAAAAAATCAAATTTTTCACACATTTTTGTGTGGGAAAGTTGTGGCATCACCGGGCTGACACAAATTTCCTACCGGCCAGCGTTCCCCCGGGTCTCCCGATAAAAACGGTGCCTCACTCGTGTGGGAGGCCCAAGTACCCGCGACAGGCAAGGGCCCAAAACTTAGTGAGGCGACATGAAAATTGCCTATCTTCAAACGACATCGTTTTGCAAGGGGGGTCACTTGGGTTTTTGGCCTGGTGCTCGGCGGCCACCTAGGGAAACCTACCAAACCCACACATTTCTGAAAACTAGACACCCGGGGGATTCCAGGGAGGTATGGCGTGCGTGGATCCCCCAACGTTTCCTTACCCAGAATGCCCTGCAAACCTCAAATTTAGCTGAAAAAATCACCTTTTTCACACATTTTTGTGTGGGAAAGTTGTGGCATCACCGGGCTGACACAAATTTCCTACCACCCAGCATTCCCCCGGGTCTCCCGATAAAAACGGTGCCTCACTTGTGTGGGAGGCCCAAGCACCCGCGACAGGCAAGGACCCAAACCATAGTGAGGCGGCATGAAAATTGCTTATCTCCAAACGACCTGGTTTTGCAAGGGGGGTCACTTGGGTTTTTGGCCCGGTGCTCGGCGGCCACCTAGGGAAACCTACCAAACCCACACATTTCTGAAAACTAGACACCCGGGGGATTCCAGGGAGGTATGGCTTGCGTGGATCCCCCAACTTTCCCTTACCCAGAATGCCCTGCAAACCTCAAACTTAGCTGAAAAAAATCACCCTTTTCACACATTTTTGTGTGGGAAAGTTGTGGCATCACCGGGCTGACACAAATTTCCTACCACCCAGCGTTCCCCCGGGTCTCCCGATAAAAACGGTGCCTCACTCGTGTGGGAGGCCCAAGTACCCGCGACAGGCAAGGGCCCAAAACGTAGTGAGGCGACATGAAAATTGCCTATCTCCAAACGACCTGGTTTTGCAAGGGGGGGTCACTTGGGTTTTTGGCCCGGTGCTCGGCGGCCACCTAGGGAAACCTACCAACCCCACACATTTCTGAAAACTAGACCACCGGGGGATTCCAGGGAGGTATAGCTTGCGTGGATCCCCCAACGTTTCCTTACCCAGAATGCCCTGCAAACCTCAAATTTAGCTGAAAAAAATCACCTTTTTCACACATTTTTGTGTGGGAAAGTTGTGGCATCACCGGGCTGATACAAATTTCCTACCACCCAGCGTTCCCCCGGGTCTCCCGATAAAAACGGTGCCTCACTCGTGTGGGAGGCCCAAGTACCCGTGACAGGCAAGGGCCCAAAATGTAGTGAGGCGACATGAAAATTGCCTATCTCCAAACGATCTGGTTTTGCAAGGGGGGTCACTTGGGTTTTTGGCCCGGTGCTCGGCGGCCACCTAGGGAAACCTACCAAACTCACACATTTCTGAAAACTAGACACCCGGGGGATTCCAGGGAGGTATGGCTTGTGTGGATCCCCCAACGTTTCCTTACCCAGAATGCCCTGCAAACCTCACATTTAGCTGAAAAAATCATATTTTTCACACATTTTTGTGTGGGAAAGTTGTGGCATCACGGGGCTGACACAAATTTCCTACCACCCAGCGTTCCCCCGGGTGTCCCGATAAAACGGTGCCTCACTCGTGTGGGAGGCCCAAGTACCCGCGACAGGCAAGGGCCCAAAACTTAGTGAGGCGACATGAAAATTGCCTATCTTCAAACGACATGGTTTTGCAAGGGGGGTCACTTGGGTTTTTGGCCTGGTGCTCGGCGGCCACCTAGGGAAACCTACCAAACCCACACATTTCTGAAAACTAGACACCCGGGGGATTCCAGGGAGGTATGGCTTGCGTGGATCCCCCAACGTTTCCTTACCCAGAATGCCCTGCAAACCTCAAATTTAGCTGAAAAAATCACCTTTTTCACACATTTTTGTGTGGGAAAGTTGTGGCATCACCGGGTTGACACAAATTTCCTACCACCCAGCGTTCCCCCGGGTCTCCCGATAAAAACGGTGCCTCACTTGTGTGGGATGACCAAGTACCCGCGACAGGCAAGGACCCAAACCATAGTGAGGCGACATGACAATTGCTTATCTCCAAACGACCTGGTTTTGCAAGGGGGGTCACTTGGGTTTTTGGCCCGGTGCTCGGCGGCCACCTAGGGAAACCTACCAAACCCACACATTTCTGAAAACTAGACACCCGAGGGATTCCAGGGAGGTATGGCTTGCGTGGATCCCCCAATGTTTCCTTACCCAGAATGCCCTGCAAACCTCAAATTTAGCTGAAGAAATCACCTTTTTCACACATTTTTGTGTGGGAAAGTTGTGGCATCACAGGGCTGACACAAATTTCCTACCACCCAGCGTTCCCCCGGGTCTCCCGATAAAAACGGTGCCTCACTCGTGTGGGAGGCCCAAGTACCCGCGTCAGGCAAGGACCCAAACCATAGTGAGGCGACATGAAAATTGCTTATCTCCAAACGACCTGGTTTTGCAAGGGGGGTCACTTGGGTTTTTGGCCCGGTGCTCGGCGGCCACCTAGGGAAACCTACCAAACCCACACATTTCTGAAAACTAGACACCCGGGGGATTCCAGGGAGGTATGGCTTGCGTGGATCCCCCAACGTTTCCTTAGCCAGAATGCCCTGCAAACCTCAAATTTAGCTGAAAAAAATCACCTTTTTCACACATTTTTGTGTGGGAAAGTTGTGGCATCACCGGGCTGACACAAATTTCCTACCACCCAGCGTTCCCCCGTGTCTCCCGATAAAAACGGTGCCTCACTCGTGTGGGAGGCCCAAGTACCCGCGACAGGCAAGGACCCAAAACATAGTGAGGCGACATGAAAATTGCTTATCTCCAAACGACCTGGTTTTGCAAGGGGGGTCACTTGGGTTTTTGGCCCGGTACTCGGCGGCCACCTAGGGAAAACTACCAAACCCACACATTTCTGATAACTAGACACCCGGGGGATTCCAGGGATGTATGGCTTGCGTGGATCCCCCAACGTTTCCTTACCCAGAATGCCCTGCAAACCTCAAATTTAGCTGAAAAAATCACCTTTTTCACACATTTTTGTGTGGGAAAGTTGTGGCATCACCGGGCTGACACAAATTTCCTACCACCCAGCATTCCCGCGGGTCTCCCGATAAAAACAGTGCCTCACTCGTGTGGGAGGCCCAAGTACCCGCGACAGGCAAGGGCCCAAAACGTAGTGAGGCGACATGAAAATTGTCTATCTCCAAACGACCTGGTTTTGCAAGGGGGGGTCACTTGGGTTTTTGGCCCGGTGCTCGGCGGCCACCTAGGGAAACCTACCAAACCCACACATTTCTGAAAACTAGACACCCGGGGGATTCCAGGGAGGTATGGCTTGCGTGGATCCCCCAACGTTTCCTTACCCAGAATGCCCTGCAAACCTCAAATTTTGCTGAAATAATCACCCTTTTCACACATTTTTGTGTGGGAAAGTTGTGGCATCACCGGGCTGACACAAATTTGCTACCACCCAGCGTTCCCCCGGGTCTCCCGATAAAAACGGTGCCTCACTCGTTTGGGAGGCCCAAGTACCCGCGACAGGCAAGGACCCAAAACATAGTGAGGCGACATGAAAATTGCCCATCTCCAAATGACCTGGTTTTGCAAGGGGGGGTCACTTGGGTTTTCTTGCCCGGTGCTCGGCGGCCACCTAGGGAAACCTACCAAACCCACACATTTCTGAAAACTAGACACCCGGGGGATTCCAGGGAGGTATGGCTTGCGTGGATCCCCACACGTTTCCTTACCCAGAATGCCCTGCAAACCTCAAATTTAGCTGAAAAAATCACCTTTTTCACACATTTTTGTGTGGGAAAGTTGTGGCATCACCGGGTTGACACAAATTTCCTACCACCCAGCGTTCCCCCGGGTCTCCCGATAAAAACGGTTCCTCACTCGTGTGGGAGGCCCAAGTACCCGCGACAGGCAAAGACCCAAAACATAGTTAGGCGACATGAAAATTGCCTATCTCCAAACGACCTGGTTTTGCAAGGGGGGGTCACTTGGGTTTTTGGCCCGGTGCTTGGCGGCCACCTAGGGAAACCTACCAAACCCACACATTTCTGAAAACTAGACCACCGGGGGATTCCAGGGAGGTATAGCTTGCGTGGATCCCCCAACGTTTCCTTACCCAGAATGCCCTGCAAACCTCAAATTTTAGCTGAAAAAAATCACCTTTTTCACACATTTTTGTGTGGGAAAGTTGTGGCATCACCGGGCTGATACAAATTTCCTACCACCCAGCGTTCCCCCGGGTCTCCCGATAAAAACGGTGCCTCACTCGTGTGGGAGGCGCAAGTACCCGTGACAGGCAAGGGCCCAAAATGTAGTGAGGCGACATGAAAATTGCCTATCTCCAAACGATCTGGTTTTGCAAGGGGGGTCACTTGGGTTTTTGGCCCGGTGCTCGGCGGCCACCTAGGGAAACCTACCAAACTCACACATTTCTGAAAACTAGACACCCGGGGGATTCCAGGGAGGTATGGCTTGTGTGGATCCCCCAACGTTTCCTTACCCAGAATGCCCTGCAAACCTCACATTTAGCTGAAAAAATCATATTTTTCACACATTTTTGTGTGGGAAAGTTGTGGCATCACGGGGCTGACACAAATTTCCTACCACCCAGCGTTCCCCCGGGTGTCCCGATAAAACGGTGCCTCACTCGTGTGGGAGGCCCAAGTACCCGCGACAGGCAAGGGCCCAAAACTTAGTGAGGCGACATGAAAATTGCCTATCTTCAAACGACATGGTTTTGCAAGGGGGGTCACTTGGGTTTTTGGCCTGGTGCTCGGCGGCCACCTAGGGAAACCTACCAAACCCACAAATTTCTGAAAACTAGACACCCGGGGGATTCCAGGGAGGTATGGCTTACGTGGATCCCCCAACTTTTCCTTACCCAGAATGCCCTGCAAACCTCAAATTTAGCTGAAAAAATCACCTTTTTCACACATTTTTGTGTGGGAAAGTTGTGGCATCACCAGGCTGACACAAATTTCCTACCACCCAGCGTTCCCCGGGGTCTCCCGATAAAAATGGTGCCTCACTCGTGTGGGAGGCCCAAGTACCCGTGACAGGCAAGGGCCCAAAACGTAGAGAGGCGACATGAAAATTGCCTATCTCCAAACGACCTGGTTTTGCAAGGGGGGTCACTTGGGTTTTTGGCCCGGTGCTCGGCAGCCACCTAGGGAAACCTACCAAACCCACACATTTCTGAAAACTAGACACCCGGGGGATTCCAGGGAGGTATGGCTTGCGTGGATCCCCCAACGTTTCCTTACCCAGAATGCCCTGCAAACCTCAAATTTAGCTGAAAAAATCACATTTTTCACACATTTTTGTGTGGGAAAGTTCTGGCATCACCGGGTTGACACAAATTTCCTACCACCCAGCGTTCCCCCGGGTCTCCCGATAAAAACGGTGCCTGTTAGACCTGGCGATTTCTGGTTGGCTAAGGCTTGCGCCAAAGTCAGGCAGAAACCACCACTCTAGTCAGGGCAAGGAAGTTACACGCCAAAGATAACCCCTGCTCACCCCCTTGGTAGCTTGGCACGAGCAGTCAGGCTTATCTCTGAGGCGATGTGTAAAGCGTTTGCGCGCGCACCCAGCGACAACACCCAAGGCCCACCACAAAGGAAACTCCACACAAGGTATTCTATAAAAATAACCTTTGTATTATACACAACACATTAGATAAAAACACACACTTTACAATGTGCCAACAGGCACGGGCAGAATTTACAAGGGATTATGTACAAGACAGGGCCACCTGGACCACTGTCAGGACTTAGCACTTTTTAGATATTTAGCACATAAATATATAAAATCACTGTAGCACAAAAATAAACTGTATAGCACACAACCAGTACTTACTGGTATCGGGGAAGTACCACCTGCGTAACCCTAACTACTTTAGGAGACTGTCACGCAGGGAACTAGAACCTCACTAGCACCACCTGTACTAGGAGAAAGCAACAACCACCTACGTATCACAATACCTGTAGGGGTAATAGAACGTTACACATGATGCATCACATTCAGAGGTGTATGGAAGGAAAACACATGATGCCTAAAAACATTCAGAGGTGTAAAAGCAATGGCACATGATGCATCAACACACATTCAGAGGTGCAAGTAAAGAACACACATGATGCATAAAACATTCAGAGGTGTAAAAGCAATGGCACATGATGCATCAACACGCATTCAGAGGTGCAAGGAAGGAACACAATTGCGCAAAACTCCTATGCCACCACCTGTGGCAGTCCCTGGGCCAACTGGCCTGGAAGGGGCTAGGACGCCCTGCGTTCAGCAAAGTCAGGCTGCGCCAGCTGCGCAGACTAGAACAAGAATGGTCCCCCACCTAAACGTGGCAGCTGCCCACTAAGTGCTGGGCAGCTGGAAAACGAACTTTAGGCACTCTGCGTGCCTCTGGAGCCCTCTCTGGGCTCTGACCATTAAAAATGCCCTCTAGAGCCCTCGTGGCTCTGCACAACGTTGGAGCCTCACTGGGCTCAACCCACAATGCCCCGGGAGCCTTCACGGCTCTGAACCAACATGCCCCCGAGGTCGGAGCGTTCACTGCGCTCTTCGTTGGAGTCCCTCTCCGGGACTCGAATCACCACAATGCCCCCGTTCGTTGGAGCGTCAACGCTCGAGGTGCTCAGGCCCCCTAGAGCCTCACGGGGCTCGAGAAATGCTGTGGCCACCTTGTGGAGCCTCACGGGGCTCGATCACTGCCCCCGCACCCCCAGCACATGCGCGGAGTCCCCCGGCCCTTCTCAACACTCACCGGGCTGCTCGGGGACTCCCGCGTCGTCTTCTCTTTCCCTGGTCCTGGCCGAAGGGAGGACTCCGAGGATTCTTCGTCCCGCGGAGGGGCAGGCACCGACAATGTGCCTCGCGCCCCCTCCGCACCAGCTCCGGCCGCACCGTTCTGCAAGGTCCAGCGCGGGGTGGGCTCCTGCCTGGATCTTCGGCCCTTCGGACACCCTGCAACCGCGCGGGGCTCCCTCAGCTCACGGGAGCCCCGGACTTCCTCGTAGCTCCGCCTCTCCTTCCGGCTTAAGGCCCCGCCCACGTCCCAGTCAGCGCTGCCTGACTTCCTGCAAGCCCGGCCGCGGCGGTGATCTCCTCGGCAATGAGAGGGGTAGGCTCCCTCGCCAACGAGTATAACGGCGGGGTGGGCACCCGCCGAACTTGGCAACCACCGGCAGAATCGCGGGGTGGGCACCCGCTATCAGATTCCCAAGCGCTCACAGCGCTATAAAGCAACACAGCGCTCCCAGCGCTATGAAGATAGCAAAGCCCAGAGAAACAGCGCGCACAGCGCTCCCAAGTCCAGGAAGCGCTCCCAGGCGCTACAAGCAATGTCCAGCCACAAAAAAAGGTCCCTCAGAGAGCAGGGGGCAAAGGCTGGGCCCAGAGCCAGCTCACAGGGCCCTCCAGCAGGGAGGCAGTCCCCAGTGGCGGTCTCTCCTGGCGCCCAGCAGCAGCAGGCCCCCCCTCAAGTGGATCCTGCAAGAGAACAACTTCTGTGGGGACACAGCCCCATTTTTATACAGTCAAATCCTTTGTCTAAGGTGCAGGGAAGGGGCGAACCAGTTCCAACAGGTTCCTGAGCACTTTGTTTTGCTCAGCCCCTCTCCCTATTCACTGGCAGGGCTAGGGTCATTAGACGCACCACAGGGGCCGGCGCCAGCATTGTGTGGGGGAAGCCCTGTCCTGTTCAGGACCCAGGTACACTCCTCCCCAGCCATCAACATGCTAACTCCCCATTCACCACTGGGTGACTCCTCCTGACTCTGGGGAATTCCCTAGTCCGTCACCTGACCTCACCAGCCAATCGCCAGACAAGCCACACATTTCAGACTGCACACTGAAGTGCCCACTTCTAGAAGTGGCACTTCCACACCAGGTACATGCACGCTGCACACATCAACGCGCAGCATTCACTCCCACGAGTCCGCACATACCAAACACGGGCCTGCACACTCCACGCATCAGGAACTACCGGGACACATACATTCCCCCATGCATTCCTATGGGAGGGCAGGCCAACCTCACAACACGCACGCACTTTACCCTGGGACACAGCGGTAAAGTGCGCAGAAGTCACTAAAATCACTAAACCAAGTCACCATATTACGCAAAAAAGTTTCGGGGTGAACCGGCCAGAAGGGCCAAGTCCAACAGTGCCTCACTCGTGTGGGAGGCCCAAGTACCCGCGACAGGCAAGGGCCCAAAACGTAGTGAGGCGACATGAAAATTGCCTATCTTCAAACGACATGGTTTTGCAAGGGGGGTCACTTGGGTTTTTGGCCCGGTGCTCGGCGGCCACCTAGGGAAACCTACCAAACTCACACATTTCTGAAAACTAGACACCCGGGGGATTCCAGGGAGGTATGGCTTGCGTGGATCCCCCAAAGTTTCCTTACCCAGAATGCCCTGCAAACCTCACATTTAGCTGAAAAAAATCACCTTTTTTCACACATTTTTGTGTGGGAAAGTTGTGGCATTACTGGGCTGACACAAATTTCCTACCACCCAGCGTTCCCCCGGGTCTCCCGATAAAAACGGTGCCTCACTCGTGTGGGAGGCCCAAGTACCCGCGACAGGCAAGGACCCAAACCATAGTGAGGCGACATGAAAATTGCTTATCTCCAAACGACCTGGTTTTGCAAGGGGGGTCACTTGGGTTTTTGGCCCGGTGCTCGGCGGCCACCTAGGGAAACCTACCAAACCCACACATTTCTGATAACTAGACACCCGGGGGATTCCAGGGAGGTATGGCTTGCGTGGATCCCCCAACGTTTCCTTACCCAGAATGCCCTGCAAACCTCAAATTTAGCTGAAAAAATCACCTTTTTCACACATTTTTGTGTGGGAAAGTTGTGGCATCACCGGGCTGACACAAATTTCCTACCACCCAGCGTTCCCCCGGGTCTCCCGATAAAAACGGTGCCTCACTCGTGTGGGAGGCCCAAGTACCCGCGACAGGCAAGGACCCAAAACATAGTGAGGCGACATGAAAATTGCCCATCTCCAAATGACCTGGTTTTGCAAGGGGGGGTCACTTGGGTTTTCTTGCCCGGTGCTCGGCGGCCACCTAGGGAAACCTACCAAACCCACACATTTCTGAAAACTAGACACCCGGGGGATTCCAGGGAGGTATGGCTTGCGTGGATCTCCCAACGTTTCCTTACCCAGAATGCCCTGCAAACCTCAAATTTAGCTGAAAAATCACCTTTTTCACACATTTTTGTGTGGGAAAGTTGTGGCATCACCGGGCTGACACAAATTTCCTACCACCCAGCGTTCCCCCGGGTCTCCCGATAAAAACAGTTCCTCACTCGTGTGGGAGGCCCAAGTACCCGCGACAGGCAAAGACCCAAAACATAGTTAGGCGACATGAAAATTGCCTATCTCCAAACGACCTGGTTTTGCAAGGGGGGCCACTTGGGTTTTTGGCCCGGTGCTCGGCGGCCACCTAGTGAAACCTACCAAACCCACACATTTCTGAAAACTAGACACCCGGGGGATTCTAGGGAGGTATGGCTTGCGTGGATCCCCCAATGTTTCCTTACCCAGAATGCCCTGCAAACCTCAAATTTAGCTGAAAAAATCACCTTTTTCACACATTTTTGTGTGGGAAAGTTGTGGCATCACCGGGCTGACACAAATTTCCTACCACCCAGCGTTCCCCCGGGTCTCCCGATAAAAACGGTGCCTCACTCGTGTGGGAGGCCCAAGTACCCGCGACAGGCAAGGGCCCAAAACGTAGTGAGGCGACATGAAAATTGCCTATCTCCAAACGACCTGGTTTTGCAAGGGGGGGTCACTTGGGTTTTTGGCCCGGTGCTCGGCGGCCACCTAGGGAAACCTACCAAACCCACACATTTCTGAAAACTAGACCACCGGGGGATTCCAGGGAGGTATGGCTTGCGTGGATCCCCCAACGTTTCCTTACCCAGAATGCCCTGCAAACCTCAAATTTAGCTGAAAAAATCACCTTTTTCACACATTTTTGTGTGGGAAAGTTGTGGCATCACCGGGTTGACACAAATTTCCTACCACCCAGCGTTCCCCCGGGTCTCCCGATAAAAACGGTGCCTCACTTGTGTGGGAGGCCCAAGCACCCGCGACAGGCAAGGACCCAAACCATAGTGAGGCGACATGAAAATTGCTTATCTCCAAACGACCTGGTTTTGCAAGGGGGGTCACTTGGGTTTTTGGCCCGGTGCTCGGCGGCCACCTAGGGAAACCTACCAAACCCACACATTTCTGAAAACTAGACACCCGGGGGATTCCAGGGAGGTATGGCTTGCGTGGATCCCCCAATGTTTCTTACCCAGAATGCCCTGCAAACCTCAAATTTAGCTGAAAAAATCACCTTTTTCACACATTTTTGTGTGGGAAAGTTGTGGCATCACCGGGCTGACACAAATTTCCTACCACCCAGCGTTCCCCCGGGTCTCCCAATAAAAACGGTGCCTCACTCGTGTGGGAGGCCCAAGTACCCGCGACAGGCAAGGGCCCAAAACGTAGTGAGGCGACATGAAAATTGCCTATCTCCAAACGACCTGGTTATGCAAGGGGGGGTCACTTGGGTTTTTGGCCCGGTGCTCGGCGGCCACCTAGGGAAACCTACCAAACCCACACATTTCTGAAAACTAGACACCCGGGGGATTCCAGGGAGGTATGGCTTGCGTGGATCCCCCAAAGTTTCCTTACCCAGAATGCCCTGCAAACCTCACATTTAGCTGAAAAAAATCACCTTTTTTCACACATTTTTGTGTGGGAAAGTTGTGGCATTACTGGGCTGACACAAATTTCCTACCACCCAGCGTTCCCCCGGGTCTCCGGATAAAAACGGTGCCTCACTCGTGTGGGAGGCCCAAGTACCCGCGACAGGCAAGGACCCAAACCATAGTGAGGCGACATGAAAATTGCTTATCTCCAAACGACCTGGTTTTGCAAGGGGGGTCACTTGGGTTTTTGGCCCGGTGCTCGGCGGCCACCTAGGGAAACCTACCAAACCCACACATTTCTGATAACTAGACACCCGGGGGATTCCAGGGAGGTATGGCTTGCGTGGATCCCCCAACGTTTCCTTACCCAGAATGCCCTGCAAACCTCAAATTTAGCTGAAAAAATCACCTTTTTCACACATTTTTGTGTGGGAAAGTTGTGGCATCACCGGGCTGACACAAATTTCCTACCACCCAGCGTTCCCCCGGGTCTCCCAATAAAAACGGTGCCTCACTCGTGTGGGAGGTCCAAGTACCCGCGACAGGCAAGGGCCCAAAATGTAGTGAGGCGACATGAAAATTGCCTATCTCCAAACGACCTGGTTTTGCAAGGGGGGTCACTTGGGTTTTTGGCCCGGTGCTCGGCGGCCACCTAGGGAAACCTACCAAACTCACACATTCCTGAATACTAGACACCCGGGGGATTCCAGGGAGGTATGGCTTGCGTGGATCCCCCAACATTTCCTTACCCAGAATGCCCTGCAAACCTCACATTTAGCTGAAAAAATCATATTTTTCACACATTTTTGTGTGGGAAAGTTGTGGCATCACCGGGCTGACACAAATTTCCTACCGGCCAGCGTTCCCCCGGGTCTCCCGATAAAAATGGTGCCTCACTCGTGTGGGAGGCCCAAGTACCCGCGACAGGCAAGGGCCCAAAACTTAGTGAGGCGACATGAAAATTGCCTATCTTCAAACGACATCATTTTGCAAGGGGGGTCACTTGGGTTTTTGGCCTGGTGCTCGGCGGCCACCTAGGGAAACCTACCAAACCCACACATTTCTGAAAACTAGACACCCGGGGGATTCCAGGGAGGTATGGCTTGCGTGGATCCCCCAATGTTTCCTTACCCAGAATGCCCTGCAAACCTCAAATTTAGCTGAAAAAATCACCTTTTTCACACATTTTTGTGTGGGAAAGTTGTGGCATCACCGGGCTGACACAAATTTCCTACCACCCAGCGTTCCCCCGGGTCTCCCAATAAAAACGGTGCCTCACTCGTGTGGGAGGCCCAAGTACCCGCGACAGGCAAGGGCCCAAAACGTAGTGAGGCGACATGAAAATTGCCTATCTCCAAACGACCTGGTTATGCAAGGGGGGGTCACTTGGGTTTTTGGCCCGGTGCTCGGCGGCCACCTAGGGAAACCTACCAAACCCACACATTTCTGAAAACTAGACACCCGGGGGATTCCAGGGAGGTATGGCTTGCGTGGATCCCCCAAAGTTTCCTTACCCAGAATGCCCTGCAAACCTCACATTTAGCTGAAAAAAATCACCTTTTTTCACACATTTTTGTGTGGGAAAGTTGTGGCATTACTGGGCTGACACAAATTTCCTACCACCCAGCGTTCCCCCGGGTCTCCCGATAAAAACGGTGCCTCACTCGTGTGGGAGGCCCAAGTACCCGCGACAGGCAAGGACCCAAACCATAGTGAGGCGACATGAAAATTGCTTATCTCCAAACGACCTGGTTTTGCAAGGGGGGTCACTTGGGTTTTTGGCCCGGTGCTCGGCGGCCACCTAGGGAAATCTACCAAACCCACACATTTCTGATAACTAGACACCCGGGGGATTCCAGGGAGGTATGGCTTGCGTGGATCCCCCAACGTTTCCTTACCCAGAATGCCCTGCAAACCTCAAATTTAGCTGAAAAAATCACCTTTTTCACACATTTTTGTGTGGGAAAGTTGTGGCATCACCGGGCTGACACAAATTTCCTACCACCCAGCGTTCCCCCGGGTCTCCCAATAAAAACGGTGCCTCACTCGTGTGGGAGGCCCAAGTACCCGCGACAGGCAAGGGCCCAAAATGTAGTGAGGCGACATGAAAATTGCCTATCTCCAAACGACCTGGTTTTGCAAGGGGGGTCACTTGGGTTTTTGGCCCGGTGCTCGGCGGCCACCTAGGGAAACCTACCAAACTCACACATTCCTGAATACTAGACACCCGGGGGATTCCAGGGAGGTATGGCTTGCGTGGATCCCCCAACATTTCCTTACCCAGAATGCCCTGCAAACCTCACATTTAGCTGAAAAAATCATATTTTTCACACATTTTTGTGTGGGAAAGTTGTGGCATCACCGGGCTGACACAAATTTCCTACCGGCCAGCGTTCCCCCGGGTCTCCCGATAAAAACAGTGCCTCACTCGTGTGGGAGGCCCAAGTACCCGCGACAGGCAAGGGCCCAAAACGTAGTGAGGCGACATGAAAATTGCCTATCTCCAAACGACCTGGTTTTGCAAGGGGGGGTCACTTGGGTTTTTGGCCCGGTGCTCGGCGGCCACCTAGGGAAACCTACCAAACCCACACATTTCTGAAAACTAGACCACCGGGGGATTCCAGGGAGGTATAGCTTGCGTGGATCCCCCAACGTTTCCTTACCCAGAATGCCCTGCAAACCTCAAATTTAGCTGAAAAAAATCACCTTTTTCACACATTTTTGTGTGGGAAAGTTGTGGCATCACCGGGCTGATACAAATTTCCTACCACCCAGCGTTCCCCCGGGTCTCCCGATAAAAACGGTGCCTCACTCGTGTGGGAGGCCCAAGTACCCGTGACAGGCAAGGGCCCAAAATGTAGTGAGGCGACATGAAAATTGCCTATCTCCAAACGATCTGGTTTTGCAAGGGGGGTCACTTGGGTTTTTGGCCCGGTGCTCGGTGGCCACCTAGGGAAACCTACCAAACTCACACATTTCTGAAAACTAGACACCCGGGGGATTCCAGGGAGGTATGGCTTGTGTGGATCCCCCAACGTTTCCTTACCCAGAATGCCCTGCAAACCTCACATTTAGCTGAAAAAATCATATTTTTCACACATTTTTGTGTGGGAAAGTTGTGGCATCACGGGGCTGACACAAATTTCCTACCACCCAGCGTTCCCCCGGGTGTCCCGATAAAACGGTGCCTCACTCGTGTGGGAGGCCCAAGTACCCGCGACAGGCAAGGGCCCAAAACTTAGTGAGGCGACATGAAAATTGAATATCTTCAAACGACATGGTTTTGCAAGGGGGGTCACTTGGGTTTTTGGCCCGGTGCTCGGCGGCCACCTAGGGAAACCTACCAAACCCACACATTTCTGAAAACTAGACACCCGGGGGATTCCAGGGAGGTATGGCTTGCGTGGATCCCCCAACGTTTCCTTACCCAGAATGCCCTGCAAACCTCAAATGTAGCTGAATAAATCACCTTTTTCACACATTTTTGTGTGGGAAAGTTCTGGCATCACCGGGCTGACACAAATTTCCTACCACCCAGCGTTCCCCCGGGTCTCCCGATAAAAACGGTGCCTCACTCGTGTGGGAGGCCCAAGTACCCGCGACAGGCAAGGGCCCAAAACGTAGTGAGGCGACATGAAAATTGCCTATCTCCAAACGACTTGGTTTTGCAAGGGGGGGTCACTTGGGTTTTTGGCCCGGTGCTCGGCGGCCACCTAGGGAAACCTACCAAACCCACACATTTCTGAAAACTAGACCACCGGGGGATTCCAGGGAGGTATGGCTTGCGTGGATCCCCCAACGTTTCCTTACCCAGAATGCCCTGCAAACCTCAAATTTAGCTGAAAAAATCACCTTTTTCACACATTTTTGTGTGGGAAAGTTCTGGCATCACCGGGCTGACACAAATTTCCTACCACCCAGCGTTCCCCCGGGTCTCCCGATAAAAACGGTGCCTCACTCGTGTGGGAGGCCCAAGTACCCGCGACAGGCAAGGGCCCAAAACGTAGTGAGGCGACATGAAAATTGCCTATCTCCAAACGACCTGGTTTTGCAAGGGGGGGTCACTTGGGTTTTTGGCCCGGTGCTCGGCGGCCACCTAGGGAAACCTACCAAACCCACACATTTCTGAAAACTAGACCACCGGGGGATTCCAGGGAGGTATGGCTTGCGTGGATCCCCCAACGTTTCCTTACCCAGAATGCCCTGCAAACCTCAAATTTAGCTGAAAAAATCACCTTTTTCACACATTTTTGTGTGGGAAAGTTGTGGCATCACCGGGTTGACACAAATTTCCTACCACCCAGCGTTCCCCCGGGTCTCCCGATAAAAACGGTGCCTCACTTGTGTGGGAGGCCCAAGCACCCGCGACAGGCAAGGACCCAAACCATAGTGAGGCGACATGAAAATTGCTTATCTCCAAACGACCTGGTTTTGCAAGGGGGGTCACTTGGGTTTTTGGCCCGGTGCTCGGCGGCCACCTAGGGAAACCTACCAAACCCACACATTTCTGAAAACTAGACACCCGGGGGATTCCAGGGAGGTATGGCTTGCGTGGATCCCCCAATGTTTCCTTACCCAGAATGCCCTGCAAACCTCAAATTTAGCTGAAAAAATCACCTTTTTCACACATTTTTGTGTGGGAAAGTTGTGGCATCACCGGGCTGACACAAATTTCCTACCACCCAGCGTTCCCCCGGGTCTCCCGATAAAAACGGTGCCTCACTCGTGTGGGAGGCCCAAGTACCCGCGACAGGCAAGGGCCCAAAACGTAGTGAGGCGACATGAAAATTGCCTATCTCCAAACGACCTGGTTTTGCAAGGGGGGGTCACTTGGGTTTTTGGCCCGGTGCTCGGCGGCCACCTAGGGAAACCTACCAAACCCACACATTTCTGAAAACTAGACACCCGGGGGATTCCAGGGAGGTATGGCTTGCGTGGATCCCCCAAAGTTTCCTTACCCAGAATGCCCTGCAAACCTCACATTTAGCTGAAAAAAATCACCTTTTTTCACACATTTTTGTGTGGGAAAGTTGTGGCATTACTGGGCTGACACAAATTTCCTACCACCCAGCGTTCCCCCGGGTCTCCCGATAAAAACGGTGCCTCACTCGTGTGGGAGGCCCAAGTACCCGCGACAGGCAAGGACCCAAACCATAGTGAGGCGACATGAAAATTGCTTATCTCCAAACGACCTGGTTTTGCAAGGGGGGTCACTTGGGTTTTTGGCCCGGTGCTCGGCGGCCACCTAGGGAAACCTACCAAACCCACACATTTCTGATAACTAGACACCCGGGGGATTCCAGGGAGGTATGGCTTGCGTGGATCCCCCAACGTTTCCTTACCCAGAATGCCCTGCAAACCTCAAATTTAGCTGAAAAAATCACCTTTTTCACACATTTTTGTGTGGGAAAGTTGTGGCATCACCGGGCTGACACAAATTTCCTACCACCCAGCGTTCCCCCGGGTCTCCCAATAAAAACGGTGCCTCACTCGTGTGGGAGGCCCAAGTACCCGCGACAGGCAAGGGCCCAAAATGTAGTGAGGCGACATGAAAATTGCCTATCTCCAAACGACCTGGTTTTGCAAGGGGGGTCACTTGGGTTTTTGGCCCGGTGCTCGGCGGCCACCTAGGGAAACCTACCAAACTCACACATTCCTGAATACTAGACACCCGGGGGATTCCAGGGAGGTATGGCTTGCGTGGGTCCCCCAACATTTCCTTACCCAGAATGCCCTGCAAACCTCACATTTAGCTGAAAAAATCATATTTTTCACACATTTTTGTGTGGGAAAGTTGTGGCATCACCGGGCTGACACAAATTTCCTACCGGCCAGCGTTCCCCCGGGTCTCCCGATAAAAACGGTGCCTCACTCGTGTGGGAGGCCCAAGTACCCGTGACAGGCAAGGGCCCAAAATGTAGTGAGGCGACATGAAAATTGCCTATCTCCAAACGATCTGGTTTTGCAAGGGGGGTCACTTGGGTTTTTGGCCCGGTGCTCGGTGGCCACCTAGGGAAACCTACCAAACTCACACATTTCTGAAAACTAGACACCCGGGGGATTCCAGGGAGGTATGGCTTGTGTGGATCCCCCAACGTTTCCTTACCCAGAATGCCCTGCAAACCTCAAATTTAGCTGAAAAAAATCACCTTTTTCACACATTTTTGTGTGGGAAAGTTGTGGCATCACCGGGCTGACACAAATTTCCTACCACCCAGCGTTCCCCCGTGTCTCCCGATAAAAACGGTGCCTCACTCGTGTGGGAGGCCCAAGTACCCGCGACAGGCAAGGACCCAAAACATAGTGAGGCGACATGAAAATTGCTTATCTCCAAACGACCTGGTTTTGCAATGGGGGTCCCTTGGGTTTTTGGCCCGGTGCTCGGCGGCCACCTAGGGAAAACTACCAAACCCACACATTTCTGATAACTAGACACCCGGGGGATTCCAGGGATGTATGGCTTGCGTGGATCCCCCAACGTTTCCTTACCCAGAATGCCCTGCAAACCTCAAATTTAGCTGAAAAAATCACCTTTTTCACACATTTTTGTGTGGGAAAGTTGTGGCATCACCGGGCTGACACAAATTTCCTACCACCCAGCGTTCCCGCGGGTCTCCCGATAAAAACAGTGCCTCACTCGTGTGGGAGGCCCAAGTACCCGCGACAGGCAAGGGCCCAAAACGTAGTGAGGCGACATGAAAATTGTCTATCTCCAAACGACCTGGTTTTGCAAGGGGGGGTCACTTGGGTTTTTGGCCCGGTGCTCGGCGGCCACCTAGGGAAACCTACCAAACCCACACATTTCTGAAAACTAGACCACCGGGGGATTCCAGGGAGGTATGGCTTGCGTGGATCCCCCAACGTTTCCTTACCCAGAATGCCCTGCAAACCTCAAATTTTGCTGAAATAATCACCCTTTTCACACATTTTTGTGTGGGAAAGTTGTGGCATCACCGGGCTGACACAAATTTGCTACCACCCAGCGTTCCCCCAGGTCTCCCGATAAAAACGGTGCCTCACTCGTGTGGGAGGCCCAAGTACCCGCGACAGGCAAGGACCCAAAACATAGTGAGGCGACATGAAAATTGCCCATCTCCAAATGACCTGGTTTTGCAAGGGGGGGTCACTTGGGTTTTCTTGCCCGGTGCTCGGCGGCCACCTAGGGAAACCTACCAAACCCACACATTTCTGAAAACTAGACACCCGGGGGATTCCAGGGAGGTATGGCTTGCGTGGATCTCCCAACGTTTCCTTACCCAGAATGCCCTGCAAACCTCAAATTTAGCTGAAAAATCACCTTTTTCACACATTTTTGTGTGGGAAAGTTGTGGCATCACCGGGCTGACACAAATTTCCTACCACCCAGCGTTCCCCCGGGTCTCCCGATAAAAACGGTTCCTCACTCGTGTGGGAGGCCCAAGTACCCCCGACAGGCAAGGACCCAAAACATAGTGAGGCGACATGAAAATTGCTTATCTCCAAACGACCTGGTTTTCCAAGGGGGGTCACTTGGGTTTTTGGCCCGGTGCTCGGCGGCCACCTAGGGAAACCTACCAAACCCACACATTTCTGAAAACTAGACACCCGGGGGATTCCAGGGAGGTATGGCTTGCGTGGATCCCCCAACGTTTCCTTACCCAGAATGCCCTGCAAACCTCAAATTTAGCTGAAAAAATCAAATTTTTCACACATTTTTGTATGGGAAAGTTGTGGCATCACCAGGCTGACACAAATTTCCTACCACCCAGCGTTCCCCCGGGTCTCCCGATAAAAACGGTGCCTCACTCGTGTGGGAGGCCCAAGTACCCGCGACAGGCAAGGGCCCAAAACGTAGTGAGGCGACATGAAAATTGCCTATCTCCAAACGACCTGGTTTTGCAAGGGGGGTCACTTGGGTTTTTGGCCCGGTGCTCGGCGGCCACCTAGGGAAACCTACCAAACCCACACATTTCTGAAAACTAGACCACCGGGGGATTCCAGGGAGGTATGGCTTGCGTGGATCCCCCAACGTTTCCTTACCCAGAATGCCCTGCAAACCTCAAATTTAGCTGAAAAAATCACCTTTTTCACACATTTTTGTGTGGGAAAGTTGTGGCATCACCGGGCTGACACAAATTTCCTACCACCCAGCGTTCCCCCGGGTCTCCCAATAAAAACGGTGCCTCACTCGTGTGGGAGGCCCAAGTACCCGCGACAGGCAAGGGCCCAAAATGTAGTGAGGCTACATGAAAATTGCCTATCTCCAAACGACCTGGTTTTGCAAGGGGGGTCACTTGGGTTTTTGGCCCGGTGCTCGGCGGCCACCTAGGGAAACCTACCAAACTCACACATTCCTGAATACTAGACACCCGGGGGATTCCAGGGAGGTATGGCTTGCGTGGATCCCCCAACATTTCCTTACCCAGAATGCCCTGCAAACCTCACATTTAGCTGAAAAAATCATATTTTTCACACATTTTTGTGTGGGAAAGTTGTGGCATCACCGGGCTGACACAAATTTCCTACCGGCCAGCGTTCCCCCGGGTCTCCCGATAAAAACGGTGCCTCACTCGTGTGGGAGGCCCAAGTACCCGCGACAGGCAAGGGCCCAAAACTTAGTGAGGCGACATGAAAATTGCCTATCTTCAAACGACATCGTTTTGCAAGGGGGGTCACTTGGGTTTTTGGCCTGGTGCTCGGTGGCCACCTAGGGAAACCTACCAAACCCACACATTTCTGAAAACTAGACACCCGGGGGATTCCAGGGAGGTATGGCTTGCGTGGATCCCCCAACGTTTCCTTACCCAGAATGCCCTGCAAACCTCAAATTTAGCTGAAAAAATCACCTTTTTCACACATTTTTGTGTGGGAAAGTTGTGGCATCACCGGGCTGACACAAATTTCCTACCACCCAGCGTTCCCCCGGGTCTCCCGATAAAAACGGTGCCTCACTCGTGTGGGAGGCCCAAGTACCCGCGACAGGCAAGGGCCCAAAACGTAGTGAGGCGACATGAAAATTGCCTATCTCCAAACGACCTGGTTTTGCAAGGGGGGTCACTTGGGTTTTTGGCCCGGTGCTCGGCGGCCACCTAGGGAAACCTACCAAACCCACACATTTCTGAAAACTAGACACCCGGGGGATTCCAGGGAGGTATGGCTTGCGTGGATCCCCCAACTTTCCCTTACCCAGAATGCCCTGCAAACCTCAAACTTAGCTGAAAAAAATCACCCTTTTCACACATTTTTGTGTGGGAAAGTTGTGGCATCACCGGGCTGACACAAATTTCCTACCACCCAGCGTTCCCCCGGGTCTCCCGATAAAAACGGTGCCTCACTCGTGTGGGAGGCCCAAGTACCCGCGACAGGCAAGGGCCCAAAACGTAGTGAGGCGACATGAAAATTGCCTATCTCCAAACGACCTGGTTTTGCAAGGGGGGGTCACTTGGGTTTTTGGCCCGGTGCTCGGCGGCCACCTAGGGAAACCTACCAAACCCACACATTTCTGAAAACTAGACCACCGGGGGATTCCAGGGAGGTATAGCTTGCGTGGATCCCCCAACGTTTCCTTACCCAGAATGCCCTGCAAACCTCAAATTTAGCTGAAAAAAATCACCTTTTTCACACATTTTTGTGTGGGAAAGTTGTGGCATCACCGGGCTGATACAAATTTCCTACCACCCAGCGTTCCCCCGGGTCTCCCGATAAAAACGGTGCCTCACTCGTGTGGGAGGCCCAAGTACCCGTGACAGGCAAGGGCCCAAAATGTAGTGAGGCGACATGAAAATTGCCTATCTCCAAACGATCTGGTTTTGCAAGGGGGGTCACTTGGGTTTTTGGCCCGGTGCTCGGTGGCCACCTAGGGAAACCTACCAAACTCACACATTTCTGAAAACTAGACACCCGGGGGATTCCAGGGAGGTATGGCTTGTGTGGATCCCCCAACGTTTCCTTACCCAGAATGCCCTGCAAACCTCACATTTAGCTGAAAAAATCATATTTTTCACACATTTTTGTGTGGGAAAGTTGTGGCATCACGGGGCTGACACAAATTTCCTACCACCCAGCGTTCCCCCGGGTGTCCCGATAAAACGGTGCCTCACTCGTGTGGGAGGCCCAAGTACCCGCGACAGGCAAGGGCCCAAAACTTAGTGAGGCGACATGAAAATTGCCTATCTTCAAACGACATGGTTTTGCAAGGGGGGTCACTTGGGTTTTTGGCCCGGTGCTCGGCGGCCACCTAAGGAAACCTACCAAACCCACACATTTCTGAAAACTAGACACCCGGGGGATTCCAGGGAGGTATGGCTTGCGTGGATCCCCCAACGTTTCCTTACCCAGAATGCCCTGCAAACCTCAAATTTAGCTGAAAAAATCACCTTTTTCACACATTTTTGTGTGGGAAAGTTCTGGCATCACCGGGCTGACACAAATTTCCTACCACCCAGCGTTCCCCCGGGTCTCCCGATAAAAACGGTGCCTCACTCGTGTGGGAGGCCCAAGTACCCGCGACAGGCAAGGGCCCAAAACGTAGTGAGGCGACATGAAAATTGCCTATCTCCAAACGACTTGGTTTTGCAAGGGGGGGTCACTTGGGTTTTTGGCCCGGTGCTCGGCGGCCACCTAGGGAAACCTACCAAACCCACACATTTCTGAAAACTAGACCACCGGGGGATTCCAGGGAGGTATGGCTTGCGTGGATCCCCCAACGTTTCCTTACCCAGAATGCCCTGCAAACCTCAAATTTAGCTGAAAAAATCACCTTTTTTCACACATTTTTGTGTGGGAAAGTTGTGGCATTACTGGGCTGACACAAATTTCCTACCACCCAGCGTTCCCCCGGGTCTCCCGATAAAAACGGTGCCTCACTCGTGTGGGAGGCCCAAGTACCCGCGACAGGCAAGGACCCAAACCATAGTGAGGCGACATGAAAATTGCTTATCTCCAAACGACCTGGTTTTGCAAGGGGGGTCACTTGGGTTTTTGGCCCGGTGCTCGGCGGCCACCTAGGGAAACCTACCAAACCCACACATTTCTGATAACTAGACACCCGGGGATTCCAGGGAGGTATGGCTTGCGTGGATCCCCCAACGTTTCCTTACCCAGAATGCCCTGCAAACCTCAAATTTAGCTGAAAAAATCACCTTTTTCACACATTTTTGTGTGGGAAAGTTGTGGCATCACCGGGCTGACACAAATTTCCTACCACCCAGCGTTCCCCCGGGTCTCCCAATAAAAACGGTGCCTCACTCGTGTGGGAGGCCCAAGTACCCGCGACAGGCAAGGGCCCAAAATGTAGTGAGGCGACATGAAAATTGCCTATCTCCAAACGACCTGGTTTTGCAAGGGGGGTCACTTGGGTTTTTGGCCCGGTGCTCGGCGGCCACCTAGGGAAACCTACCAAACTCACACATTCCTGAATACTAGACACCCGGGGGATTCCAGGGAGGTATGGCTTGCGTGGATCCCCCAACATTTCCTTACCCAGAATGCCCTGCAAACCTCACATTTAGCTGAAAAAATCATATTTTTCACACATTTTTGTGTGGGAAAGTTGTGGCATCACCGGGCTGACACAAATTTCCTACCGGCCAGCGTTCCCCCGGGTCTCCCGATAAAAACGGTGCCTCACTCGTGTGGGAGGCCCAAGTACCCGCGACAGGCAAGGGCCCAAAACTTAGTGAGGCGACATGAAAATTGCCTATCTTCAAACGACATCGTTTTGCAAGGGGGGTCACTTGGGTTTTTGGCCTGGTGCTCGGTGGTCACCTAGGGAAACCTACCAAACCCACACATTTCTGAAAACTAGACACCCGGGGGATTCCAGGGAGGTATGGCTTGCGTGGATCCCCCAACGTTTCCTTACCCAGAATGCCCTGCAAACCTCAAATTTAGCTGAAAAAATCACCTTTTTCACACATTTTTGTGTGGGAAAGTTGTGGCATCACCGGGCTGACACAAATTTCCTACCACCCAGCGTTCCCCCGGGTCTCCCGATAAAAACGGTGCCTCACTCGTGTGGGAGGCCCAAGTACCCGCGACAGGCAAGGGCCCAAAACGTAGTGAGGCGACATGAAAATTGCCTATCTCCAAACGACCTGGTTTTGCAAGGGGGGTCACTTGGGTTTTTGGCCCGGTGCTCGGCGGCCACCTAGGGAAACCTACCAAACCCACACATTTCTGAAAACTAGACACCCGGGGGATTCCAGGGAGGTATGGCTTGCGTGGATCCCCCAACTTTCCCTTACCCAGAATGCCCTGCAAACCTCAAACTTAGCTGAAAAAAATCACCCTTTTCACACATTTTTTGTGGGAAAGTTGTGGCATCACCGGGCTGACACAAATTTCCTACCACCCAGCGTTCCCCCGGGTCTCCCGATAAAAACGGTGCCTCACTCGTGTGGGAGGCCCAAGTACCCGCGACAGGCAAGGGCCCAAAACGTAGTGAGGCGACATGAAAATTGCCTATCTCCAAACGACCTGGTTTTGCAAGGGGGGGTCACTTGGGTTTTTGGCCCGGTGCTCGGCGGCCACCTAGGGAAACCTACCAAACCCACACATTTCTGAAAACTAGACCACCGGGGGATTCCAGGGAGGTATAGCTTGCGTGGATCCCCCAACGTTTCCTTACCCAGAATGCCCTGCAAACCTCAAATTTAGCTGAAAAAAATCACCTTTTTCACACATTTTTGTGTGGGAAAGTTGTGGCATCACCGGGCTGATACAAATTTCCTACCACCCAGCGTTCCCCCGGGTCTCCCGATGAAAACGGTGCCTCACTCGTGTGGGAGGCCCAAGTACCCGTGACAGGCAAGGGCCCAAAATGTAGTGAGGCGACATGAAAATTGCCTATCTCCAAACGATCTGGTTTTGCAAGGGGGGTCACTTGGGTTTTTGGCCCGGTGCTCGGTGGCCACCTAGGGAAACCTACCAAACTCACACATTTCTGAAAACTAGACACCCGGGGGATTCCAGGGAGGTATGGCTTGTGTGGATCCCCCAACGTTTCCTTACCCAGAATGCCCTGCAAACCTCACATTTAGCTGAAAAAATCATATTTTTCACACATTTTTGTGTGGGAAAGTTGTGGCATCACGGGGCTGACACAAATTTCCTACCACCCAGCGTTCCCCCGGGTGTCCCGATAAAACGGTGCCTCACTCGTGTGGGAGGCCCAAGTACCCGCGACAGGCAAGGGCCCAAAACTTAGTGAGGCGACATGAAAATTGCCTATCTTCAAACGACATGGTTTTGCAAGGGGGGTCACTTGGGTTTTTGGCCCGGTGCTCGGCGGCCACCTAGGGAAACCTACCAAACCCACACATTTCTGAAAACTAGACACCCGGGGGATTCCAGGGAGGTATGGCTTGCGTGGATCCCCCAACGTTTCCTTACCCAGAATGCCCTGCAAACCTCAAATTTAGCTGAAAAAATCACCTTTTTCACACATTTTTGTGTGGGAAAGTTCTGGCATCACCGGGCTGACACAAATTTCCTACCACCCAGCGTTCCCCCGGGTCTCCCGATAAAAACGGTGCCTCACTCGTGTGGGAGGCCCAAGTACCCGCGACAGGCAAGGGCCCAAAACGTAGTGAGGCGACATGAAAATTGCCTATCTCCAAACGACTTGGTTTTGCAAGGGGGGGTCACTTGGGTTTTTGGCCCGGTGCTCGGCGGCCACCTAGGGAAACCTACCAAACCCACACATTTCTGAAAACTAGACCACCGGGGGATTCCAGGGAGGTATGGCTTGCGTGGATCCCCCAACGTTTCCTTACCCAGAATGCCCTGCAAACCTTAAATTTAGCTGAAAAAATCACCTTTTTCACACATTTTTGTGTGGGAAAGTTGTGGCATCACCGGGTTGACACAAATTTCCTACCACCCAGCGTTCCCCTGGGTCTCCCGATAAAAACGGTGCCTCACTCGTGTGGGAGGCCCAAGTACCCCCGACAGGCAAGGACCCAAAACATAGTGAGGCGACATGAAAATTGCTTATCTCCAAACGACCTGGTTTTCCAAGGGGGGTCACTTGGGTTTTTGGCCCGGTGCTCGGCGGCCACCTAGGGAAACCTACCAAACCCACACATTTCTGAAAACTAGACCACCGGGGGATTCCAGGGAGGTATAGCTTGCGTGGATCCCCCAACGTTTCCTTACCCAGAATGCCCTGCAAACCTCAAATTTAGCTGAAAAAAATCACCTTTTTCACACATTTTTGTGTGGGAAAGTTGTGGCATCACCGGGCTGATACAAATTTCCTACCACCCAGCGTTCCCCCGGGTCTCCCGATAAAAACGGTGCCTCACTCGTGTGGGAGGCCCAAGTACCCGTGACAGGCAAGGGCCCAAAATGTAGTGAGGCGACATGAAAATTGCCTATCTCCAAACGATCTGGTTTTGCAAGGGGGGTCACTTGGGTTTTTGGCCCGGTGCTCGGTGGCCACCTAGGGAAACCTACCAAACTCACACATTTCTGAAAACTAGACACCCGGGGGATTCCAGGGAGGTATGGCTTGTGTGGATCCCCCAACGTTTCCTTACCCAGAATGCCCTGCAAACCTCACATTTAGCTGAAAAAATCATATTTTTCACACATTTTTGTGTGGGAAAGTTGTGGCATCACGGGGCTGACACAAATTTCCTACCACCCAGCGTTCCCCCGGGTGTCCCGATAAAACGGTGCCTCACTCGTGTGGGAGGCCCAAGTACCCGCGACAGGCAAGGGCCCAAAACTTAGTGAGGCGACATGAAAATTGCCTATCTTCAAACGACATGGTTTTGCAAGGGGGGTCACTTGGGTTTTTGGCCCGGTGCTCGGCGGCCACCTAGGGAAACCTACCAAACCCACACATTTCTGAAAACTAGACACCCGGGGGATTCCAGGGAGGTATGGCTTGCGTGGATCCCCCAACGTTTCCTTACCCAGAATGCCCTGCAAACCTCAAATGTAGCTGAATAAATCACCTTTTTCACACATTTTTGTGTGGGAAAGTTCTGGCATCACCGGGCTGACACAAATTTCCTACCACCCAGCGTTCCCCCGGGTCTCCCGATAAAAACGGTGCCTCACTCGTGTGGGAGGCCCAAGTACCCGCGACAGGCAAGGGCCCAAAACGTAGTGAGGCGACATGAAAATTGCCTATCTCCAAACGACTTGGTTTTGCAAGGGGGGGTCACTTGGGTTTTTGGCCCGGTGCTCGGCGGCCACCTAGGGAAACCTACCAAACCCACACATTTCTGAAAACTAGACCACCGGGGGATTCCAGGGAGGTATGGCTTGCGTGGATCCCCCAACGTTTCCTTACCCAGAATGCCCTGCAAACCTCAAATTTAGCTGAAAAAATCACCTTTTTCACACATTTTTGTGTGGGAAAGTTCTGGCATCACCGGGCTGACACAAATTTCCTACCACCCAGCGTTCCCCCGGGTCTCCCGATAAAAACGGTGCCTCACTCGTGTGGGAGGCCCAAGTACCCGCGACAGGCAAGGGCCCAAAACGTAGTGAGGCGACATGAAAATTGCCTATCTCCAAACGACCTGGTTTTGCAAGGGGGGGTCACTTGGGTTTTTGGCCCGGTGCTCGGCGGCCACCTAGGGAAACCTACCAAACCCACACATTTCTGAAAACTAGACCACCGGGGGATTCCAGGGAGGTATGGCTTGCGTGGATCCCCCACGTTTCCTTACCCAGAATGCCCTGCAAACCTCAAATTTAGCTGAAAAAATCACCTTTTTCACACATTTTTGTGTGGGAAAGTTGTGGCATCACCGGGTTGACACAAATTTCCTACCACCCAGCGTTCCCCCGGGTCTCCCGATAAAAACGGTGCCTCACTTGTGTGGGAGGCCCAAGCACCCGCGACAGGCAAGGACCCAAACCATAGTGAGGCGACATGAAAATTGCTTATCTCCAAACGACCTGGTTTTGCAAGGGGGGTCACTTGGGTTTTTGGCCCGGTGCTCGGCGGCCACCTAGGGAAACCTACCAAACCCACACATTTCTGAAAACTAGACACCCGGGGGATTCCAGGGAGGTATGGCTTGCGTGGATCCCCCAATGTTTCTTACCCAGAATGCCCTGCAAACCTCAAATTTAGCTGAAAAAATCACCTTTTTCACACATTTTTGTGTGGGAAAGTTGTGGCATCACCGGGCTGACACAAATTTCCTACCACCCAGCGTTCCCCCGGGTCTCCCAATAAAAACGGTGCCTCACTCGTGTGGGAGGCCCAAGTACCCGCGACAGGCAAGGGCCCAAAACGTAGTGAGGCGACATGAAAATTGCCTATCTCCAAACGACCTGGTTATGCAAGGGGGGGTCACTTGGGTTTTTGGCCCGGTGCTCGGCGGCCACCTAGGGAAACCTACCAAACCCACACATTTCTGAAAACTAGACACCCGGGGGATTCCAGGGAGGTATGGCTTGCGTGGATCCCCCAAAGTTTCCTTACCCAGAATGCCCTGCAAACCTCACATTTAGCTGAAAAAAATCACCTTTTTTCACACATTTTTGTGTGGGAAAGTTGTGGCATTACTGGGCTGACACAAATTTCCTACCACCCAGCATTCCCCCGGGTCTCCGGATAAAAACGGTGCCTCACTCGTGTGGGAGGCCCAAGTACCCGCGACAGGCAAGGACCCAAACCATAGTGAGGCGACATGAAAATTGCTTATCTCCAAACGACCTGGTTTTGCAAGGGGGGTCACTTGGGTTTTTGGCCCGGTGCTCGGCGGCCACCTAGGGAAACCTACCAAACCCACACATTTCTGATAACTAGACACCCGGGGGATTCCAGGGAGGTATGGCTTGCGTGGATCCCCCAACGTTTCCTTACCCAGAATGCCCTGCAAACCTCAAATTTAGCTGAAAAAATCACCTTTTTCACACATTTTTGTGTGGGAAAGTTGTGGCATCACCGGGCTGACACAAATTTCCTACCACCCAGCGTTCCCCCGGGTCTCCCAATAAAAACGGTGCCTCACTCGTGTGGGAGGTCCAAGTACCCGCGACAGGCAAGGGCCCAAAATGTAGTGAGGCGACATGAAAATTGCCTATCTCCAAACGACCTGGTTTTGCAAGGGGGGTCACTTGGGTTTTTGGCCCGGTGCTCGGCGGCCACCTAGGGAAACCTACCAAACTCACACATTCCTGAATACTAGACACCCGGGGGATTCCAGGGAGGTATGGCTTGCGTGGATCCCCCAACATTTCCTTACCCAGAATGCCCTGCAAACCTCACATTTAGCTGAAAAAATCATATTTTTCACACATTTTTGTGTGGGAAAGTTGTGGCATCACCGGGCTGACACAAATTTCCTACCGGCCAGCGTTCCCCCGGGTCTCCCGATAAAAATGGTGCCTCACTCGTGTGGGAGGCCCAAGTACCCGCGACAGGCAAGGGCCCAAAACTTAGTGAGGCGACATGAAAATTGCCTATCTTCAAACGACATCATTTTGCAAGGGGGGTCACTTGGGTTTTTGGCCTGGTGCTCGGCGGCCACCTAGGGAAACCTACCAAACCCACACATTTCTGAAAACTAGACACCCGGGGGATTCCAGGGAGGTATGGCTTGCGTGGATCCCCCAATGTTTCCTTACCCAGAATGCCCTGCAAACCTCAAATTTAGCTGAAAAAATCACCTTTTTCACACATTTTTGTGTGGGAAAGTTGTGGCATCACCGGGCTGACACAAATTTCCTACCACCCAGCGTTCCCCCGGGTCTCCCAATAAAAACGGTGCCTCACTCGTGTGGGAGGCCCAAGTACCCGCGACAGGCAAGGGCCCAAAACGTAGTGAGGCGACATGAAAATTGCCTATCTCCAAACGACCTGGTTATGCAAGGGGGGGTCACTTGGGTTTTTGGCCCGGTGCTCGGCGGCCACCTAGGGAAACCTACCAAACCCACACATTTCTGAAAACTAGACACCCGGGGGATTCCAGGGAGGTATGGCTTGCGTGGATCCCCCAAAGTTTCCTTACCCAGAATGCCCTGCAAACCTCACATTTAGCTGAAAAAAATCACCTTTTTTCACACATTTTTGTGTGGGAAAGTTGTGGCATTACTGGGCTGACACAAATTTCCTACCACCCAGCGTTCCCCCGGGTCTCCCGATAAAAACGGTGCCTCACTCGTGTGGGAGGCCCAAGTACCCGCGACAGGCAAGGACCCAAACCATAGTGAGGCGACATGAAAATTGCTTATCTCCAAACGACCTGGTTTTGCAAGGGGGGTCACTTGGGTTTTTGGCCCGGTGCTCGGCGGCCACCTAGGGAAATCTACCAAACCCACACATTTCTGATAACTAGACACCCGGGGGATTCCAGGGAGGTATGGCTTGCGTGGATCCCCCAACGTTTCCTTACCCAGAATGCCCTGCAAACCTCAAATTTAGCTGAAAAAATCACCTTTTTCACACATTTTTGTGTGGGAAAGTTGTGGCATCACCGGGCTGACACAAATTTCCTACCACCCAGCGTTCCCCCGGGTCTCCCAATAAAAACGGTGCCTCACTCGTGTGGGAGGCCCAAGTACCCGCGACAGGCAAGGGCCCAAAATGTAGTGAGGCGACATGAAAATTGCCTATCTCCAAACGACCTGGTTTTGCAAGGGGGGTCACTTGGGTTTTTGGCCCGGTGCTCGGCGGCCACCTAGGGAAACCTACCAAACTCACACATTCCTGAATACTAGACACCCGGGGGATTCCAGGGAGGTATGGCTTGCGTGGATCCCCCAACATTTCCTTACCCAGAATGCCCTGCAAACCTCACATTTAGCTGAAAAAATCATATTTTTCACACATTTTTGTGTGGGAAAGTTGTGGCATCACCGGGCTGACACAAATTTCCTACCGGCCAGCGTTCCCCCGGGTCTCCCGATAAAAACGGTGCCTCACTCGTGTGGGAGGCCCAAGTACCCGCGACAGGCAAGGGCCCAAAACGTAGTGAGGCGACATGAAAATTGCCTATCTCCAAACGACCTGGTTTTGCAAGGGGGGGTCACTTGGGTTTTTGGCCCGGTGCTCGGCGGCCACCTAGGGAAACCTACCAAACCCACACATTTCTGAAAACTAGACCACCGGGGGATTCCAGGGAGGTATAGCTTGCGTGGATCCCCCAACGTTTCCTTACCCAGAATGCCCTGCAAACCTCAAATTTAGCTGAAAAAAATCACCTTTTTCACACATTTTTGTGTGGGAAAGTTGTGGCATCACCGGGCTGATACAAATTTCCTACCACCCAGCGTTCCCCCGGGTCTCCCGATAAAAACGGTGCCTCACTCGTGTGGGAGGCCCAAGTACCCGTGACAGGCAAGGGCCCAAAATGTAGTGAGGCGACATGAAAATTGCCTATCTCCAAACGATCTGGTTTTGCAAGGGGGGTCACTTGGGTTTTTGGCCCGGTGCTCGGTGGCCACCTAGGGAAACCTACCAAACTCACACATTTCTGAAAACTAGACACCCGGGGGATTCCAGGGAGGTATGGCTTGTGTGGATCCCCCAACGTTTCCTTACCCAGAATGCCCTGCAAACCTCACATTTAGCTGAAAAAATCATATTTTTCACACATTTTTGTGTGGGAAAGTTGTGGCATCACGGGGCTGACACAAATTTCCTACCACCCAGCGTTCCCCCGGGTGTCCCGATAAAACGGTGCCTCACTCGTGTGGGAGGCCCAAGTACCCGCGACAGGCAAGGGCCCAAAACTTAGTGAGGCGACATGAAAATTGCCTATCTTCAAACGACATGGTTTTGCAAGGGGGGTCACTTGGGTTTTTGGCCCGGTGCTCGGCGGCCACCTAGGGAAACCTACCAAACCCACACATTTCTGAAAACTAGACACCCGGGGGATTCCAGGGAGGTATGGCTTGCGTGGATCCCCCAACGTTTCCTTACCCAGAATGCCCTGCAAACCTCAAATGTAGCTGAATAAATCACCTTTTTCACACATTTTTGTGTGGGAAAGTTCTGGCATCACCGGGCTGACACAAATTTCCTACCACCCAGCGTTCCCCCGGGTCTCCCGATAAAAACGGTGCCTCACTCGTGTGGGAGGCCCAAGTACCCGCGACAGGCAAGGGCCCAAAACGTAGTGAGGCGACATGAAAATTGCCTATCTCCAAACGACTTGGTTTTGCAAGGGGGGGTCACTTGGGTTTTTGGCCCGGTGCTCGGCGGCCACCTAGGGAAACCTACCAAACCCACACATTTCTGAAAACTAGACCACCGGGGGATTCCAGGGAGGTATGGCTTGCGTGGATCCCCCAACGTTTCCTTACCCAGAATGCCCTGCAAACCTCAAATTTAGCTGAAAAAATCACCTTTTTCACACATTTTTGTGTGGGAAAGTTCTGGCATCACCGGGCTGACACAAATTTCCTACCACCCAGCGTTCCCCCGGGTCTCCCGATAAAAACGGTGCCTCACTCGTGTGGGAGGCCCAAGTACCCGCGACAGGCAAGGGCCCAAAACGTAGTGAGGCGACATGAAAATTGCCTATCTCCAAACGACCTGGTTTTGCAAGGGGGGGTCACTTGGGTTTTTGGCCCGGTGCTCGGCGGCCACCTAGGGAAACCTACCAAACCCACACATTTCTGAAAACTAGACCACCGGGGGATTCCAGGGAGGTATGGCTTGCGTGGATCCCCCAACGTTTCCTTACCCAGAATGCCCTGCAAACCTCAAATTTAGCTGAAAAAATCACCTTTTTCACACATTTTTGTGTGGGAAAGTTGTGGCATCACCGGGTTGACACAAATTTCCTACCACCCAGCGTTCCCCCGGGTCTCCCGATAAAAACGGTGCCTCACTTGTGTGGGAGGCCCAAGCACCCGCGACAGGCAAGGACCCAAACCATAGTGAGGCGACATGAAAATTGCTTATCTCCAAACGACCTGGTTTTGCAAGGGGGGTCACTTGGGTTTTTGGCCCGGTGCTCGGCGGCCACCTAGGGAAACCTACCAAACCCACACATTTCTGAAAACTAGACACCCGGGGGATTCCAGGGAGGTATGGCTTGCGTGGATCCCCCAATGTTTCCTTACCCAGAATGCCCTGCAAACCTCAAATTTAGCTGAAAAAATCACCTTTTTCACACATTTTTGTGTGGGAAAGTTGTGGCATCACCGGGCTGACACAAATTTCCTACCACCCAGCGTTCCCCCGGGTCTCCCGATAAAAACGGTGCCTCACTCGTGTGGGAGGCCCAAGTACCCGCGACAGGCAAGGGCCCAAAACGTAGTGAGGCGACATGAAAATTGCCTATCTCCAAACGACCTGGTTTTGCAAGGGGGGGTCACTTGGGTTTTTGGCCCGGTGCTCGGCGGCCACCTAGGGAAACCTACCAAACCCACACATTTCTGAAAACTAGACACCCGGGGGATTCCAGGGAGGTATGGCTTGCGTGGATCCCCCAAAGTTTCCTTACCCAGAATGCCCTGCAAACCTCACATTTAGCTGAAAAAAATCACCTTTTTTCACACATTTTTGTGTGGGAAAGTTGTGGCATTACTGGGCTGACACAAATTTCCTACCACCCAGCGTTCCCCCGGGTCTCCCGATAAAAACGGTGCCTCACTCGTGTGGGAGGCCCAAGTACCCGCGACAGGCAAGGACCCAAACCATAGTGAGGCGACATGAAAATTGCTTATCTCCAATTGACCTGGTTTTGCAAGGGGGGTCACTTGGGTTTTTGGCCCGGTGCTCGGCGGCCACCTAGGGAAACCTACCAAACCCACACATTTCTGATAACTAGACACCCGGGGGATTCCAGGGAGGTATGGCTTGCGTGGATCCCCCAACGTTTCCTTACCCAGAATGCCCTGCAAACCTCAAATTTAGCTGAAAAAATCACATTTTTCACACATTTTTGTGTGGGAAAGTTGTGGCATCACCGGGCTGACACAAATTTCCTACCACCCAGCGTTCCCCCGGGTCTCCCAATAAAAACGGTGCCTCACTCGTGTGGGAGGCCCAAGTACCCGCGACAGGCAAGGGCCCAAAATGTAGTGAGGCGACATGAAAATTGCCTATCTCCAAACGACCTGGTTTTGCAAGGGGGGTCACTTGGGTTTTTGGCCCGGTGCTCGGCGGCCACCTAGGGAAACCTACCAAACTCACACATTCCTGAATACTAGACACCCGGGGGATTCCAGGGAGGTATGGCTTGCGTGGATCCCCCAACATTTCCTTACCCAGAATGCCCTGCAAACCTCACATTTAGCTGAAAAAATCATATTTTTCACACATTTTTGTGTGGGAAAGTTGTGGCATCACCGGGCTGACACAAATTTCCTACCGGCCAGCGTTCCCCCGGGTCTCCCGATAAAAACGGTGCCTCACTCGTGTGGGAGGCCCAAGTACCCGCGACAGGCAAGGGCCCAAAACTTAGTGAGGCGACATGAAAATTGCCTATCTTCAAACGACATCGTTTTGCAAGGGGGGTCACTTGGGTTTTTGGCCTGGTGCTCGGCGGCCACCTAGGGAAACCTACCAAACCCACACATTTCTGAAAACTAGACACCCGGGGGATTCCAGGGAGGTATGGCTTGCGTGGATCCCCCAACGTTTCCTTACCCAGAATGCCCTGCAAACCTCAAATTTAGCTGAAAAAATCACCTTTTTCACACATTTTTGTGTGGGAAAGTTGTGGCATCACCGGGCTGACACAAATTTCCTACCACCCAGCGTTCCCCCGGGTCTCCCAATAAAAACGGTGCCTCACTCGTGTGGGAGGCCCAAGTACCCGCGACAGGCAAGGGCCCAAAATGTAGTGAGGCGACATGAAAATTGCCTATCTCCAAACGACCTGGTTTTGCAAGGGGGGTCACTTGGGTTTTTGGCCCGGTGCTCGGCGGCCACCTAGGGAAACCTACCAAACCCACACATTTCTGAAAACTAGACACCCGGGGGATTCCAGGGAGGTATGGCTTGCGTGGATCCCCCAACTTTCCCTTACCCAGAATGCCCTGCAAACCTCAAACTTAGCTGAAAAAAATCACCCTTTTCACACATTTTTGTGTGGGAAAGTTGTGGCATCAAAGGGCTGACACAAATTTCCTACCACCCAGCGTTCCCCCGGGTCTCCCGATAAAAACGGTGCCTCACTCGTGTGGGAGGCCCAAGTACCCGCGACAGGCAAGGGCCCAAAACGTAGTGAGGCGACATGAAAATTGCCTATCTCCAAACGACCTGGTTTTGCAAGGGGGGGTCACTTGGGTTTTTGGCCCGGTGCTCGGCGGCCACCTAGGGAAACCTACCAAACCCACACATTTCTGAAAACTAGACCACCGGGGGATTCCAGGGAGGTATAGCTTGCGTGGATCCCCCAACGTTTCCTTACCCAGAATGCCCTGCAAACCTCAAATTTAGCTGAAAAAAATCACCTTTTTCACACATTTTTGTGTGGGAAAGTTGTGGCATCACCGGGCTGATACAAATTTCCTACCACCCAGCGTTCCCCCGGGTCTCCCGATAAAAACGGTGCCTCACTCGTGTGGGAGGCCCAAGTACCCGTGACAGGCAAGGGCCCAAAATGTAGTGAGGCGACATGAAAATTGCCTATCTCCAAACGATCTGGTTTTGCAAGGGGGGTCACTTGGGTTTTTGGCCCGGTGCTCGGTGGCCACCTAGGGAAACCTACCAAACTCACACATTTCTGAAAACTAGACACCCGGGGGATTCCAGGGAGGTATGGCTTGTGTGGATCCCCCAACGTTTCCTTACCCAGAATGCCCTGCAAACCTCAAATTTAGCTGAAAAAAATCACCTTTTTCACACATTTTTGTGTGGGAAAGTTGTGGCATCACCGGGCTGACACAAATTTCCTACCACCCAGCGTTCCCCCGTGTCTCCCGATAAAAACGGTGCCTCACTCGTGTGGGAGGCCCAAGTACCCGCGACAGGCAAGGACCCAAAACATAGTGAGGCGACATGAAAATTGCTTATCTCCAAACGACCTGGTTTTGCAATGGGGGTCCCTTGGGTTTTTGGCCCGGTGCTCGGCGGCCACCTAGGGAAAACTACCAAACCCACACATTTCTGATAACTAGACACCCGGGGGATTCCAGGGATGTATGGCTTGCGTGGATCCCCCAACGTTTCCTTACCCAGAATGCCCTGCAAACCTCAAATTTAGCTGAAAAAATCACCTTTTTCACACATTTTTGTGTGGGAAAGTTGTGGCATCACCGGGCTGACACAAATTTCCTACCACCCAGCGTTCCCGCGGGTCTCCCGATAAAAACAGTGCCTCACTCGTGTGGGAGGCCCAAGTACCCGCGACAGGCAAGGGCCCAAAACGTAGTGAGGCGACATGAAAATTGTCTATCTCCAAACGACCTGGTTTTGCAAGGGGGGGTCACTTGGGTTTTTGGCCCGGTGCTCGGCGGCCACCTAGGGAAACCTACCAAACCCACACATTTCTGAAAACTAGACCACCGGGGGATTCCAGGGAGGTATGGCTTGCGTGGATCCCCCAACGTTTCCTTACCCAGAATGCCCTGCAAACCTCAAATTTTGCTGAAATAATCACCCTTTTCACACATTTTTGTGTGGGAAAGTTGTGGCATCACCGGGCTGACACAAATTTGCTACCACCCAGCGTTCCCCCAGGTCTCCCGATAAAAACGGTGCCTCACTCGTGTGGGAGGCCCAAGTACCCGCGACAGGCAAGGACCCAAAACATAGTGAGGCGACATGAAAATTGCCCATCTCCAAATGACCTGGTTTTGCAAGGGGGGGTCACTTGGGTTTTCTTGCCCGGTGCTCGGCGGCCACCTAGGGAAACCTACCAAACCCACACATTTCTGAAAACTAGACACCCGGGGGATTCCAGGGAGGTATGGCTTGCGTGGATCTCCCAACGTTTCCTTACCCAGAATGCCCTGCAAACCTCAAATTTAGCTGAAAAATCACCTTTTTCACACATTTTTGTGTGGGAAAGTTGTGGCATCACCGGGCTGACACAAATTTCCTACCACCCAGCGTTCCCCCGGGTCTCCCGATAAAAACGGTTCCTCACTCGTGTGGGAGGCCCAAGTACCCCCGACAGGCAAGGACCCAAAACATAGTGAGGCGACATGAAAATTGCTTATCTCCAAACGACCTGGTTTTCCAAGGGGGGTCACTTGGGTTTTTGGCCCGGTGCTCGGCGGCCACCTAGGGAAACCTACCAAACCCACACATTTCTGAAAACTAGACACCCGGGGGATTCCAGGGAGGTATGGCTTGCGTGGATCCCCCAACGTTTCCTTACCCAGAATGCCCTGCAAACCTCAAATTTAGCTGAAAAAATCAAATTTTTCACACATTTTTGTATGGGAAAGTTGTGGCATCACCAGGCTGACACAAATTTCCTACCACCCAGCGTTCCCCCGGGTCTCCCGATAAAAACGGTGCCTCACTCGTGTGGGAGGCCCAAGTACCCGCGACAGGCAAGGGCCCAAAACGTAGTGAGGCGACATGAAAATTGCCTATCTCCAAACGACCTGGTTTTGCAAGGGGGGTCACTTGGGTTTTTGGCCCGGTGCTCGGCGGCCACCTAGGGAAACCTACCAAACCCACACATTTCTGAAAACTAGACACCCGGGGATTCCAGGGAGGTATGGCTTGCGTGGATCCCCCAACGTTTCCTTACCCAGAATGCCCTGCAAACCTCAAATTTTGCTGAAATAATCACCCTTTTCACACATTTTTGTGTGGGAAAGTTGTGGCATCACCGGGCTGACACAAATTTCCTACCACCCAGCGTTCCCCCGGGTCTCCCGATAAAAACGGTGCCTCACTCGTGTGGGAGGCCCAAGTACCCGCGACAGGCAAGGACCCAAAACATAGTGAGGCGACATGAAAATTGCCTATCTCCAAACGACCTGGTTTTGCAAGGGGGGGGTCACTTGGGTTTTTGGCCCGGTGCTCGGCGGCCACCTAGGGAAACCTACCAAACCCACACATTTCTGAAAACTAGACACCAGGGGGATTCCAGGGAGGTATGGCTTGCGTGGATCCCCCAACGTTTCCTTACCCAGAATGCCCTGCAAACCTCAAATTTAGCTGAAAAAAATCACCTTTTTCACACATTTTTGTGTGGGAAAGTTGTGGCATCACCGGGCTGACACAAATTTCCTACCACCCAGCATTCCCCCGGGTCTCCCGATAAAAACGGTTCCTCACTCGTGTGGGAGGCCCAAGTACCCGCGACAGGCAAGGGCCCAAAACGTAGTGAGGCGACATGAAAATTGCCTATCTCCAAACGACCTGGTTTTGCAAGGGGGGGTCACTTGGGTTTTTGGCCCGGTGCTCGGCGGCCACCTAGGGAAACCTACCAAACCCACACATTTCTGAAAACTAGACAGCCGGGGGATTCCAGGGAGGTATGGCTTGCGTGGATCCCCCAATGTTTCCTTACCCAGAATGCCCTGCAAACCTCAAATTTAGCTGAAAAAATCACCTTTTTCACACATTTTTGTGTGGGAAAGTTGTGGCATCACCGGGCTGACACAAATTTCCTACCACCCAGCGTTCCCCCGTGTCTCCCGATAAAAACGGTGCCTCACTCGTGTGGGAGGCCCAAGTACCCGCGACAGGCAAGGACCCAAAACATAGTGAGGCGACATGAAAATTGCCTATCTCCAAACGACCTGGTTTGCAAGGGGGGTCACTTGGGTTTTTGGCCCGGTGCTCGGCGGCCACCTAGGGAAAACTACCAAACCCACACATTTCTGATAACTAGACACCCGGGGGATTCCAGGGATGTATGGCTTGCGTGGATCTCCCAACGTTTCCTTACCCAGAATGCCCTGCAAACCTCAAATTTAGCTGAAAAAATCACCTTTTTCACACATTTTTGTGTGGGAAAGTTGTGGCATCACCGGGCTGACACAAATTTCCTACCACCCAGCGTTCCCGCGGGTCTCCCGATAAAAACAGTGCCTCACTCGTGTGGGAGGCCCAAGTACCCGCGACAGGCAAGGGCCCAAAACGTAGTGAGGCGACATGAAAATTGTCTATCTCCAAACGACCTGGTTTTGCAAGGGGGGGTCACTTGGGTTTTTGGCCCGGTGCTCGGCGGCCACCTAGGGAAACCTACCAAACCCACACATTTCTGAAAACTAGACACCCGGGGGATTCCAGGGAGGTATGGCTTGCGTGGATCCCCCAACGTTTCCTTACCCAGAATGCCCTGCAAACCTCAAATTTTGCTGAAATAATCACCCTTTTCACACATGTTTGTGTGGGAAAGTTGTGGCATCACCGGGCTGACACAAATTTGCTACCACCCAGCGTTCCCCCGGGTCTCCCAATAAAAACGGTGCCTCACTCGTGTGGGAGGCCCAAGTACCCGCGACAGGCAAGGACCCAAAACATAGTGAGGCGACATGAAAATTGCCCATCTCCAAATGACCTGGTTTTGCAAGGGGGGGTCACTTGGGTTTTCTTGCCCGGTGCTCGGCGGCCACCTAGGGAAACCTACCAAACCCACACATTTCTGAAAACTAGACACCCGGGGGATTCCAGGGAGGTATGGCTTGCGTGGATCCCCCAACGTTTCCTTACCCAGAATGCCCTGCAAACCTCAAATTTAGCTGAAAAAATCACCTTTTTCACACATTTTTGTGTGGGAAAGTTGTGGCATCACCGGGCTGACACAAATTTCCTACCACCCAGCGTTCCCCCGGGTCTCCCGATAAAAACGGTTCCTCACTCGTGTGGGAGGCCCAAGTACCCACGACAGGCAAAGACCCAAAACATAGTTAGGCGACATGAAAATTGCCTATCTCCAAACGACCTGGTTTTGCAAGGGGGGTCACTTGGGTTTTTGGCCCGGTGCTCGGCGGCCACCTAGTGAAACCTACCAAACCCACACATTTCAGAAAACTAGACACCCGGGGGATTCTAGGGAGGTATGGCTTGCGTGGATCCCCCAATGTTTCCTTACCCAGAATGCCCTGCAAACCTCAAATTTAGCTGAAAAAATCAAATTTTTCACACATTTTTGTGTGGGAAAGTTGTGGCATCACCAGGCTGACACAAATGTCCTACCACCCAGCGTTCCCCCGGGTATCCCGATAAAAACGGTGCCTCACTCGTGTGGGAGGCCCAAGTACCCCCGACAGGCAAGGACCCAAAACATAGTGAGGCGACATGAAAATTGCTTATCTCCAAACGACCTGGTTTTCCAAGGGGGGTCACTTGGGTTTTTGGCCCGGTGCTCGGCGGCCACCTAGGGAAACCTACCAAACCCACACATTTCTGAAAACTAGACACCTGGGGGATTCCAGGGAGGTATGGCTTGCGTGGATCCCCCAACGTTTCCTTACCCAGAATGCCCTGCAAACCTCAAATTTTGCTGAAATAATCACCCTTTTCACACATTTTTGTGTGGGAAAGTTGTGGCATCACCGGGCTGACACAAATTTCCTACCACCCAGCGTTCCCCCGGGTCTCCCGATAAAAACGGTGCCTCACTCGTGTGGGAGGCCCAAGTACCCGCGACAGGCAAGGACCCAAAACAAAGTGAGGCGACATGAAAATTGCCTATCTCCAAACGACCTGGTTTTGCAAGGGGGGGGTCACTTGGGTTTTTGGCCCGGTGCTCGGCGGCCACCTAGGGAAACCTACCAAACCCACACATTTCTGAAAACTAGACACCAGGGGGATTCCAGGGAGGTATGGCTTGCGTGGATCCTCCAACGTTTCCTTACCCAGAATGCCCTGCAAACCTCAAATTTAGCTGAAAAAAATCACCTTTTTCACACATTTTTGTGTGGGAAAGTTGTGGCATCACCGGGCTGACACAAATTTCCTACCACCCAGCATTCCCCCGGGTCTCCCGATAAAAACGGTTCCTCACTCGTGTGGGAGGCCCAAGTACCCGCGACAGGCAAAGACCCAAAACATAGTTAGGCGACATGAAAATTGCCTATCTCCAAATGACCTGGTTTTGCAAGGGGGGGTCACTTGGGTTTTTGGCCCGGTGCTCGGCGGCCACCTAGGGAAACCTACCAAACCCACACATTTCTGAAAACTAGACAGCCGGGGGATTCCAGGGAGGTATGGCTTGCGTGGATCCCCCAATGTTTCCTTACCCAGAATGCCCTGCAAACCTCAAATTTAGCTGAAAAAATCACCTTTTTCACACATTTTTGTGTGGGAAAGTTGTGGCATCACCGGGCTGACACAAATTTCCTACCACCCAGCGTTCCCCCGGGTCTCCCGATAAAAATGGTGCCTCACTCGTGTGGGAGGCCCAAGTACCCGCGACAGGCAAGGGCCCAAAACGTAGAGAGGCGACATGAAAATTGCCTATCTCCAAACGACCTGGTTTTGCAAGGGGGGTCACTTGGGTTTTTGGCCCGGTGCTCGGCGGCCACCTAGGGAAACCTACCAAACCCACACATTTCTGAAAACTAGACACCCGGGGGATTCCAGGGAGGTATGGCTTGCGTGGATCCCCCAACGTTTCCTTACCCAGAATGCCCTGCAAACCTCAAATTTAGCTGAAAAAATCACATTTTTCACACATTTTTGTGTGGGAAAGTTCTGGCATCACCGGGTTGACACAAATTTCCTACCACCCAGCGTTCCCCCGGGTCTCCCGATAAAAACGGTGCCTCACTCGTGTGGGAGGCCCAAGTACCCACGACAGGCAAGGACCCAAACCATAGTGAGGCGACATGAAAATTGCTTATCTCCAAACGACCTGGTTTTGCAAAGGGGGGTCACTTGGATTTTTGGCCCGGTGCTCGGCGGCCACCTAGGGAAACCTACCAAACCCACACATTTCTGAAAACTAGACATCCGGGGGATTCCAGGGAGGTATGGCTTGCGTGGATCCCCCAATGTTTCCTTACCCAGAATGCCCTGCAAACCTCAAATGTAGCTGAAAAACTCACCTTTTTCACACATTTTTGTGTGGGAAAGTTGTGGCATCACCGGGCTGACACAAATTTCCTACCACCCAGCGTTCCCCCGGGTCTCCCGATAAAAACGGTGCCTCACTCGTGTGGGAGGCCCAAGTACCCGCGACAGGCAAGGGCCCAAAACATAGTGAGGCGACATGAAAATTGCCTATCTCCAAACGACCTGGTTTTGCAAGGGGGGTCACTTGGGTTTTTGGCCCGGTGCTCGGCGGCCACCTAGGGAAATCTACCAAACCCACAAATTTCTGAAAACTAGACACCCGGGGGATTCCAGGGAGGTATGGCTTGCGTGGATCCCCCAACGTTTCCTTACCCAGAATGCCCTGCAAACCTCAAATTTAGCTGAAAAAATCACCTTTTTCACACATTTTTGTGTGGGAAAGTTCTGGCATCACCGGGCTGACACAAATTTCCTACCACCCAGCGTTCCCCCGGGTCTCCCGATAAAAACGGTGCCTCACTCGTGTGGGAGGCCCAAGTACCCGCGACAGGCAAGGGCCCAAACCATAGTGAGGCGACATGAAAATTGCTTATCTCCAAACGACCTGGTTTTGCAAGGGGGGTCACTTGGGTTTTTGGCCCGGTGCTCGGCGGCCACCTAGGGAAACCTACCAAACCCACACATTTCTGAAAACTAGACACCCGGGGGATTCCAGGGAGGTATGGCTTGCGTGGATCCCCCAATGTTTCCTTACCCAGAATGCCCTGCAAACCTCAAATTTAGCTGAAAAAATCACCTTTTTCACACATTTTTGTGTGGGAAAGTTGTGGCATCACAGGGCTGACACAAATTTCCTACCACCCAGCGTTCCCCCGGGTCTCCCGATAAAAACGGTGCCTCACTCGTGTGGGAGGCCCAAGTACCCGCGTCAGGCAAGGACCCAAACCATAGTGAGGCGACATGAAAATTGCTTATCTCCAAACGACCTGGTTTTGCAAGGGGGGTCACTTGGGTTTTTGGCCCGGTGCTCGGCGGCCACCTAGGGAAAACTACCAAACCCACACATTTCTGATAACTAGACACCCGGGGGATTCCAGGGATGTATGGCTTGCATGGATCTCCCAACGTTTCCTTACCCAGAATGCCCTGCAAACCTCAAATTTAGCTGAAAAAATCACCTTTTTCACACATTTTTGTGTGGGAAAGTTGTGGCATCACCGGGCTGACACAAATTTCCTACCACCCAGCGTTCCCGCGGGTCTCCCGATAAAAACAGTGCCCCACTTGTGTGGGAGGCCCAAGTACCCGCGACAGGCAAGGGCCCAAAACGTTGTGAGGCGACATGAAAATTGTCTATCTCCAAACGACCTGGTTTTGCAAGGGGGGTCACTTGGGTTTTTGGCCCGGTGCTCGGCGGCCACCTAGGGAAACCTACCAAACCCACACATTTCTGAAAACTAGACACCCGGGGGATTCCAGGGAGGTATGGCTTGCGTGGATCCCCCAACGTTTCCTTACCCAGAATGCCCTGCAAACCTCAAATTTAGCTGAAAAAATCACATTTTTCACACATTTTTGTGTGGGAAAGTTCTGGCATCACCGGGTTGACACAAATTTCCTACCACCCAGCGTTCCCCCGGGTCTCCCGATAAAAACGGTGCCTCACTCGTGTGGGAGGCCCAAGTACCCACGACAGGCAAGGACCCAAACCATAGTGAGGCGACATGAAAATTGCTTATCTCCAAACGACCTGGTTTTGCAAAGGGGGGTCACTTGGATTTTTGGCCCGGTGCTCGGCGGCCACCTAGGGAAACCTACCAAACCCACACATTTCTGAAAACTAGACATCCGGGGGATTCCAGGGAGGTATGGCTTGCGTGGATCCCCCAATGTTTCCTTACCCAGAATGCCCTGCAAACCTCAAATGTAGCTGAAAAACTCACCTTTTTCACACATTTTTGTGTGGGAAAGTTGTGGCATCACCAAGCTGACACAAATTTCCTACCACCCAGCGTTCCCCCGGGTCTCCCGATAAAAACGGTGCCTCACTCGTGTGGGAGGCCCAAGTACCCGCGACAGGCAAGGGCCCAAAACATAGTGAGGCGACATGAAAATTGCCTATCTCCAAACGACCTGGTTTTGCAAGGGGGGTCACTTGGGTTTTTGGCCCGGTGCTCGGCGGCCACCTAGGGAAATCTACCAAACCCACAAATTTCTGAAAACTAGACACCCGGGGGATTCCAGGGAGGTATGGCTTGCGTGGATCCCCCAACGTTTCCTTACCCAGAATGCCCTGCAAACCTCAAATTTAGCTGAAAAAATCACCTTTTTCACACATTTTTGTGTGGGAAAGTTCTGGCATCACCGGGCTGACACAAATTTCCTACCACCCAGCGTTCCCCCGGGTCTCCCGATAAAAACGGTGCCTCACTCGTGTGGGAGGCCCAAGTACCCGCGACAGGCAAGGGCCCAAACCATAGTGAGGCGACATGAAAATTGCTTATCTCCAAACGACCTGGTTTTGCAAGGGGGGTCACTTGGGTTTTTGGCCCGGTGCTCGGCGGCCACCTAGGGAAACCTACCAAACCCACACATTTCTGAAAACTAGACACCCGGGGGATTCCAGGGAGGTATGGCTTGCGTGGATCCCCCAATGTTTCCTTACCCAGAATGCCCTGCAAACCTCAAATTTAGCTGAAAAAATCACCTTTTTCACACATTTTTGTGTGGGAAAGTTGTGGCATCACAGGGCTGACACAAATTTCCTACCACCCAGCGTTCCCCCGGGTCTCCCGATAAAAACGGTGCCTCACTCGTGTGGGAGGCCCAAGTACCCGCGTCAGGCAAGGACCCAAACCATAGTGAGGCGACATGAAAATTGCTTATCTCCAAACGACCTGGTTTTGCAAGGGGGGTCACTTGGGTTTTTGGCCCGGTGCTCGGCGGCCACCTAGGGAAAACTACCAAACCCACACATTTCTGATAACTAGACACCCGGGGGATTCCAGGGATGTATGGCTTGCGTGGATCTCCCAACGTTTCCTTACCCAGAATGCCCTGCAAACCTCAAATTTAGCTGAAAAAATCACCTTTTTCACACATTTTTGTGTGGGAAAGTTGTGGCATCACCGGGCTGACACAAATTTCCTACCACCCAGCGTTCCCGCGGGTCTCCCGATAAAAACAGTGCCTCACTCGTGTGGGAGGCCCAAGTACCCGCGACAGGCAAGGGCCCAAAACGTTGTGAGGCGACATGAAAATTGTCTATCTCCAAACGACCTGGTTTTGCAAGGGGGGGTCACTTGGGTTTTTGGCCCGGTGCTCGGCGGTCACCTAGGGAAACCTACCAAACCCACACATTTCTGAAAACTAGACACCCGGGGGATTCCAGGGAGGTATGGCTTGCGTGGATCCCCCAACGTTTCCTTACCCAGAATGCCCTGCAAACCTCAAATTTTGCTGAAATAATCACCCTTTTCACACATTTTTGTGTGGGAAAGTTGTGGCATCACCGGGCTGACACAAATTTGCTACCACGCAGCGTTCCCCCGGGTCTCCCGATAAAAACGGTGCCTCACTCGTGTGGGAGGCCCAAGTACCCGCGACAGGCAAGGACCCAAAACATAGTGAGGCGACATGAAAATTGCCCATCTCCAAATGACCTGGTTTTGCAAGGGGGGGTCACTTGGGTTTTCTTGCCCGGTCCTCGGCGGCCACCTAGGGAAACCTACCAAACCCACACATTTCTGAAAACTAGACACCCGGGGGCTTCCAGGGAGGTATGGCTTGCGTGGATCCCCCAACGTTTCCTTACCCAGAATGCCCTGCAAACCTCAAATGTAGCTGAAAAAATCACCTTTTTCACACATTTTTGTGTGGGAAAGTTGTGGCATCACCGGGCTGACACAAATTTCCTACCACCCAGCGTTCCCCCGGGTCTCCCGATAAAAACGGTTCCTCACTCGTGTGGGAGGCCCAAGTACCCGCGACAGGCAAAGACCCAAAACATAGTTAGGCGACATGAAAATTGCCTATCTCCAAACGACCTGGTTTTGCAAGGGGGGTCACTTGGGTTTTTGGCCCGGTGCTCGGCGGCCACCTAGTGAAACCTACCAAACCCACACATTTCTGAAAACTAGACAGCCGGGGGATTCTAGGGAGGTATGGCTTGCGTGGATCCCCCAATGTTTCCTTACCCAGAATGCCCTGCAAACCTCAAATTTAGCTGAAAAAATCAAATTTTTCACACATTTTTGTGTGGGAAAGTTGTGGCATCACCAGGCTGACACAAATTTCCTACCACCCAGCGTTCCCCCGGGTATCCCGATAAAAATGGTGCCTCACTCGTGTGGGAGGCCCAAGTACCCCCGACAGGCAAGGACCCAAAACATAGTGAGGCGACATGAAAATTGCTTATCTCCAAACGACCTGGTTTTCCAAGGGGGGTCACTTGGGTTTTTGGCCCGGTGCTCGGCGGCCACCTAGGGAAACCTACCAAACCCACACATTTCTGAAAACTAGACACCCGGGGGATTCCAGGGAGGTATGGCTTGCGTGGATCCCCCAATGTTTCCTTACCCAGAATGCCCTGCAAACCTCAAATTTAGCTGAAAAAATCAAATTTTTCACACATTTTTGTATGGGAAAGTTGTGGCATCACCAGGCTGACACAAATTTCCTACCACCCAGCGTTCCCCCGGGTATCCCAATAAAAACGGTGCCTCACTCGTGTGGGAGGCCCAAGTACCCGCGACAGGCAAGGACCCAAAACATAGTGAGGCGACATGAAAATTGCTTATCTCCAAACGACCTGGTTTTCCAAGGGGGGGTCACTTGGGTTTTTGGCCCGGTGCTCGGCGGCCACCTAGGGAAACCTACCAAACCCACACATTTCTGAAAACTAGACACCCGGGGGATTCCAGGGAGGTATGGCTTGCGTGGATCCCCCAACGTTTCCTTACCCAGAATGCCCTGCAAACCTCAAATTTTGCTGAAATAATCACCCTTTTCACACATTTTTGTGTGGGAAAGTTGTGGCATCACCGGGCTGACACAAATTTCCTACCACCCAGCGTTCCCCCGGGTCTCCCAATAAAAACGGTGCCTCACTCGTGTGGGAGGCCCAAGTACACGCGACAGGCAAGGACCCAAAACATAGTGAGGCGACATGAAAATTGCCTATCTCCAAACGACCTGGTTTTGCAAGGGGGGGGTCACTTGGGTTTTTGGCCCGGTGCTCGGCGGCCACCTAGGGAAACCTACCAAACCCACACATTTCTGAAAACTAGACACCAGGGGGATTCCAGGGAGGTATGGCTTGCGTGGATCCCCCAACGTTTCCTTACCCAGAATGCCCTGCAAACCTCAAATTTAGCTGAAAAAAATCACCTTTTTCACACATTTTTGTGTGGGAAAGTTGTGGCATCACCGGGCTGACCCAAATTTCCTACCACCCAGCATTCCCCCGGGTCTCCCGATAAAAACGGTTCCTCACTCGTGTGGGAGGCCCAAGTACCCGCGACAGGCAAAGACCCAAAACATAGTTAGGCGACATGAAAATTGCCTATCTCCAAACGACCTGGTTTTGCAAGGGGGGGTCACTTGGGTTTTTGGCCCGGTGCTCGGCGGCCACCTAGGGAAACCTACCAAACCCACACATTTCTGAAAACTAGACACCCGGGGGATTCCAGGGAGGTATGGCTTGCGTGGATCCCCCAACGTTTCCTTACCCAGAATGCCCTGCAAACCTCACATTTAGCTGAAAAAATCATATTTTTCACACATTTTTGTGTGGGAAAGTTGTGGCATCACCGGGCTGACACAAATTTCCTACCGGCCAGCGTTCCCCCGGGTCTCCCGATAAAAACGGTGCCTCACTCGTGTGGGAGGCCCAAGTACCCGCGACAGGCAAGGGCCCAAAACTTAGTGAGGCGACATGAAAATTGCCTATCTTCAAACGACATCGTTTTGCAAGGGGGGTCACTTGGGTTTTTGGCCTCGTGCTCGGCGGCCACCTAGGGAAACCTACCAAACCCACACATTTCTGAAAACTAGACAGCCGGGGGATTCCAGGGAGGTATGGCTTGCGTGGATCCCCCAATGTTTCCTTACCCAGAATGCCCTGCAAACCTCAAATTTAGCTGAAAAAATCACCTTTTTCACACATTTTTGTGTGGGAAAGTTGTGGCATCACCGGGCTGACACAAATTTCCTACCACCCAGCGTTACCCCGGGTCTCCCGATAAAAATGGTGCCTCACTCGTGTGGGAGGCCCAAGTACCCGCGACAGGCAAGGGCCCAAAACGTAGAGAGGCGACATGAAAATTGCCTATCTCCAAACAACCTGGTTTTGCAAGGGGGGTCACTTGGGTTTTTGGCCCAGTGCTCGGCGGCCACCTAGGGAAACCTACCAAACCCACACATTTCTGAAAACTAGACACCCGGGGGATTCCAGGGAGGTATGGCTTGCGTGGATCCCCCAACGTTTCCTTACCCAGAATGCCCTGCAAACCTCAAATTTAGCTGAAAAAATCACATTTTTCACACATTTTTGTGTGGGAAAGTTCTGGCATCACCGGGTTGACACAAATTTCCTACCACCCAGCGTTCCCCCGGGTCTCCCGATAAAAACGGTGCCTCACTCGTGTGGGAGGCCCAAGTACCCGCGACAGGCAAGGACCCAAACCATAGTGAGGCGACATGAAAATTGCTTATCTCCAAACGACCTCGTTTTGCAAAGGGGGGTCACTTGGATTTTTGGCCCGGTGCTCGGCGGCCACCTAGGGAAACCTACCAAACCCACACATTTCTGAAAACTAGACATCCGGGGGATTCCAGGGAGGTATGGCTTGCGTGGATCCCCCAATGTTTCCTTACCCAGAATGCCCTGCAAACCTCAAATGTAGCTGAAAAAATCACCTTTTTCACACATTTTTGTGTGGGAAAGTTGTGGCATCACCGGACTGACACAAATTTCCTACCACCCAGCGTTCCCCCGGGTCTCCCGATAAAAACGGTGCCTCACTCGTGTGGGAGGCCCAAGTACCCGCGACAGGGAAGGGCCCAAAACGTAGTGAGGCGAGATGAAAATTGCCTATCTCCAAACGACCTGGTTTTGCAAGGGGGGTCACTTGGGTTTTTGGCCCGGTGCTCGGCGGCCACCTAGGGAAACCTACCAAACCCACACATTTCTGAAAACTAGACACCCGGGGGATTCCAGGGAGGTATGGCTTGCGTGGATCCCCCAACGTTTCCTTACCCAGAATGCCCTGCAAACCTCAAATTTAGCTGAAAAAATCACCTTTTTCACACATTTTTGTGTGGGAAAGTTGTGGCATCACCGGGTTGACACAAATTTCCTACCACCCAGCGTTCCCCCGGGTCTCCCGATAAAAACGGTGCCTCACTTGTGTGGGAGGCCCAAGTACCCGCGACAGGCAAGGACCCAAACCATAGTGAGGCGACATGAAAATTGCTTATCTCCAAACGACCTGGTTTTGCAAGGGGGGTCACTTGGGTTTTTGGCCCGGTGCTCGGCGGCCACCTAGGGAAACCTACCAAACCCACACATTTCTGAAAACTAGACACCCGGGGGATTCCAGGGAGGTATGGCTTGCGTGGATCCCCCAATGTTTCCTTACCCAGAATGCCCTGCAAACCTCAAATTTAGCTGAAAAAATCACCTTTTTCACACATTTTTGTGTGGGAAGGTTGTGGCATCACAGGGCTGACACAAATTTCCTACCACCCAGCGTTCCCCCGGGTCTCCCGATAAAAACGGTGCCTCACTCGTGTGGGAGGCCCAAGTACCCGCGTCAGGCAAGGACCCAAACCATAGTGAGGCGACATGAAAATTGCTTATCTCCAAACGACCTGGTTTTGCAAGGGGGGTCACTTGGGTTTTTGGCCCGGTGCTCGGCGGCCACCTAGGGAAACCTACCAAACCCACACATTTCTGAAAACTAGGCACCCGGGGGATTCCAGGGAGGTATGGCTTGCGTGGATCCCCCAACGTTTCCTTACCCAGAATGCCCTGCAAACCTCAAATTTAGCTGAAAAAAATCACCTTTTTCACACATTTTTGTGTGGGAAAGTTGTGGCATCACCGGGCTGACAAAAATTTCCTACCACCCAGCGTTCCCCCGTGTCTCCCGATAAAAACGGTGCCTCACTCGTGTGGGAGGCCCAAGTACCCGCGACAGGCAAGGACCCAAAACATAGTGAGGCGACATGAAAATTGCTTATCTCCAAACGACCTGGTTTTGCAAGGGGGGTCACTTGGGTTTTTGGCCCGGTGCTCGGCGGCCACCTAGGGAAAACTACCAAACCCACACATTTCTGATAACTAGACACCCGGGGGATTCCAGGGATGTATGGCTTGCGTGGATCCCCCAACATTTCCTTACCCAGAATGCCCTGCAAACCTCAAATTTAGCTGAAAAAATCACCTTTTTCACACATTTTTGTGTGGGAAAGTTGTGGCATCACCGGGCTGACACAAATTTGCTACCACCCAGCGTTCCCCCGGGTCTCCCGATAAAAACGGTGCCTCACTCGTTTGGGAGGCCCAAGTACCCGCGACAGGCAAGGACCCAAAACATAGTGAGGCGACATGAAAATTGCCCATCTCCAAATGACCTGGTTTTGCAAGGGGGGGTCACTTGGGTTTTCTTGCCCGGTGCTCGGCGGCCACCTAGGGAAACCTACCAAACCCACACATTTCTGAAAACTAGACACCCGGGGGATTCCAGGGAGGTATGGCTTGCGTGGATCCCCCAACGTTTCCTTACCCAGAATGCCCTGCAAACCTCAAATTTAGCTGAAAAAATCACCTTTTTCACACATTTTTGTGTGGGAAAGTTGTGGCATCACCGGGCTGACACAAATTTCCTACCACCCAGCGTTCCCCCGGGTCTCCCGATAAAAACGGTTTCTCACTCGTGTGGAAGGCCCAAGTACCCGCGACAGGCAAAGACCCAAAACATAGTTAGGCGACATGAAAATTGCCTATCTCCAAACGACCTGGTTTTGCAAGGGGGGGTCACTTGGGTTTTTGGCCCGGTGCTCGGCGGCCACCTAGGGAAACCTACCAAACCCACACATTTCTGAAAACTAGACCACCGGGGGATTCCAGGGAGGTATAGCTTGCGTGGATCCCCCAACGTTTCCTTACCCAGAATGCCCTGCAAACCTCAAATTTAGCTGAAAAAAATCACCTTTTTCACACATTTTTGTGTGGGAAAGTTGTGGCATCACCAGGCTGACACAAATTTCCTACCACCCAGCGTTTCCCCGGGTATCCCGATAAAAACAGTGCCTCACTCGTGTGGGAGGCCCAAGTACCCGCGACAGGCAAGGACCCAAAACATAGTGAGGCGACATGAAAATTGCTTATCTCCAAACGACCTAGTTTTCCAAGGGGGGTCACTTGGGTTTTTGGCCCGGTGCTCAGCGGCCACCTAGGGAAACCTACCAAACCCACACATTTCTGAAAACTAGACACCCGGGGGATTCCAGGGAGGTATGGCTTACGTGGATCCCCCAATGTTTCCTTACCCAGAATGCCCTGCAAACCCTAAATTTAGCTGAAAAAATCAAATTTTTCACACATTTTTGTGTAGGAAAGTTGTGGCATCACCGGGCTGACACAAATTTCCTACCACCCAGCGTTCCCCGGGTCTCCCGATAAAAACGGTGCCTCACTCGTGTGGGAGGCCCAAGTACCCGCGACAGGCAAGGGCCCAAAACGTAGTGAGGCGACATGAAAATTGCCTATCTCCAAACGACCTGGTTTTGCAATGGGGGGTCACTTGGGTTTTTGGCCCGGTGCTCGGCGGCCACCTAGGGAAACCTACCAAACCCACACATTTCTGAAAACTAGACCACCGGGGGATTCCAGGGAGGTATGGCTTGTGTGGATCCCCCAACGTTTCCTTACCCAGAATGCCCTGCAAACCTCAAATTTAGCTGAAAAAATCACCTTTTTCACACATTTTTGTGTGGGAAAGTTGTGGCATCACAGGGCTGACACAAATTTCCTACCACCCAGCGTTCCCCCGGGTCTCCCGATAAAAACGGTGCCTCACTCGTGTGGGAGGCCCAAGTACCCGCGACAGGCAAGGACCCAAACCATAGTGAGGCGACATGAAAATTGCTTATCTCCAAACGACCTGGTTGTGCGAGGGGGGTCACTTGGGTTTTTGGCCCGGTGCTCGGCGGCCACCTAGGGAAACCTACCAAACCCACACATTTCTGAAAACTAGACACCCGGGGGATTCCAGGGAGGTATGGCTTGCGTGGATCCCCCAACGTTTCCTTACCCAGAATGCCCTGCAAACCTCAAATTTAGCTGAAAAAAATCACCTTTTTCACACATTTTTGTGTGGGAAAGTTGTGGCATCACCGGGCTGACACAAATTTCCTACCACCCAGCGTTCCCCCGTGTCTCCCGATAAAAACGGTGCCTCACTCGTGTGGGAGGCCCAAGTACCCGCGACAGGCAAGGACCCAAAACATAGTGAGGCGACATGAAAATTGCTTATCTCCAAACGACCTGGTTTTGCAAGGGGGGTCACTTGGGTTTTTGGCCCGGTGCTCGGCGGCCACCTAGGGAAAACTACCAAACCCACACATTTCTGATAACTAGACACCCGGGGGATTCCAGGGAGGTATGGCTTGCGTGGATCCCCCAACGTTTCCTTACCCAGAATGCCCTGCAAACCTCAAATTTAGCTGAAAAAATCACCTTTTTCACACATTTTTGTGTGGGAAAGTTGTGGCATCACCGGGCTGACACAAATTTCCTACCACCCAGCGTTCCCCCGGGTCTCCCGATAAAAACAGTGCCTCACTCGTGTGGGAGGCCCAAGTACCCGCGACAGGCAAGGGCCCAAAACGTAGTGAGGCGACATGAAAATTGTCTATCTCCAAACGACCTGGTTTTGCAAGTGGGGTCACTTGGGTTTTTGGCCCGGTGCTCGGCGGCCACCTAGGGAAACCTACCAAACCCACACATTTCTGAAAACTAGACACCCGGGGGATTCCAGGGAGGTATGGCTTGCGTGGATCCCCCAACGTTTCCTTACCCAGAATGCCCTGCAAACCTCAAATTTTGCTGAAATAATCACCCTTTTCACACATTTTTGTGTGGGAAAGTTGTGGCATCACCGGGCTGACACAAATTTCCTACCACCCAGCGTTCCCCCGGGTCTCCCGATAAAAACAGTGCCTCACTCGTGTGGGAGGCCCAAGTACCCGCGACAGGCAAGGACCCAAAACATAGTGAGGCGACATGAAAATTGCCCATCTCCAAATGACCTGGTTTTGCAAGGGGGGGTCACTTGGGTTTTCTTGCCCGGTGCTCGGCGGCCACCTAGGGAAACCTACCAAACCCACACATTTCTGAAAACTAGACACCCGGCGGATTCTAGGGAGGTATGGCTTGCGTGGATCCCCCAACGTTTCCTTACCCAGAATGCCCTGCAAACCTCAAATTTAGCTGAAAAAATCACCTTTTTCACACATTTTTGTGTGGGAAAGTTGTGGCATCACCGGGCTGACACAAATTTCCTACCACCCAGCGTTCCCCCGGGTCTCCCGATAAAAACGGTTCCTCACTCGTGTGGGAGGCCCAAGTACCCGCGACAGGCAAAGACCCAAAACATAGTTAGGCGACATGAAAATTGCCTATCTCCAAACGACCTGGTTTTGCAAGGGGGGTCACTTGGGTTTTTGGCCCGGTGCTCGGCGGCCACCTAGTGAAACCTACCAAACCCACACATTTCTGAAAACTAGACACCCGGGGGATTCCAGGGAGGTATAGCTTGCGTGGATCCCCCAATGTTTCCTTACCCAGAATGCCCTGCAAACCTCAAATTTAGCTGAAAAAATCAAATTTTTCACACATTTTTGTGTGGGAAAGTTGTGGCATCACCAGGCTGACACAAATTTCCTACCACCCAGCGTTCCCCCGGGTATCCTGATAAAAACGGTGCCTCACTCGTGTGGGAGGCCCAAGTACCCGCGACAGGCAAGGACCCAAAACATAGTGAGGCGACATGAAAATTGCTTATCTCCAAACGACCTGGTTTTCCAAGGGGGGTCACTTGGGTTTTTGGCCCGGTGCTCGGCGGCCACCTAGGGAAACCTACCAAACCCACACATTTCTGAAAACTACACACCCGGGGGATTCCAGGGAGGTATGGCTTGCGTGGATCCCCCAATGTTTCCTTACCCAGAATGCCCTGCAAACCTCAAATTTTGCTGAAATAATCACCCTTTTCACACATTTTTGTGTGGGAAAGTTGTGGCATCACCGGGCTGACACAAATTTCCTACCACCCAGCGTTCCCCCGGGTCTCCCGATAAAAACGGTGCCTCACTCGTGTGGGAGGCCCAAGTACCCGCGACAGGCAAGGACCCAAAACATAGTGAGGCGACATGAAAATTGCCTATCTCCAAACGACCTGGTTTTGCAAGGGGGGGGGTCACTTGGGTTTTTGGCCCGGTGCTCGGCGGCCACCTAGGGAAACCTACCAAACCCACACATTTCTGAAAACTAGACACCCGGGGGATTCCAGGGAGGTATGGCTTGCGTGGATCCCCCAATGTTTCCTTACCCAGAATGCCCTGCAAACCTCAAATTTAGCTGAAAAAATCAAATTTTTCACACATTTTTGTATGGGAAAGTTGTGGCATCACCAGGCTGACACAAATTTCCTACCACCCAGCGTTCCCCCGGGTATCCCAATAAAAACGGTGCCTCACTCATGTGGGAGGCCCAAGTACCCGCGACAGGCAAGGACCCAAAACATAGTGAGGCGACATGAAAATTGCTTATCTCCAAACGACCTGGTTTTCCAAGGGGGGGTCACTTGGGTTTTTGGCCCGGTGCTCGGCGGCCACCTAGGGAAACCTACCAAACCCACACATTTCTGAAAACTAGACACCAGGGGGATTCCAGGGAGGTATGGCTTGCGTGGATCCCCCAACGTTTCCTTACCCAGAATGCCCTGCAAACCTCATATTTAGCTGAAAAAAATCACCTTTTTCACACATTTTTGTGTGGGAAAGTTGTGGCATCACCGGGCTGACACAAATTTCCTACCACCCAGCGTTCCCCCGGGTCTCCCGATAAAAACGGTTCCTCACTCGTGTGGGAGGCCCAAGTACCCGCGACAGGCAAAGACCCAAAACATAGTTAGGCGACATGAAAATTGCCTATCTCCAAACGACCTGGTTTTGCAAGGGGGGGTCACTTGGGTTTTTGGCCCGGTGCTCGGCGGCCACCTAGGGAAACCTACCAAACCCACAAATTTCTGAAAACTAGACACCCGGGGGATTCCAGGGAGGTATGGCTTGCGTGGATCCCCCAATGTTTCCTTACCCAGAATGCCCTGCAAACCTCAAATTTAGCTGAAAAAATCAAATTTTTCACACATTTTTGTGTGGGAAAGTTGTGGCATCACCAGGCTGACACAAATTTCCTACCACCCAGCGTTCCCCTGGGTATCCTGATAAAAACAGTGCCTCACTCGTGTGGGAGGCCCAAGTACCCGCGACAGGCAAGGACCCAAAACATAGTGAGGCGACATGAAAATTGCTTATCTCCAAACGACCTGGTTTTCCAAGGGGGGTCACTTGGGTTTTTGGCCCGGTGCCCAGCGGCCACCTAGGGAAACCTACCAAACCCACACATTTCTGAAAACTAGACACCCGGGGGATTCCAGGGAGGTATGGCTTACGTCGATCCCCCAATGTTTCCTTACCCAGAATGCCCTGCAAACCCTAAATTTAGCTGAAAAAATCAAATTTTTCACACATTTTTGTGTGGGAAAGTTGTGGCATCACCAGGCTGACACAAATTTCCTACCACCCAGCGTTCCCCCGGGTATCCCAATAAAAAAGGTGCCTCACTCGTGTGGGAGGCCCAAGTACCCGCGACAGGCAAGGGCCCAAAATGTAGTGAGGCGACATGAAAATTGCCTATCTCCAAACGACCTGGTTTTGCAAGGGGGGTCACTTGGGTTTTTGGCCCGGTGCTCGGCGGCCACCTAGGGAAACCTACCAAACTCACACATTTCTGAAAACTAGACACCCGGGGGATTCCAGGGAGGTATGGCTTGCGTGGATCCCCCAAAGTTTCCTTACCCAGAATGCCCTGCAAACCTCACATTTAGCTGAAAAAATCACCTTTTTCAAACATTTTTGTGTGGGAAAGTTGTGGCATCACTGGGCTGACACAAATTTCCTACCACCCAGCGTTCCCCCGGGTCTCCCGATAAAAACGGTGCCTCACTCGTGTGGGAGGCCCAAGTACCCGCGACAGGCAAGGACCCAAACCATAGTGAGGCGACATGAAAATTGCTTATCTCCAAACGACCTGGTTTTGCAAGGGGGGTCACTTGGGTTTTTGGCCCGGTGCTCGGCGGCCACCTAGGGAAACCTACCAAACCCACACATTTCTGAAAACAAGACACCCGGGGGATTCCAGGGAGGTATGGCTTGCATGGATCCCCCAACTTTTCCTTACCCAGAATGCCCTGCAAACCTCAAATTTAGCTGAAAAAAATCACCTTTTTCACACATTTTTGTGTGGGAAAGTTGTGGCATCACCGGGCTGACACAAATTTCCTACCACCCAGCGTTCCCCGGGTCTCCCGATAAAAACGGTGCCTCACTCGTGTGGGAGGCCCAAGTACCCGCGACAGGCAAGGGCCCAAAACGTAGTGAGGCGACATGAAAATTGCCTATCTCCAAACGACCTGGTTTTGCAATGGGGGGTCACTTGGGTTTTTGGCCCGGTGCTCGGCGGCCACCTAGGGAAACCTACCAAACCCACACATTTCTGAAAACTAGACCACCGGGGGATTCCAGGGAGGTATGGCTTGCGTGGATCCCCCAACGTTTCCTTACCCAGAATGCCCTGCAAACCTCAAATTTAGCTGAAAAAATCACCTTTTTCACACATTTTTGTGTGGGAAAGTTGTGGCATCACAGGGCTGACACAAATTTCCTACCACCCAGCGTTCCCCCGGGTCTCCCGATAAAAACGGTGCCTCACTCGTGTGGGAGGCCCAAGTACCCGCGACAGGCAAGGACCCAAACCATAGTGAGGCGACATGAAAATTGCTAATCTCCAAACGACCTGGTTGTGCAAGGGGGGTCACTTGGGTTTTTGGCCCGGTGCTCGGCGGCCACCTAGGGAAACCTACCAAACCCACACATTTCTGAAAACTAGACACCCGGGGGATTCCAGGGAGGTATGGCTTGCGTGGATCCCCCAACGTTTCCTTACCCAGAATGCCCTGCAAACCTCAAATTTAGCTGAAAAAAATCACCTTTTTCACACATTTTTGTGTGGGAAAGTTGTGGCATCACCGGGCTGACACAAATTTCCTACCACCCAGCGTTCCCCCGTGTCTCCCGATAAAAACGGTGCCTCACTCGTGTGGGAGGCCCAAGTACCCGCGACAGGCAAGGACCCAAAACATAGTGAGGCGACATGAAAATTGCTTATCTCCAAACGACCTGGTTTTGCAAGGGGGGTCACTTGGGTTTTTGGCCCGGTGCTCGGCGGCCACCTAGGGAAAACTACCAAACCCACACATTTCTGATAACTAGACACCCGGGGGATTCCAGGGAGGTATGGCTTGCGTGGATCCCCCAACGTTTCCTTACCCAGAATGCCCTGCAAACCTCAAATTTAGCTGAAAAAATCACCTTTTTCACACATTTTTGTGTGAGAAAGTTGTGGCATCACCGGGCTGACACAAATTTCCTACCACCCAGCGTTCCCCCGGGTCTCCCGATAAAAACAGTGCCTCACTCGTGTGGGAGGCCCAAGTACCCGCGACAGGCAAGGGCCCAAAACGTAGTGAGGCGACATGAAAATTGTCTATCTCCAAACGACCTGGTTTTGCAAGGGGGGTCACTTGGGTTTTTGGCCCGGTGCTCGGCGGCCACCTAGGGAAACCTACCAAACCCACACATTTCTGAAAACTAGACACCCGGGGGATTCCAGGGAGGTATGGCTTGCGTGGATCCCCCAACGTTTCCTTACCCAGAATGCCCTGCAAACCTCAAATTTTGCTGAAATAATCACCCTTTTCACACATTTTTGTGTGGGAAAGTTGTGGCATCACCGGGCTGACACAAATTTCCTACCGCCCAGCGTTCCCCCGGGTCTCCCGATAAAAACAGTGCCTCACTCGTGTGGGAGCCCCAAGTACCCGCGACAGGCAAGGACCCAAAACATAGTGAGGCGACATGAAAATTGCCCATCTCCAAATGACCTGGTTTTGCAAGGGGGGGTCACTTGGGTTTTCTTGCCCGGTGCTCGGCGGCCACCTAGGGAAACCTACCAAACCCACACATTTCTGAAAACTAGACACCCGGCGGATTCCAGGGAGGTATGGCTTGCGTGGATCCCCCAACGTTTCCTTACCCAGAATGCCCTGCAAACCTCAAATTTAGCTGAAAAAATCACCTTTTTCACACATTTTTGTGTGGGAAAGTTGTGGCATCACCGGGCTGACACAAATTTCCTACCACCCAGCGTTCCCCCGGGTCTCCCGATAAAAACGGTTCCTCACTCGTGTGGGAGGCCCAAGTACCCGCGACAGGCAAAGACCCAAAACATAGTTAGGCGACATGAAAATTGCCTATCTCCAAACGACCTGGTTTTGCAAGGGGGGTCACTTGGGTTTTTGGCCCGGTGCTCGGCGGCCACCTAGTGAAACCTACCAAACCCACACATTTCTGAAAACTAGACACCCGGGGGATTCCAGGGAGGTATGGCTTGCGTGGATCCCCCAATGTTTCCTTACCCAGAATGCCCTGCAAACCTCAAATTTAGCTGAAAAAATCAAATTTTTCACACATTTTTGTGTGGGAAAGTTGTGGCATCACCAGGCTGACACAAATTTCCTACCACCCAGCGTTCCCCGGGTATCCCGATAAAAACGGTGCCTCACTCGTGTGGGAGGCCCAAGTACCCGCGACAGGCAAGGACCCAAAACAGAGTGAGGCGACATGAAAATTGCTTATCTCCAAACGACCTGGTTTTCCAAGGGGGGTCACTTGGGTTTTTGGCCCGGTGCTCGGCGGCCACCTAGGGAAACCTACCAAACCCACACATTTCTGAAAACTAGACACCCGGGGGATTCCAGGGAGGTATGGCTTGCGTGGATCCCCCAATGTTTCCTTACCCAGAATGCCCTGCAAACCTCAAATTTAGCTGAAAAAATCAAATTTTTCACACATTTTTGTATGGGAAAGTTGTGGCATCACCAGGCTGACACAAATTTCCTACCACCCAGCGTTCCCCCGGGTATCCCAATAAAAATGGTGCCTCACTCGTGTGGGAGGCCCAAGTACCCGCGACAGGCAAGGACCCAAAACATAGTGAGGCGACATGAAAATTGCTTATCTCCAAACGACCTGGTTTTCCAAGGGGGGGTCACTTGGGTTTTTGGCCCGGTGCTCGGCGGCCACCTAGGGAAACCTACCAAACCCACACATTTCTGAAAACTAGACACCCGGGGGATTCCAGGGAGGTATGGCTTGCGTGGATCCCCCAACGTTTCCTTACCCAGAATGCCCTGCAAACCTCAAATTTTGCTGAAATAATCACCCTTTTCACACATTTTTGTGTGGGAAAGTTGTGGCATCACCGGGCTGACACAAATTTCCTACCACCCAGCGTTCCCCCGGGTCTCCCGATAAAAACGGTGCCTGTCTCGTGTGGGAGGCCCAAGTACCCGCGACAGGCAAGGACCCAAAACATAGTGAGGCGACATGAAAATTGCCTATCTCCAAACGACCTGGTTTTGCAAGGGGGGGGTCACTTGGGTTTTTGGCCCGGTGCTCGGCGGCCACCTAGGGAAACCTACCAAACCCACACATTTCTGAAAACTAGACACCCGGGGGATTCCAGGGAGGTATGGCTTGCGTGGATCCCCCAATGTTTCCTTACCCAGAATGCCCTGCAAACCTCAAATTTAGCTGAAAAAATCAAATTTTTCACACATTTTTGTATGGGAAAGTTGTGGCATCACCAGGCTGACACAAATTTCCTACCACCCAGCGTTCCCCCGGGTATCCCAATAAAAACGGTGCCTCACTCGTGTGGGAGGCCCAAGTACCCGCGACAGGCAAGGACCCAAAACATAGTGAGGCGACATGAAAATTGCTTATCTCCAAACGACCTGGTTTTCCAAGGGGGGGTCACTTGGGTTTTTGGCCCGGTGCTCGGCGGCCACCTAGGGAAACCTACCAAACCCACACATTTCTGAAAACTAGACACCAGGGGGATTCCAGGGAGGTATGGCTTGCGTGGATCCCCCAACGTTTCCTTACCCAGAATGCCCTGCAAACCTCAAATTTAGCTGAAAAAAATCACCTTTTTCACACATTTTTGTGTGGGAAAGTTGTGGCATCACCGGGCTGACACAAATTTCCTACCACCCAGCGTTCCCCCGGGTCTCCCGATAAAAACGGTTCCTCACTCGTGTGGGAGGCCCAAGTACCCGCGACAGGCAAAGACCCAAAACATAGTTAGGCGACATGAAAATTGCCTATCTCCAAACGACCTGGTTTTGCAAGGGGGGGTCACTTGGGTTTTTGGCCCGGTGCTCGGCGGCCACCTAGGGAAACCTACCAAACCCACAAATTTCTGAAAACTAGACACCCGGGGGATTCCAGGGAGGTATGGCTTGCGTGGATCCCCCAATGTTTCCTTACCCAGAATGCCCTGCAAACCTCAAATTTAGCTGAAAAAATCAAATTTTTCACACATTTTTGTGTGGGAAAGTTGTGGCATCACCAGGCTGACACAAATTTCCTACCACCCAGCGTTCCCCCGGGTATCCCGATAAAAACAGTGCCTCACTCGTGTGGGAGGCTCAAGTACCCGCGACAGGCAAGGACCCAAAACATAGTGAGGCGACATGAAAATTGCTTATCTCCAAACGACCTGGTTTTCCAAGGGGGGTCACTTGGGTTTTTGGCCCGGTGCTCAGCGGCCACCTAGGGAAACCTACCAAACCCACACATTTCTGAAAACTAGACACCCGGGGGATTCCAGGGAGGTATGGCTTACGTGGATCCCCCAATGTTTCCTTACCCAGAATGCCCTGCAAACCCTAAATTTAGCTGAAAAAATCAAATTTTTCACACATTTTTGTGTGGGAAAGTTGTGGCATCACCAGGCTGACACAAATTTCCTACCACCCAGCGTTCCCCCGGGTATCCCAATAAAAACGGTGCCTCACTCGTGTGGGAGGCCCAAGTACCCGCGACAGGCAAGGGCCCAAAATGTAGTGAGGCGACATGAAAATTGCCTATCTCCAAACGACCTGGTTTTGCAAGGGGGGTCACTTGGGTTTTTGGCCCGGTGCTCGGCGGCCACCTAGGGAAACCTACCAAACTCACACATTTCTGAAAACTAGACACCCGGGGGATTCCAGGGAGGTATGGCTTGCATGGATCCCCCAAAGTTTCCTTACCCAGAATGCCCTGCAAACCTCACATTTAGCTGAAAAAATCACCTTTTTCAAACATTTTTGTGTGGGAAAGTTGTGGCATCACTGGGCTGACACAAATTTCCTACCACCCAGCATTCCCCCGGGTCTCCCGATAAAAACGGTGCCTCACTCGTGTGGGAGGCCCAAGTACCCGCGACAGGCAAGGACCCAAACCATAGTGAGGCGACATGAAAATTGCTTATCTCCAAACGACCTGGTTTTGCAAGGGGGGTCACTTGGGTTTTTGGCCCGGTGCTCGGCGGCCACCTAGGGAAACCTACTAAACCCACACATTTCTGATAACTAGACACCCGGGGGATTCCAGGGAGGTATGGCTTGCGTGGATCCCCCAACGTTTCCTTACCCAGAATGCCCTGCAAACCTCAAATTTAGCTGAAAAAATCACCTTTTTCACACATTTTTGTGTGGGAAAGTTGTGGCATCACCGGGCTGACACAAATTTCCTACCACCCAGCGTTCCCCCGGGTCTCCCGATAAAAACGGTGCCTCACTCGTGTGGGAGGCCCAAGTACCCGCGACAGGCAAGGGCCCAAAATGTAGTGAGGCGACATGAAAATTGCCTATCTCCAAACGACCTGGTTTTGCAAGGGGGGTCACTTGGGTTTTTGGCCCGGTGCTCGGCGGCCACCTAGGGAAACCTACCAAACTCACACATTTCTGAAAACTAGACACCCGGGGGATTCCAGGGAGGTATGGCTTGCATGGATCCCCCAAAGTTTCCTTACCCAGAATGCCCTGCAAACCTCACATTTAGCTGAAAAAATCACCTTTTTCAAACATTTTTGTGTGGGAAAGTTGTGGCATCACTGGGCTGACACAAATTTCCTACCACCCAGCATTCCCCCGGGTCTCCCGATAAAAACGGTGCCTCACTCGTGTGGGAGGCCCAAGTACCCGCGACAGGCAAGGACCCAAACCATAGTGAGGCGACATGAAAATTGCTTATCTCCAAACGACCTGGTTTTGCAAGGGGGGTCACTTGGGTTTTTGGCCCGGTGCTCGGCGGCCACCTAGGGAAACCTACTAAACCCACACATTTCTGATAACTAGACACCCGGGGGATTCCAGGGAGGTATGGCTTGCGTGGATCCCCCAACGTTTCCTTACCCAGAATGCCCTGCAAACCTCAAATTTAGCTGAAAAAATCACCTTTTTCACACATTTTTGTGTGGGAAAGTTGTGGCATCACCGGGCTGACACAAATTTCCTACCACCCAGCGTTCCCCCGGGTCTCCCGATAAAAACGGTGCCTCACTCGTGTGGGAGGCCCAAGTACCCGCGACAGGCAAGGGCCCAAAATGTAGTGAGGCGACATGAAAATTGCCTATCTCCAAACGACCTGGTTTTGCAAGGGGGGTCACTTGGGTTTTTGGCCCGGTGCTCGGCGGCCACCTAGGGAAACCTACCAAACTCACACATTTCTGAAAACTAGACATCCGGGGGATTCCAGGGAGGTATGGCTTGCGTGGATCCCCCAATGTTTCCTTACCCAGAATGCCCTGCAAACCTCAAATGTAGCTGAAAAAATCACCTTTTTCACACATTTTTGTGTGGGAAAGTTGTGGCATCACCGGACTGACACAAATTTCCTACCACCCAGCGTTCCCCCGGGTCTCCCGATAAAAACGGTGCCTCACTCGTGTGGGAGGCCCAAGTACCCGCGACAGGGAAGGGCCCAAAACGTAGTGAGGCGAGATGAAAATTGCCTATCTCCAAACGACCTGGTTTTGCAAGGGGGGTCACTTGGGTTTTTGGCCCGGTGCTCGGCGGCCACCTAGGGAAACCTACCAAACCCACACATTTCTGAAAACTAGACACCCGGGGGATTCCAGGGAGGTATGGCTTGCGTGGATCCCCCAACGTTTCCTTACCCAGAATGCCCTGCAAACCTCAAATTTAGCTGAAAAAATCACCTTTTTCACACATTTTTGTGTGGGAAAGTTGTGGCATCACCGGGTTGACACAAATTTCCTACCACCCAGCGTTCCCCCGGGTCTCCCGATAAAAACGGTGCCTCACTTGTGTGGGAGGCCCAAGTACCCGCGACAGGCAAGGACCCAAACCATAGTGAGGCGACATGAAAATTGCTTATCTCCAAACGACCTGGTTTTGCAAGGGGGGTCACTTGGGTTTTTGGCCCGGTGCTCGGCGGCCACCTAGGGAAACCTACCAAACCCACACATTTCTGAAAACTAGACACCCGGGGGATTCCAGGGAGGTATGGCTTGCGTGGATCCCCCAATGTTTCCTTACCCAGAATGCCCTGCAAACCTCAAATTTAGCTGAAAAAATCACCTTTTTCACACATTTTTGTGTGGGAAGGTTGTGGCATCACAGGGCTGACACAAATTTCCTACCACCCAGCGTTCCCCCGGGTCTCCCGATAAAAACGGTGCCTCACTCGTGTGGGAGGCCCAAGTACCCGCGTCAGGCAAGGACCCAAACCATAGTGAGGCGACATGAAAATTGCTTATCTCCAAACGACCTGGTTTTGCAAGGGGGGTCACTTGGGTTTTTGGCCCGGTGCTCGGCGGCCACCTAGGGAAACCTACCAAACCCACACATTTCTGAAAACTAGGCACCCGGGGGATTCCAGGGAGGTATGGCTTGCGTGGATCCCCCAACGTTTCCTTACCCAGAATGCCCTGCAAACCTCAAATTTAGCTGAAAAAAATCACCTTTTTCACACATTTTTGTGTGGGAAAGTTGTGGCATCACCGGGCTGACAAAAATTTCCTACCACCCAGCGTTCCCCCGTGTCTCCCGATAAAAACGGTGCCTCACTCGTGTGGGAGGCCCAAGTACCCGCGACAGGCAAGGACCCAAAACATAGTGAGGCGACATGAAAATTGCTTATCTCCAAACGACCTGGTTTTGCAAGGGGGGTCACTTGGGTTTTTGGCCCGGTGCTCGGCGGCCACCTAGGGAAAACTACCAAACCCACACATTTCTGATAACTAGACACCCGGGGGATTCCAGGGATGTATGGCTTGCGTGGATCCCCCAACATTTCCTTACCCAGAATGCCCTGCAAACCTCAAATTTAGCTGAAAAAATCACCTTTTTCACACATTTTTGTGTGGGAAAGTTGTGGCATCACCGGGCTGACACAAATTTGCTACCACCCAGCGTTCCCCCGGGTCTCCCGATAAAAACGGTGCCTCACTCGTTTGGGAGGCCCAAGTACCCGCGACAGGCAAGGACCCAAAACATAGTGAGGCGACATGAAAATTGCCCATCTCCAAATGACCTGGTTTTGCAAGGGGGGGTCACTTGGGTTTTCTTGCCCGGTGCTCGGCGGCCACCTAGGGAAACCTACCAAACCCACACATTTCTGAAAACTAGACACCCGGGGGATTCCAGGGAGGTATGGCTTGCGTGGATCCCCCAACGTTTCCTTACCCAGAATGCCCTGCAAACCTCAAATTTAGCTGAAAAAATCACCTTTTTCACACATTTTTGTGTGGGAAAGTTGTGGCATCACCGGGCTGACACAAATTTCCTACCACCCAGCGTTCCCCCGGGTCTCCCGATAAAAACGGTTTCTCACTCGTGTGGAAGGCCCAAGTACCCGCGACAGGCAAAGACCCAAAACATAGTTAGGCGACATGAAAATTGCCTATCTCCAAACGACCTGGTTTTGCAAGGGGGGGTCACTTGGGTTTTTGGCCCGGTGCTCGGCGGCCACCTAGGGAAACCTACCAAACCCACACATTTCTGAAAACTAGACCACCGGGGGATTCCAGGGAGGTATAGCTTGCGTGGATCCCCCAACGTTTCCTTACCCAGAATGCCCTGCAAACCTCAAATTTAGCTGAAAAAAATCACCTTTTTCACACATTTTTGTGTGGGAAAGTTGTGGCATCACCAGGCTGACACAAATTTCCTACCACCCAGCGTTTCCCCGGGTATCCCGATAAAAACAGTGCCTCACTCGTGTGGGAGGCCCAAGTACCCGCGACAGGCAAGGACCCAAAACATAGTGAGGCGACATGAAAATTGCTTATCTCCAAACGACCTAGTTTTCCAAGGGGGGTCACTTGGGTTTTTGGCCCGGTGCTCAGCGGCCACCTAGGGAAACCTACCAAACCCACACATTTCTGAAAACTAGACACCCGGGGGATTCCAGGGAGGTATGGCTTACGTGGATCCCCCAATGTTTCCTTACCCAGAATGCCCTGCAAACCCTAAATTTAGCTGAAAAAATCAAATTTTTCACACATTTTTGTGTAGGAAAGTTGTGGCATCACCGGGCTGACACAAATTTCCTACCACCCAGCGTTCCCCGGGTCTCCCGATAAAAACGGTGCCTCACTCGTGTGGGAGGCCCAAGTACCCGCGACAGGCAAGGGCCCAAAACGTAGTGAGGCGACATGAAAATTGCCTATCTCCAAACGACCTGGTTTTGCAATGGGGGGTCACTTGGGTTTTTGGCCCGGTGCTCGGCGGCCACCTAGGGAAACCTACCAAACCCACACATTTCTGAAAACTAGACCACCGGGGGATTCCAGGGAGGTATGGCTTGTGTGGATCCCCCAACGTTTCCTTACCCAGAATGCCCTGCAAACCTCAAATTTAGCTGAAAAAATCACCTTTTTCACACATTTTTGTGTGGGAAAGTTGTGGCATCACAGGGCTGACACAAATTTCCTACCACCCAGCGTTCCCCCGGGTCTCCCGATAAAAACGGTGCCTCACTCGTGTGGGAGGCCCAAGTACCCGCGACAGGCAAGGACCCAAACCATAGTGAGGCGACATGAAAATTGCTTATCTCCAAACGACCTGGTTGTGCAAGGGGGGTCACTTGGGTTTTTGGCCCGGTGCTCGGCGGCCACCTAGGGAAACCTACCAAACCCACACATTTCTGAAAACTAGACACCCGGGGGATTCCAGGGAGGTATGGCTTGCGTGGATCCCCCAACGTTTCCTTACCCAGAATGCCCTGCAAACCTCAAATTTAGCTGAAAAAAATCACCTTTTTCACACATTTTTGTGTGGGAAAGTTGTGGCATCACCGGGCTGACACAAATTTCCTACCACCCAGCGTTCCCCCGTGTCTCCCGATAAAAACGGTGCCTCACTCGTGTGGGAGGCCCAAGTACCCGCGACAGGCAAGGACCCAAAACATAGTGAGGCGACATGAAAATTGCTTATCTCCAAACGACCTGGTTTTGCAAGGGGGGTCACTTGGGTTTTTGGCCCGGTGCTCGGCGGCCACCTAGGGAAAACTACCAAACCCACACATTTCTGATAACTAGACACCCGGGGGATTCCAGGGAGGTATGGCTTGCGTGGATCCCCCAACGTTTCCTTACCCAGAATGCCCTGCAAACCTCAAATTTAGCTGAAAAAATCACCTTTTTCACACATTTTTGTGTGGGAAAGTTGTGGCATCACCGGGCTGACACAAATTTCCTACCACCCAGCGTTCCCCCGGGTCTCCCGATAAAAACAGTGCCTCACTCGTGTGGGAGGCCCAAGTACCCGCGACAGGCAAGGGCCCAAAACGTAGTGAGGCGACATGAAAATTGTCTATCTCCAAACGACCTGGTTTTGCAAGTGGGGTCACTTGGGTTTTTGGCCCGGTGCTCGGCGGCCACCTAGGGAAACCTACCAAACCCACACATTTCTGAAAACTAGACACCCGGGGGATTCCAGGGAGGTATGGCTTGCGTGGATCCCCCAACGTTTCCTTACCCAGAATGCCCTGCAAACCTCAAATTTTGCTGAAATAATCACCCTTTTCACACATTTTTGTGTGGGAAAGTTGTGGCATCACCGGGCTGACACAAATTTCCTACCACCCAGCGTTCCCCCGGGTCTCCCGATAAAAACAGTGCCTCACTCGTGTGGGAGGCCCAAGTACCCGCGACAGGCAAGGACCCAAAACATAGTGAGGCGACATGAAAATTGCCCATCTCCAAATGACCTGGTTTTGCAAGGGGGGGTCACTTGGGTTTTCTTGCCCGGTGCTCGGCGGCCACCTAGGGAAACCTACCAAACCCACACATTTCTGAAAACTAGACACCCGGCGGATTCTAGGGAGGTATGGCTTGCGTGGATCCCCCAACGTTTCCTTACCCAGAATGCCCTGCAAACCTCAAATTTAGCTGAAAAAATCACCTTTTTCACACATTTTTGTGTGGGAAAGTTGTGGCATCACCGGGCTGACACAAATTTCCTACCACCCAGCGTTCCCCCGGGTCTCCCGATAAAAACGGTTCCTCACTCGTGTGGGAGGCCCAAGTACCCGCGACAGGCAAAGACCCAAAACATAGTTAGGCGACATGAAAATTGCCTATCTCCAAACGACCTGGTTTTGCAAGGGGGGTCACTTGGGTTTTTGGCCCGGTGCTCGGCGGCCACCTAGTGAAACCTACCAAACCCACACATTTCTGAAAACTAGACACCCGGGGGATTCCAGGGAGGTATAGCTTGCGTGGATCCCCCAATGTTTCCTTACCCAGAATGCCCTGCAAACCTCAAATTTAGCTGAAAAAATCAAATTTTTACACATTTTTGTGTGGGAAAGTTGTGGCATCACCAGGCTGACACAAATTTCCTACCACCCAGCGTTCCCCCGGGTATCCTGATAAAAACGGTGCCTCACTCGTGTGGGAGGCCCAAGTACCCGCGACAGGCAAGGACCCAAAACATAGTGAGGCGACATGAAAATTGCTTATCTCCAAACGACCTGGTTTTCCAAGGGGGGTCACTTGGGTTTTTGGCCCGGTGCTCGGCGGCCACCTAGGGAAACCTACCAAACCCACACATTTCTGAAAACTACACACCCGGGGGATTCCAGGGAGGTATGGCTTGCGTGGATCCCCCAATGTTTCCTTACCCAGAATGCCCTGCAAACCTCAAATTTTGCTGAAATAATCACCCTTTTCACACATTTTTGTGTGGGAAAGTTGTGGCATCACCGGGCTGACACAAATTTCCTACCACCCAGCGTTCCCCCGGGTCTCCCGATAAAAACGGTGCCTCACTCGTGTGGGAGGCCCAAGTACCCGCGACAGGCAAGGACCCAAAACATAGTGAGGCGACATGAAAATTGCCTATCTCCAAACGACCTGGTTTTGCAAGGGGGGGGGTCACTTGGGTTTTTGGCCCGGTGCTCGGCGGCCACCTAGGGAAACCTACCAAACCCACACATTTCTGAAAACTAGACACCCGGGGGATTCCAGGGAGGTATGGCTTGCGTGGATCCCCCAATGTTTCCTTACCCAGAATGCCCTGCAAACCTCAAATTTAGCTGAAAAAATCAAATTTTTCACACATTTTTGTATGGGAAAGTTGTGGCATCACCAGGCTGACACAAATTTCCTACCACCCAGCGTTCCCCCGGGTATCCCAATAAAAACGGTGCCTCACTCATGTGGGAGGCCCAAGTACCCGCGACAGGCAAGGACCCAAAACATAGTGAGGCGACATGAAAATTGCTTATCTCCAAACGACCTGGTTTTCCAAGGGGGGGTCACTTGGGTTTTTGGCCCGGTGCTCGGCGGCCACCTAGGGAAACCTACCAAACCCACACATTTCTGAAAACTAGACACCAGGGGGATTCCAGGGAGGTATGGCTTGCGTGGATCCCCCAACGTTTCCTTACCCAGAATGCCCTGCAAACCTCATATTTAGCTGAAAAAAATCACCTTTTTCACACATTTTTGTGTGGGAAAGTTGTGGCATCACCGGGCTGACACAAATTTCCTACCACCCAGCGTTCCCCCGGGTCTCCCGATAAAAACGGTTCCTCACTCGTGTGGGAGGCCCAAGTACCCGCGACAGGCAAAGACCCAAAACATAGTTAGGCGACATGAAAATTGCCTATCTCCAAACGACCTGGTTTTGCAAGGGGGGGTCACTTGGGTTTTTGGCCCGGTGCTCGGCGGCCACCTAGGGAAACCTACCAAACCCACAAATTTCTGAAAACTAGACACCCGGGGGATTCCAGGGAGGTATGGCTTGCGTGGATCCCCCAATGTTTCCTTACCCAGAATGCCCTGCAAACCTCAAATTTAGCTGAAAAAATCAAATTTTTCACACATTTTTGTGTGGGAAAGTTGTGGCATCACCAGGCTGACACAAATTTCCTACCACCCAGCGTTCCCCTGGGTATCCTGATAAAAACAGTGCCTCACTCGTGTGGGAGGCCCAAGTACCCGCGACAGGCAAGGACCCAAAACATAGTGAGGCGACATGAAAATTGCTTATCTCCAAACGACCTGGTTTTCCAAGGGGGGTCACTTGGGTTTTTGGCCCGGTGCCCAGCGGCCACCTAGGGAAACCTACCAAACCCACACATTTCTGAAAACTAGACACCCGGGGGATTCCAGGGAGGTATGGCTTACGTCGATCCCCCAATGTTTCCTTACCCAGAATGCCCTGCAAACCCTAAATTTAGCTGAAAAAATCAAATTTTTCACACATTTTTGTGTGGGAAAGTTGTGGCATCACCAGGCTGACACAAATTTCCTACCACCCAGCGTTCCCCCGGGTATCCCAATAAAAAAGGTGCCTCACTCGTGTGGGAGGCCCAAGTACCCGCGACAGGCAAGGGCCCAAAATGTAGTGAGGCGACATGAAAATTGCCTATCTCCAAACGACCTGGTTTTGCAAGGGGGGTCACTTGGGTTTTTGGCCCGGTGCTCGGCGGCCACCTAGGGAAACCTACCAAACTCACACATTTCTGAAAACTAGACACCCGGGGGATTCCAGGGAGGTATGGCTTGCGTGGATCCCCCAAAGTTTCCTTACCCAGAATGCCCTGCAAACCTCACATTTAGCTGAAAAAATCACCTTTTTCAAACATTTTTGTGTGGGAAAGTTGTGGCATCACTGGGCTGACACAAATTTCCTACCACCCAGCGTTCCCCCGGGTCTCCCGATAAAAACGGTGCCTCACTCGTGTGGGAGGCCCAAGTACCCGCGACAGGCAAGGACCCAAACCATAGTGAGGCGACATGAAAATTGCTTATCTCCAAACGACCTGGTTTTGCAAGGGGGGTCACTTGGGTTTTTGGCCCGGTGCTCGGCGGCCACCTAGGGAAACCTACCAAACCCACACATTTCTGAAAACAAGACACCCGGGGGATTCCAGGGAGGTATGGCTTGCATGGATCCCCCAACTTTTCCTTACCCAGAATGCCCTGCAAACCTCAAATTTAGCTGAAAAAAATCACCTTTTTCACACATTTTTGTGTGGGAAAGTTGTGGCATCACCGGGCTGACACAAATTTCCTACCACCCAGCGTTCCCCGGGTCTCCCGATAAAAACGGTGCCTCACTCGTGTGGGAGGCCCAAGTACCCGCGACAGGCAAGGGCCCAAAACGTAGTGAGGCGACATGAAAATTGCCTATCTCCAAACGACCTGGTTTTGCAATGGGGGGTCACTTGGGTTTTTGGCCCGGTGCTCGGCGGCCACCTAGGGAAACCTACCAAACCCACACATTTCTGAAAACTAGACCACCGGGGGATTCCAGGGAGGTATGGCTTGCGTGGATCCCCCAACGTTTCCTTACCCAGAATGCCCTGCAAACCTCAAATTTAGCTGAAAAAATCACCTTTTTCACACATTTTTGTGTGGGAAAGTTGTGGCATCACAGGGCTGACACAAATTTCCTACCACCCAGCGTTCCCCCGGGTCTCCCGATAAAAACGGTGCCTCACTCGTGTGGGAGGCCCAAGTACCCGCGACAGGCAAGGACCCAAACCATAGTGAGGCGACATGAAAATTGCTAATCTCCAAACGACCTGGTTGTGCAAGGGGGGTCACTTGGGTTTTTGGCCCGGTGCTCGGCGGCCACCTAGGGAAACCTACCAAACCCACACATTTCTGAAAACTAGACACCCGGGGGATTCCAGGGAGGTATGGCTTGCGTGGATCCCCCAACGTTTCCTTACCCAGAATGCCCTGCAAACCTCAAATTTAGCTGAAAAAAATCACCTTTTTCACACATTTTTGTGTGGGAAAGTTGTGGCATCACCGGGCTGACACAAATTTCCTACCACCCAGCGTTCCCCCGTGTCTCCCGATAAAAACGGTGCCTCACTCGTGTGGGAGGCCCAAGTACCCGCGACAGGCAAGGACCCAAAACATAGTGAGGCGACATGAAAATTGCTTATCTCCAAACGACCTGGTTTTGCAAGGGGGGTCACTTGGGTTTTTGGCCCGGTGCTCGGCGGCCACCTAGGGAAAACTACCAAACCCACACATTTCTGATAACTAGACACCCGGGGGATTCCAGGGAGGTATGGCTTGCGTGGATCCCCCAACGTTTCCTTACCCAGAATGCCCTGCAAACCTCAAATTTAGCTGAAAAAATCACCTTTTTCACACATTTTTGTGTGAGAAAGTTGTGGCATCACCGGGCTGACACAAATTTCCTACCACCCAGCGTTCCCCCGGGTCTCCCGATAAAAACAGTGCCTCACTCGTGTGGGAGGCCCAAGTACCCGCGACAGGCAAGGGCCCAAAACGTAGTGAGGCGACATGAAAATTGTCTATCTCCAAACGACCTGGTTTTGCAAGGGGGGTCACTTGGGTTTTTGGCCCGGTGCTCGGCGGCCACCTAGGGAAACCTACCAAACCCACACATTTCTGAAAACTAGACACCCGGGGGATTCCAGGGAGGTATGGCTTGCGTGGATCCCCCAACGTTTCCTTACCCAGAATGCCCTGCAAACCTCAAATTTTGCTGAAATAATCACCCTTTTCACACATTTTTGTGTGGGAAAGTTGTGGCATCACCGGGCTGACACAAATTTCCTACCGCCCAGCGTTCCCCCGGGTCTCCCGATAAAAACAGTGCCTCACTCGTGTGGGAGCCCCAAGTACCCGCGACAGGCAAGGACCCAAAACATAGTGAGGCGACATGAAAATTGCCCATCTCCAAATGACCTGGTTTTGCAAGGGGGGGTCACTTGGGTTTTCTTGCCCGGTGCTCGGCGGCCACCTAGGGAAACCTACCAAACCCACACATTTCTGAAAACTAGACACCCGGCGGATTCCAGGGAGGTATGGCTTGCGTGGATCCCCCAACGTTTCCTTACCCAGAATGCCCTGCAAACCTCAAATTTAGCTGAAAAAATCACCTTTTTCACACATTTTTGTGTGGGAAAGTTGTGGCATCACCGGGCTGACACAAATTTCCTACCACCCAGCGTTCCCCCGGGTCTCCCGATAAAAACGGTTCCTCACTCGTGTGGGAGGCCCAAGTACCCGCGACAGGCAAAGACCCAAAACATAGTTAGGCGACATGAAAATTGCCTATCTCCAAACGACCTGGTTTTGCAAGGGGGGTCACTTGGGTTTTTGGCCCGGTGCTCGGCGGCCACCTAGTGAAACCTACCAAACCCACACATTTCTGAAAACTAGACACCCGGGGGATTCCAGGGAGGTATGGCTTGCGTGGATCCCCCAATGTTTCCTTACCCAGAATGCCCTGCAAACCTCAAATTTAGCTGAAAAAATCAAATTTTTCACACATTTTTGTGTGGGAAAGTTGTGGCATCACCAGGCTGACACAAATTTCCTACCACCCAGCGTTCCCCGGGTATCCCGATAAAAACGGTGCCTCACTCGTGTGGGAGGCCCAAGTACCCGCGACAGGCAAGGACCCAAAACAGAGTGAGGCGACATGAAAATTGCTTATCTCCAAACGACCTGGTTTTCCAAGGGGGGTCACTTGGGTTTTTGGCCCGGTGCTCGGCGGCCACCTAGGGAAACCTACCAAACCCACACATTTCTGAAAACTAGACACCCGGGGGATTCCAGGGAGGTATGGCTTGCGTGGATCCCCCAATGTTTCCTTACCCAGAATGCCCTGCAAACCTCAAATTTAGCTGAAAAAATCAAATTTTTCACACATTTTTGTATGGGAAAGTTGTGGCATCACCAGGCTGACACAAATTTCCTACCACCCAGCGTTCCCCCGGGTATCCCAATAAAAATGGTGCCTCACTCGTGTGGGAGGCCCAAGTACCCGCGACAGGCAAGGACCCAAAACATAGTGAGGCGACATGAAAATTGCTTATCTCCAAACGACCTGGTTTTCCAAGGGGGGGTCACTTGGGTTTTTGGCCCGGTGCTCGGCGGCCACCTAGGGAAACCTACCAAACCCACACATTTCTGAAAACTAGACACCCGGGGGATTCCAGGGAGGTATGGCTTGCGTGGATCCCCCAACGTTTCCTTACCCAGAATGCCCTGCAAACCTCAAATTTTGCTGAAATAATCACCCTTTTCACACATTTTTGTGTGGGAAAGTTGTGGCATCACCGGGCTGACACAAATTTCCTACCACCCAGCGTTCCCCCGGGTCTCCCGATAAAAACGGTGCCTGTCTCGTGTGGGAGGCCCAAGTACCCGCGACAGGCAAGGACCCAAAACATAGTGAGGCGACATGAAAATTGCCTATCTCCAAACGACCTGGTTTTGCAAGGGGGGGGTCACTTGGGTTTTTGGCCCGGTGCTCGGCGGCCACCTAGGGAAACCTACCAAACCCACACATTTCTGAAAACTAGACACCCGGGGGATTCCAGGGAGGTATGGCTTGCGTGGATCCCCCAATGTTTCCTTACCCAGAATGCCCTGCAAACCTCAAATTTAGCTGAAAAAATCAAATTTTTCACACATTTTTGTATGGGAAAGTTGTGGCATCACCAGGCTGACACAAATTTCCTACCACCCAGCGTTCCCCCGGGTATCCCAATAAAAACGGTGCCTCACTCGTGTGGGAGGCCCAAGTACCCGCGACAGGCAAGGACCCAAAACATAGTGAGGCGACATGAAAATTGCTTATCTCCAAACGACCTGGTTTTCCAAGGGGGGGTCACTTGGGTTTTTGGCCCGGTGCTCGGCGGCCACCTAGGGAAACCTACCAAACCCACACATTTCTGAAAACTAGACACCAGGGGGATTCCAGGGAGGTATGGCTTGCGTGGATCCCCCAACGTTTCCTTACCCAGAATGCCCTGCAAACCTCAAATTTAGCTGAAAAAAATCACCTTTTTCACACATTTTTGTGTGGGAAAGTTGTGGCATCACCGGGCTGACACAAATTTCCTACCACCCAGCGTTCCCCCGGGTCTCCCGATAAAAACGGTTCCTCACTCGTGTGGGAGGCCCAAGTACCCGCGACAGGCAAAGACCCAAAACATAGTTAGGCGACATGAAAATTGCCTATCTCCAAACGACCTGGTTTTGCAAGGGGGGGTCACTTGGGTTTTTGGCCCGGTGCTCGGCGGCCACCTAGGGAAACCTACCAAACCCACAAATTTCTGAAAACTAGACACCCGGGGGATTCCAGGGAGGTATGGCTTGCGTGGATCCCCCAATGTTTCCTTACCCAGAATGCCCTGCAAACCTCAAATTTAGCTGAAAAAATCAAATTTTTCACACATTTTTGTGTGGGAAAGTTGTGGCATCACCAGGCTGACACAAATTTCCTACCACCCAGCGTTCCCCCGGGTATCCCGATAAAAACAGTGCCTCACTCGTGTGGGAGGCTCAAGTACCCGCGACAGGCAAGGACCCAAAACATAGTGAGGCGACATGAAAATTGCTTATCTCCAAACGACCTGGTTTTCCAAGGGGGGTCACTTGGGTTTTTGGCCCGGTGCTCAGCGGCCACCTAGGGAAACCTACCAAACCCACACATTTCTGAAAACTAGACACCCGGGGGATTCCAGGGAGGTATGGCTTACGTGGATCCCCCAATGTTTCCTTACCCAGAATGCCCTGCAAACCCTAAATTTAGCTGAAAAAATCAAATTTTTCACACATTTTTGTGTGGGAAAGTTGTGGCATCACCAGGCTGACACAAATTTCCTACCACCCAGCGTTCCCCCGGGTATCCCAATAAAAACGGTGCCTCACTCGTGTGGGAGGCCCAAGTACCCGCGACAGGCAAGGGCCCAAAATGTAGTGAGGCGACATGAAAATTGCCTATCTCCAAACGACCTGGTTTTGCAAGGGGGGTCACTTGGGTTTTTGGCCCGGTGCTCGGCGGCCACCTAGGGAAACCTACCAAACTCACACATTTCTGAAAACTAGACACCCGGGGGATTCCAGGGAGGTATGGCTTGCATGGATCCCCCAAAGTTTCCTTACCCAGAATGCCCTGCAAACCTCACATTTAGCTGAAAAAATCACCTTTTTCAAACATTTTTGTGTGGGAAAGTTGTGGCATCACTGGGCTGACACAAATTTCCTACCACCCAGCATTCCCCCGGGTCTCCCGATAAAAACGGTGCCTCACTCGTGTGGGAGGCCCAAGTACCCGCGACAGGCAAGGACCCAAACCATAGTGAGGCGACATGAAAATTGCTTATCTCCAAACGACCTGGTTTTGCAAGGGGGGTCACTTGGGTTTTTGGCCCGGTGCTCGGCGGCCACCTAGGGAAACCTACTAAACCCACACATTTCTGATAACTAGACACCCGGGGGATTCCAGGGAGGTATGGCTTGCGTGGATCCCCCAACGTTTCCTTACCCAGAATGCCCTGCAAACCTCAAATTTAGCTGAAAAAATCACCTTTTTCACACATTTTTGTGTGGGAAAGTTGTGGCATCACCGGGCTGACACAAATTTCCTACCACCCAGCGTTCCCCCGGGTCTCCCGATAAAAACGGTGCCTCACTCGTGTGGGAGGCCCAAGTACCCGCGACAGGCAAGGGCCCAAAATGTAGTGAGGCGACATGAAAATTGCCTATCTCCAAACGACCTGGTTTTGCAAGGGGGGTCACTTGGGTTTTTGGCCCGGTGCTCGGCGGCCACCTAGGGAAACCTACCAAACTCACACATTTCTGAAAACTAGACACCCGGGGGATTCCAGGGAGGTATGGCTTGCATGGATCCCCCAAAGTTTCCTTACCCAGAATGCCCTGCAAACCTCACATTTAGCTGAAAAAATCACCTTTTTCAAACATTTTTGTGTGGGAAAGTTGTGGCATCACTGGGCTGACACAAATTTCCTACCACCCAGCATTCCCCCGGGTCTCCCGATAAAAACGGTGCCTCACTCGTGTGGGAGGCCCAAGTACCCGCGACAGGCAAGGACCCAAACCATAGTGAGGCGACATGAAAATTGCTTATCTCCAAACGACCTGGTTTTGCAAGGGGGGTCACTTGGGTTTTTGGCCCGGTGCTCGGCGGCCACCTAGGGAAACCTACTAAACCCACACATTTCTGATAACTAGACACCCGGGGGATTCCAGGGAGGTATGGCTTGCGTGGATCCCCCAACGTTTCCTTACCCAGAATGCCCTGCAAACCTCAAATTTAGCTGAAAAAATCACCTTTTTCACACATTTTTGTGTGGGAAAGTTGTGGCATCACCGGGCTGACACAAATTTCCTACCACCCAGCGTTCCCCCGGGTCTCCCGATAAAAACGGTGCCTCACTCGTGTGGGAGGCCCAAGTACCCGCGACAGGCAAGGGCCCAAAATGTAGTGAGGCGACATGAAAATTGCCTATCTCCAAACGACCTGGTTTTGCAAGGGGGGTCACTTGGGTTTTTGGCCCGGTGCTCGGCGGCCACCTAGGGAAACCTACCAAACTCACACATTTCTGAAAACTAGACACCCGGGGGATTCCAGGGAGGTATGGCTTGCGTGGATCCCCCAACGTTTCCTTACCCAGAATGCCCTGCAAACCTCACATTTAGCTGAAAAAATCATATTTTTCACACATTTTTGTGTGGGAAATTTTTGGCATCACCGGGCTGACACAAATTTCCTACCAGCCAGCGTTCCCCCGGGTCTCCCGATAAAAACGGTGCCTCACTCGTGTGGGAGGCCCAAGTACCCGCGACAGGCAAGGGCCCAAAACTTAGTGAGGCGACATCAAAATTGCCTATCTTCAAACGACATGGTTTTGCAAGGGGGGTCACTTGGGTTTTTGGCCTGGTGCTCGGCGGCCACCTAGGGAAACTGTTAGACCTGGCGATTTCTGGTTGGCTAAGGCTTGCGCCAAAGCCAGGCAGAGACCACCACTCTAGTCAGGGCAAGGAAGTTACACGCCAAAGATAACCCCTGCTCACCCCCTTGGTAGCTTGGCACGAGCAGTCAGGCTTATCTCTGAGGCGATGTGTAAAGCGTTTGCGCGCGCACCCAGCAACAACACCCAAGGCCCACCACAAAGGAAACTCCACACAAGGTATTCTATAAAAATAACCTTTGTATTATACACAACACATTAGATAAAAACACACACTTTACAATGTGCCAACAGGCACGGGCAGAATTTACAAGGGATTATGTACAAGACAGGGCCACCTGGACCACTGTCAGGAATTGGCACTTTTAGATATTTAGCACATAAATATATAAAATCACTGTAGCACAAAAATAAACTGTATAGCACACAACCAGTACTTACTGGTATCGGGGAAGTACCACCTGCGTATTCCTAACTACTTTAGGAGACTGTCACGCAGGGAACTAGAACCTCACTAGCACCACCTGTACTAGGAGAAAGCAACAACCACCTACGTATCACAACACCTGTAGGGGTAATAGAACGTTACACATGATGCATCACATTCAGAGGTGTATGGAAGGAAAACACATGATGCCTAAAAACATTCAGAGGTGTAAAAGCAATGGCACATGATGCATCAACACACATTCAGAGGTGCAAGTAAAGAACACACATGATGCATAAAACATTCAGAGGTGTAAAAGTAATGGCACATGATGCATCAACACGCATTCAGAGGTGCAAGGAAGGAACACAATTGCGCAAAACTCCTATGCCACCACCTGTGGCAGTCCCTGGGCCAACTGGCCTGGAAGGGGCTAGGACGCCCTGCGTTCAATAAAGTTAAGCTGCGCCAGCTGCGCAGACTAGAACAAGAATGGTCCCCCACCTAAACGTGGCAGCTGCCCACCAAGTGCTGGGCAGCTGGAAAACGAACTTCAGGCACTCTGCGTGCCTCTGGAGCCCTCTCTGGGCTCTGACCATTCAAAAATATGCCCTCTAGAGCCTTCGTGGCTCTGCACAACGTTGGAGCCTCACTGGGCTCGAGGAGCAACAATGCCCCACACGTTGGAGTCCCTCTGGACTCTGCGCCACCTGAAATGCCCCCTAGAGCCTCACGGGGCTCTAAATCAAGAGTGGCACCGTTGTTGGAGCGCCACGCGCTCAGAAACTACCACAATGCCCCCGGGTACGTGGGAGCCTTCTCGGCTCGAGGAGCAATACTGCGCACGTTGGAGCGTCTAGCGCTCTAGCTACTCGGGACCCCTCGGATGGAGCCTCACGGGGCTCGTCACACTGCCCCCGCACCCCCTCTGCACAGGCGCGGAGTCCCCCAGCCCTGCTAAACACTCACCGGGCTGCTCGGGGACTCCCGCGTCGTCTCCTCTCTCGATGGACGCCGAGGCTTCTTTGCAACGCGGAGGGGCAGGCACCGACAATGTGCCTCGCGCCCCCTCCGCACCAGCTCCGGCCGCACTTCTCCTCTCTCGGGTCCAGCGCGGGGTAGGCTCCCGCCTGGATCTTCACTGCACAGGAGCGCGGGGTAGGCTCCCGTCCGCTTCCTGCTTCCGTCTCGGGGCCCGCCCCCAGGCCTGCCTGACTTCCGGCTGAAGCCCGGCCGCGGCGGTGAATTCCTTGGCAGGGGTGGGCACCCGCCGAACTTGGCAGACACCGTCAGGATCGCGGGGTGGGCTCCCGCTATCAGATCCCAAGCGCTCACAGCGCCATAGAGCAAAACAGCGCTCCCAGCGCTATAAACAAAGGAAGGTCCAGCAAAACAGCGCGCCCAGCGCTAGGAAGTCCAAAAAGCGCTCCCAGGCGCTACAAGCAGGGTTCAGCAACAAAAAGGTCCTCCAGAGAGCAGGGGGCAAAGGCTGGGCCCAGAGCCAGCTCACAGGGCCCTCCAGCAGGGAGGCAGTCCCCAGTGGCGGTCTCTCCTGGCGCCCAGCAGCAGCAGGCCCCCCCTCAAGTGGATCCTGCAAGAGAACAACTTCTGTGGGGACACAGCCCCATTTTTATACAGTCAAATCCTTTGTCTAAGGTGCAGGGAAGGGGCGAACCAGTTCCAACAGGTTCCTGAGCACTTTGTTTTGCTCAGCCCCTCTCCCTATTCACTGGCAGGGCTAGGGTCATTAGACGCACCACAGGGGCCGGCGCCAGCATTGTGTGGGGGAAGCCCTGTCCTATTCAGGACCCAGGTACACTCCTCCCCAGCCATCAACATGCTAACTCCCCATTCACCACTGGGTGACTCCTCCTGACTCTGGGGAATTCCCTAGTCCGTCACCTGACCTCACCAGCCAATCGCCAGACAAGCCACACATTTCAGACTGCACACTGAAGTGCCCACTTCTAGAAGTGGCACTTCCACACCAGGTACATGCACGCTGCACACATCAACGCGCAGCATTCACTCCCACGAGTCCGCACATACCAAACACGGGCCTGCACACCCCACGCATCAGGAACTACCGGGACACATACATTCCCCCATGCATTCCTATGGGAGGGCAGGCCAACCTCACAACACGCACGCACTTTACCCTGGGACACAGCGGTAAAGTGCGCAGAAGTCACTAAAATCACTAAACCAAGTCACCATATTACGCAAAAAGTTTCGGGGTGAACCGGCCAGAAGGGCCAAGTCCAACACAACCCCCTTCCAGCCAAAACGCAGGGCAGACCAATCACCACCGTGATGGACTTCCCTGCTTGGGGCGATAGAACACGGACGCGGGCCCGCCACTGCCGGGACACCCGCCTGTTCTACGCCACGGTGAACCCATGTGGTTTCTTCTCAAACCATTCTCCGGACCAACTGGGCTACCCCACTGGTACTCCCAAGCTGTCCGCGGCCAAGACCAGGCCCTAGGCCACCCAGGTGCCACTGGTCCTTGCCTAACCACAGAGTGGGGGGTAGTAACCCCTGGCACATAGCAGCCATTCTCCACTCTACCCCTCATCAGGGCAGTTCTGAACTGCCACCGATCTTCCAGCCTAGGGTCTGTACCCTCAGGCTGACCAGAAGTCGCGGGTGAGGCTCTCCTCCCCCTACCTCTTCTCCTAGGGTTCCGCCCTCTCCTCCTTTGAGAGGCACCCTCGTAACATACCTCACCAACCAGCTCAGGACCCCTCCCTGAGAGCTGGTCTACCAACCTAGGGTTTAACCCCTCAGGTTGCACCGGGG